>NC_089876.1:54847500-55148333 GCF_040182565.1 Anser cygnoides
TTTTTGGTCAAGTTTATGTATGTTTTGCTTTTAATTGTTTATTTATTTTTAGTTATTTTGATTTATTTCCTCTCTAGACTGAGAAAATGTGGCCAGCATTAGATTGGCACATTCCTTAATATCGTTTCTTATCTAGCTGTAGTGGTATAGAAGATCGAATACAAGAGTGAGAAAATACTTGCTAATTTTGTTTAATTCTTTATCTTACATGGAAGGGAGTTCTGCCTGACACTTGGGTGCATTTTGCAAGAAAAGCATAGTACTGAAGATTTAGAAAAACATGTTCAAATCTAGTGTTGTGAAAAGTGACTTTTTTTTTTTTTTAATGAGAACTCTGTTGACACTTGGAGCTTTCCTGAGAGAGTGCCCTCATACAGTGCAGGGGCAACTGCTGGTTGTAGGCATCTTCCTGCCTCCCTGAATTTAAGAACATGCAGCTCTCTCCATCAATCTGTAGCAAGATGAAAATATTCGTTTCCTTGAAGAGCAATCTTGTCTTAGAAGAATTAGGAGAAAAGGGAGATTTGTGTTTAGAGGATAACTTTTTTTTTTTTGCATTGCCATTTACCATCGAAAACACTGGAAGAACACTCCTGGGTGCCTTGGAGAGGTGAACAGCAAGCATGGCTCCGATCACCTGAAGCAAAGTGTTTTGTTCTTATGGGCTTTCCCTGCACAGGAGTGCTTGGGTTATTTCTGGTTTCTATGACTGAGATAGGGTCTGGGCGTGAAGGCAACTCAGAAAACCGCCTGACTGGGCAAGCCTGCATTTGTTTCTGATGCTCTTAGTGCACCAGGAGTGTCTGCTTTTGTGTCCAATTCCCCAGCACAGCAAGGGGGCTCCTCCAAGGCAGAAGGAAGGCTTAGGGAGAGAAGCACTCTTGTATCTTTTAATTAAAATAAATAAGAAAAAGAAACAAGCAAAACAAAACAAACAAAAAAAGGCAACAACAAAACCCTCTATTGAGCCAAGTAGCTGTGCACATGCCAGCCTGGAGGCAATTTTTTCTCCTGTGTGCCCTTGGAAGGTCCTGAGGAGAGCTTTGAGGATGGCTAGAAATAACTCTAGTGTTCTGTGCATTTTGCTGCTAGGGCACTCTCGTCTGCCTTTTTCAGCTTCCCCAGCAGCTTTTTTCATGTTCCCGTTGTGAACTAGCTCAGCACTGGTGTTCACCCTGCATACAGGTGCCAAATTCGTTTGGCTTGCCCACACAGCTTGCTTTGGGAGTCCTCGATGCAGCTCTGTGCAGGTGTACAGGTGCTTTTGTTGGCACACAGAAAGGATAAAAATGTAGGGGAGAAGTAAATTGGTTGTGGAAACGTATCCATCTTACTCTCAAACAATGGCTAGAAAAATTACCAAACATCTAACATTCATCAGGCAGAGGTTTAAATCCACAACAAATTAGAGAAAATAAAAATGCAGAGACAGCTCCTCTATGTCAGCTAAAATCAGTATTTTTCATTTATTTGTTCAGCAAGAGCTAGGTGTATCTTTCAATTCATATTCCTGGTATTCTACAGTTCATCTTGCAGCAGAGATGAAAAATACCACCTTCAGGTCTTACTGTATCAGTGTATCTGCAGTCTTGGGAAGATAAATGTCAATGTAATGCATCACAGTATTGACATTCAGAAGTCTTCCAAACTTTGATTTTCAAATAAAGCAGGGAAGTCGGATGAGTACCTTTACTCCATAGGAAGAATAGGTAAGTGATTTCCACCCCCCATTTAATAGAAGTCTGACTTCCTTTACAAACCTACAGTTATGTCACGCTGTCCAGAATTATAGAACTGGAAATGGCATGCTGGAAAAAGAAAAAGGAGTGTGTGCTGTTTCCAGGAAAAATATTATGCCTGAAGCAACTTCTATTGCTTGTGGCTTTCAACTACTCTTTACTAAAGAGATGCACAGATTTCCTGCTATTCGTGTTCTGTTGAAATTACTAGAAATGGAAGCTGAGTAGTAGCTTATTTTTAAGCTTTTTATATTTTTAATTGGACTGAATTAAATGCAAAGTGAAAAAAAAATCTAGCTTTAATGAAGTCAAAAAGATTATTCCAATTCTTTTGCATAGGATCATAGGATAATTTGAGCTGGAAGGGACTTGGAGAAGTCCAACCTCCTACTCAAAGCAGGGTCAGTCATGGGGTCAGACAGACTGCCTGGGGCTTTGTCTGCTTGGGTCTTGAAAACCACCGAGGAGGGAGACTGCACAACCTCTCAGCCTAGCTTGTCCCACTGCTTGGCTCTGCTCATGGGGCAAGTTTTTCTCATATCCAGTTGGATGTCTCCATCAGTTTTTCTGAAGAACACGTTGACCTCTTTATGACTGTTCCTGATGGTTTTAGTTTGCCATGAGTCTTAAAACTGTAAAATACCTTAGTTATAATTTAAGAAAAATAATATGTTTTGTGGTTGATTTTTTTCTTTAGTTTACTAGAATCGTTCAGTAGAATAAGGACTTAATCTATTTTTTTCTATATTAATTGAGAAGGTTTGTCCAAGTCTACACTGTATGATAATGTAACACACTGAGAAACTGTTGATTTGAGTAACTAGAATATGACACATTTAACCAGAGCTTATGCCTTTTATATTGTGCTGTTGTCAGTGGTGAGCAAGAACTTTTAAAAAGGAAACAGTTCTCCCCAAAAGGTGATTGTTTAATAACAGTAATAATATTGGCTTTGTTGATGTCTGCTGAATGTATTGTCTCTGACAGAAAAGGCTCTCCTGTATTGCTTCTCCTTACCACTTTCAGTACAGTAGTTTTGCAGGTTATTGAAAGGTAGCAAAACACAGTGGATTTTATCCCCTCTTTTTTTTTTTTTTATACTTTGGGATTAGAGTAGCTTCCTTCCTGATTTTTGGCTTTGTTTTGCTGATTATATTTGGATGCACGGTAAGCAGGCCTATATCACTTCCTGTCCTGTCCAAGTACTGCTGTCAGTTTCTCCTCTGGTGTTTGATGGCCTATGCGTTCAGCATCCCCTTCACACTCCTGATCCAAACAGTGACATCCTGCTGCTGCTGCAGTGCTTCCTCTTGGGAGGCCCCCTCTCTCCCAGGCCAGACGTAAGTAAAAACAGCCTCACCGACTCTTCTACCTCTAGTTGCTGGCCAGATTTTTCCCCATTAGAGAGAAAAATAATATTTTTCTCAAGAACTGCAAATGGCTTGTGAAATCAGCTTTCTGACAGGCTTTAACAAAATTGTCTTTGTTAGAAGTTAAAGTGCAGGACTAGCATGTAAAGATCTTGATCAGGCAAATCGTGTTCCCATTTAAACACCTACCTAATGAACTGGGTACATCATAACTACACCTCGCTAATATCTTTTCTGTGTTAGATGCAAGAAGTGAAGGCTGTAGTTTTCCTAAATGCAGTTATTAGCACCTCCATTTGAAGCCTACCAGGAGCATGCAGGCTTAGTGCTTATGGAAATCGCTCCAGCTGCAAGCAGCTTCATGAAAGAAAGTACAACCTGAGAAAAGGCTTGCAGTCATTTGGGGATCAATTTTTAAGCAAAATTCCGTTCTGGTTATTTATGTAGAGTCTGAGTTGCCAAGACTTCCGAGTTCATAACGAAAATGTTTACAAGGAGACAATGTTTGTCAAAAAGCTTACAGTTTATCATACAAGTACCTCTTGCTATGCTGTTTCAGCAGTGGGGGCTAGACCCAGTGCTGAGAACACCGACTTCCATTTGTTGCGAGCAAGAAGGGTCCCCATGCATCTTTCTTTGTCTGCTGTATTCAAAAATAATTTCAACAGGAGATTGCTACAGTCATCTACTGCTTATTTAAATGCAAGAGATTGCAGCAGGCACTAATAGGCACTTTCATATTAAAGCCCTCTTAAAAAAAAATCTATGAAAGTCTTATCACACTGATTGAAATTCCAATCACTTAAAAGGTATAAGGCTTGTGAATTACTACATGTCTGATGTCTGGCACTTTATACTAATGTCTGTGGGAAGCTGAAAATGACCACATGAACCCTGTAAAAACCAATGCTGTGTGATTTCTAGCAGTGTTTAGTGCTTTGGAGGGAGAGGGGAAAAGAACAGCTAGCTAGTGGAGTGTGACACTTATTCCCTGCTTGCATAGCTGTTTCAAAGCAAAGGAATTGGTGGTGTTTACTCACATCTTCTCCAGACACATGGTCAGAAGTGCCAGTCAGAGTGTACCTGAGCTGGGAACACATTCGTGTGAATACTTTCTTCAGGATCCTTCTTCAGATGTGAGAGTCGTGAAAGACGTTCAGGCATAGGGGCTGAACCTTAGTGACTTCTTGAGAGAAAGAAGGGAGGATGTCAGTTCCCAAAGTTGGCTTTGAAAGTAAAGATTTAACTGTTAGCCTTGCCAACTCCAAGTTTAGATTGTAGCACCAAGGATCACCAGCACTAGCCAAGTAAATGCCAAGGCAGTCCGTTCCTTGAAGTCCAGCAGCAGCATCTGCCCCTCCATTAGATCTTGTGGTGACTTCCCTAGTCAAAAGAAAAGATACTGCATGGAGAGCACAGAGGTAAGGGCAAGGCTGGAAGGGTAGTGGAGGGCAGGAGAGAACAAACTCAATGGAATCTGTTAAAACTGTTTGAAAAAGTATGTGGATTAGCTTATAGAATTCTTGCTGACTATCTAAAAGATGCCAAGAATCTGGCTGTACTCACACGTGATGTGGCTGCTAAAGCAAAGCTATGAAATAGGTTTTGACATTCATCATGTCTACTTTACAGCAAAACAATAAATGTCACTAGCTGTATGTGTCACAGAAAGAGTAGTCAATTTACCAAGATTGATTTTTTCTGTTCAATAAATTGGTTCTCAACACTTTGGTATTCTTGCAGACAGTTTTTTCCCTTATGCTTCCAATGCATGTATTGTGTTGACTTTCATTATTTTTAAAGTAGTTAAGACAGATAAGAACAACCCTTACCTCAACAATTCAGTAGAATATAACTGTAATTTATTGGCAAGTACCACACAGATTCTCTTCAATGTCCTACACAGAAAAGATGCAGGAAGGAAGGGTCATGGAAAGATGAGGTAGAACACAATTGATCATAAGTGATTTCCCCTCAGTTGTCAAGCAGTACACAAGGTAATTATGTAAATATTCTGAATCTCTGAAATCTATAGGGAGTTCAGATGAAATTTTCAGAAATGGGTTTTAGGCTATGTGTAATTTTCATACAATGCAGCTTTTGGCTTTGGCTGTTTCTTTGAGAAAGCTTTCAAAATGGTAGGACTGATCAAATTGTAGAATGCAATTTAAGACAAATAGGCTGTTGTAAAGCTTGAGAATGGTAACAATATTTCAAGATAAATAAAAATCTAATCATGCAGTTTGTTTCTTAATAGCAAGAAATATGAAATAAGTTTGATGGAAGTCTAAAAGAAAAAATTGGATATACAAGAATATAGCACAAAAACCAGCATCCCCTGATCAAGCATGTCCATCAGCAATGGATTTATTGTATTGTGAATGTCATTTACCCTCCGAGGTATATAAAACAGATGTATGATTTTTAAATATCTTTCTGTCTCAGATGATTGAGGAATAGGTATGAAGTTCCACAGTCCTTCTCTACTGGCTTTTGCTAGTACACTGTTCATAGCCTGGAGGGCCAGGAAATCTGTTCTTGGCTGCTTAAAACATTAGGATTAATGGCAGTTTTTGTTTATTTTGGAGGCTTTTTCCCTGTGAAGGGAGAAATAATAGAAGTTGGTTATTTTCAATAGCAAAGCTATGAGTTAGAAATTTTAACTCCTTGGTCTCTTAAATTTGCTAATTTAAATGTTGATTGTTCAAGTCCAGAAGAAACAGCTAATGTTTCTTTTTTCAGTCTACAAAGAGCATTCCTAAAAGGGACTTTGTCTCAGTGAAATGAAAAGCCTTACCCCCTCATAGGCCTCTGTAACACTACTATATAGGAGTAGTAGTACATAGGAAAAGGAGCCGAGTAATCCCTGTGAAATGGAGGAAGCAAATGAAGCTGGACAGAGGACATCTTAGAAGTTCTTAAGACTCTCTAATGACCATATGAATAAAAATTAGTTCTGTCTTTAAGATCTTGCTGAAACATGCACATAAAACAAAGGATATTCCCAGAGCAAGACAGAATGTGGAAGGAGCAATGACTCAACTAGAAGTGTCACCAGTTTCTTTTAATCTTGAAACCTAGTGACAAGAACAAATCTTGCACAGAGTCTCTTCAATGATGCTGTGTTTTAAGCCTTTGACCTTGAAGGTCACAACTTTCCAGGAAATAAAAGATGAAAGTGGTCTTGGGGATGGCAAAGAGATGGCTCGTTACTACTTGAACCATTAAGGGCTGTGAAAGAAAGTTTTTAGCAACCGTAGTAATGCCTCAAGTATGGGTGCAGGACCAGTTGAGGCCAGCTGCTGTGCATGAGGGCATGAAAGATCTGTGCTGCTGAAGATCACAGAGTGCAGAAGTGAAATAAGGACGTAGCAGACAGAAGGTGTATGTGCTAGCAATGATAGAGCTGTGGATTAAGGCAATATTACAGTGAAACAATCCCTTCTTATGGCTGTTTTCTACAATTTTCATCTGTTTGATTGCAAAAATTATTGAAATTGTTTGCCAAGTGTTTTAAAGCGTGTGCCTTTGGCAGTAGTGGAATACAACTACAGAAATAGCTAAACTACATGGATCAGCATATACTAAATTCACAAGGCATTAATACAATGTCACTATTTTTATTTCCAGGTATTCAGGATCATTTGTTCTTTATTCGTATTTAACAACAAAAATTGTCCTAGAGATCTGTATGGGAGGGAGTTAATTTTAACAAGAAAACGGGACCTGCATTCTGCTAGCCTCTAATTGGCAATACAGAGAGCTCAGATAAAGCTCAGATGAAGATCAATGCATTCTTTTTTTTCTGAAGAAAGGGGAAAAAAATGAAGCCATGGACCAGGGTCATAGGTAAAGACCTGATATGTGGAGGTCCTTTTGAATTTTACAGTCCACTCTGATAGAGATGAGGTATTAAACAATTGTCCATTTTGTTCTTAACACTCATAAATGCTTGACTTGAAGAATTCTAAAATAGCTCTAGAGAGGAAAATTGTGGGCAGTTGTCTAATTATGGACTGAGGATAATGGCTGTTTCAGAAGAGTACCTAACTTACAACAGTGCTGACATTTCAATTTAGAGATATGAATCCCTTGCTATCTATCAAACATGCCCCCCTTCTTCCTTATATCCTTAAAAAATTTTTATAAGCCAGCAAGGTGTTGGTAATTTGAATTATTATGAAGCAATTTATTATATCCCAAGTATGTTTCTGATTATCCATCACTTGCAACTAAATCAATAAATGCCTTTACCTTCACTCCGTTTTGCTGGTCTTAACTTGGAAGTCTATTTTTCTATTAAGGAAAAAAATGGATTTCTATTTATCAAGCTGCATTGGAAAACATTATGGTTGTGATATATTCTGTATTCTATGGTCCCAAACCCTCTCTCTTAAAAAAAGCTTTTTGGAAGATGGAGGAAATCCAATACTTCAATCTGAAACCCTTGTATACAAGTTGACTGAGCTGATATCTTCCTTTTTTGGAAGACCTTTCTGTTTTCTGGATGTTATGAGAATCATTCAGCGCTGTTTTTAAAATCTGGTCAGATGAGTAGGATCATTCCAAACCACATAGTCATGTGCAAATGTTGGAGGAAGGAGATGGGGAGGGAATCTTGCACCTTCTGCAACAAATACTGTCCATTTTTCAAAAGGGATTTGCTGATTTTCAAAATTTTGTTCAGCTTTTTCTAGAAGAAAGAGTTGGAAAAAGTTTTTCTCTATACTTCCCCCCCCCCCCCCCCCCAAAAGCAGGGTAAGCAATGGCACCATCTCAGTCAAAAACACTGTGAACAAAACTGGAAATGTTACCCGCTTTGAGAGAGACTAAGAGGAGAACAGAAGGTTGCATTTGAACAAAATACATAATAATAAATACATAATAAAATACATAATATTGATTAGACCCAGCCAGAATTCTAAGCATTTGGAGAGTTCCCACAGCTTTCATCTGCTTAAACAATTTTCTGGGGTTGGCTGAGCCCCTAGAAGTTACTTGTTTAGAAACGCATCACTTTATCCACAGCTCCTCCTGGATACCTGTTGGGTTTGGTTTTTTTTTTTTCAGCATCTTCTGAAGTATTTGGGTAAGGATGCAGTCACCTTGCTGAACCTCTCACACAGCGAGGTACCCCACGCATTGCCTCCAGGTTGAGTCGTTGAAGAAAAAAATATTTTCTTAAAGCTTCTTCAAAGAAAACACGGCTTAACTTTCTAGGCAATAAGTGCTTTCCTTCCTGTGAGTAAATGCAACTTGACATCTACTAAGACATCAAGTAGAGGAGTTGTTTCAGGAAAAGAGGGAAAAATTGAAAGCAATTGGGTCCTTAGCAGATTCACTACTGGCATGATTAGACAAGAAACTAGACTTTATTTTGGCAAAACAAGGCTCAGTGTCTGGTGGGCTTTGCTTACCTGGGACAGTTATTTTCTGTGTTGCTGCAGCAGAATGATAACTGTGCCGCAGGGCTTCATGCTCTCCTTGCTCTTTGGCCTCTCCAGGGGACTTGGCTTTCTGAACAGCTAAATTACAATGAAATATTTAAAGCAGCTAAATTTAGCAAATGAGTCAACTGGTATACAAATTTTATTTTTTTGATTTAATCTCATCTATGGTATAGCAACCTGTATTGTGCATTCAAGGATAAACACACTGAAATACCGAACAGGTGGTTTGTTATTTCACAGATCTTTGAGATTTGAGTCACTGCACTCCCTGTTCAAGAATGAATTACTGTGGATGATGCTCAGCAAAAGTTTGCAGTTGAAATACCATGCTCATGACAAAATGTAAGCTGCAGTATGTAGACATTTGTCTGTTATGCAGAGAAAGGAAGGAAGGTTCTGGGCATTGAAGAAGTACAGTTGTTGGCAGGCTCGGAGGTGAAGCACAGTCTGTTGGTCAGCTGGTGGTTGATTAGACCTGTCTTAAGTACTTAACCTAAAATGACTTACCTTGTACGATGTATAGTGTTTGCTCTTCTCGCTTTGTGTCATGTTCCATTAGGAAGAGAGGAGCAGGCTCAGTGGAACCGAGCCTCCTTGGAGCAGACGGGTGTTTAAGATGCAAGGTAGGGCAAACAAGGAAAGAGTGCGGTGAGCTTCACAGCACAGCAGGGAGGGCTTAGAAGAGCAAGAAACAGATCTACAGCTGATGGAAAGGGATGTCCTGGGGACCAGAGAAACTGCACTTTACTGGGACAGGAAAAGGACACCTGATTAACAGGGACATAGTCTAGAAGCAAAACACGTGTGAAGAGAGACAGTGGGTAGGGAGATGCTTGCTTTTATGCTTTTATTTATGTTCGTTTCTGCTTGATCACTTTTTCCTTTACCGAAAAAGTTAATTATTCTAGTTGCAATAAACTTGTAATAAATTCTTGCTTTTCTGAGATTAAAAGCCTTTTTGTCATCCTTGGGGAGCAGTCTATAAGGAAAGTATATAGGAAGCTCTAGATCATACTTCTGCTTTATCCAGGGTTTTTTGACAACTTTTCTCTTATTCTACAGAAGCAGCTACAAATGCATTTTTTTTTTATTGCACAAGCTAGTAGTGTCAACATCATACCATTGTAGAGTACAGAAGAGACTACAATATAACATGACCTTAGACAATATAGCAGCCTCATTTATGATTCAGTTTATGAATATCTGTGCTACTTGAGCGATTGTATTAATGACAAGAGGCTATGAATTTAAGCAGAGACTAATATAATATCTGTTTATTCAAGTATTTATCTGAGTCTTTTATATCTTTTTAATTACTATCTGAGATTATGGGGTGCTCTCGGGAGCTGCAAGGAGATAAGCATTGCTTGTTGTTGTCTCCATAGTTTTCTTGGAAATGTGTTAAGTGAACTTCATTGGGTGAAGTGGATCCCTGACAAGGCTTCGTCAATGTGGCATGATCATTTGTCAACAGATGGGGCAAGGGACAGCATGGAACTGTAGATAAACTCTGACCATACCAGAAATGGAAAGACAAGGAGATGGGTAAAAGCCCAGTAAGAGCTGAACCTCAGGCAAAAAGGAAGGCATGCTGGAGAATTTAAGTTAGCTCAGTATCTCCAAACAATGGGGGCTAGTAAAAATGAAGACAATAAAAGTTTACTATTTTTGACAGTAATTTGTTCTGAAGTACTCTGTCTTTATTTTTACTTGCTTTCAGTCAGGCAGAGGAGTCTAATTGTGAAAGTGGATGTCACACAGGAATTCGAGAAGTGTGGCAGTTCTCCCTGACTGGCACATGCGATGTGGCTGGGCCACGTCCTCACTGTCCTTTTTGTACTCTGAAAACCCAGCAAAGGTGGGAAGGAGGGAGAGGGAGCGAAAGAAGTTTGCAAGCTTTGCATGGCCATTGGCATCCCTGAAAAGTGACTAGGTCTGGTGCAAAGGACTCAATCCCAAGTCTCCTGGCTGTCTCTGCATTTTATGAAGTAGACTTGACTTTGCTAAGTAAAGGAAATTGCTCAATCCAGACCAGATATGTACGAGCGTAACCCTTGTGTTTATAGAAAATCCAGCCTTCTCCAAGAGGAGGAACATAGAGCACTGCAGCCGAGACACGGGGGCAGAGGGACATGGGAAGGAGATGTGCAGGAGCAAGGGCAGGGGGTAGGGCAGTACAAGCCAAAACAGAGCTCAGCTTTTGCGACAGCATGGTGTTGCTCTGCTGGAGCTCAGGTGGTAAGTGCACAGCAAGGGCGGAGAGGATGACAGCAGCATTGTTAGCTCAGAGGAGTTCTCCTTACAGGTGAAGGATAATATTGCTGGAGAACCATTTAAATCCACATGGATATCTTACTGATTCATCTAAAGGTAGATGCGTATCTCTAAAAAAGGTACTCCTAGGTAAATGGGTAAAACTCAGGATTTAACCCTCTGTTAGGCAAATATTTGGGACATCAAGTTATTTCAACTGAAAATAAGTATTCTTGCATTGCTAGGAATTAATATCAGTCACTATATTTGCAGGTACACCACAAAAAAGGGAAGGACGAGAGATAATCTCCATTTGTTTTGGTACCTGAGGGCTTCCATAGCTTAGTAAAACTTGGTGTGCAACGACCTTGTGAAATGTTGGCTGCAAACCAGGGCAGTACGCAAGCAATAGCCTGTAGTCACTGTCCTAGATGAATGCTTCTGCTGTGACAAAGTAGATGGTATCTTCAGAAAAATCCGAGAAGACAGGAAGAGCCAGTTGATAGTTTTGCCCACAGAGCTCTTACAGCAATTGCAACCTTAAAAAAAAATGTTGAGAAGCTGAGCCTTGTCTTTCCTGGCAGTTCAGACAAGATGACCTCAGCTGTTAGTGAATGTTTTTAGTTTTTAGACTCATTACTAGGTAATATGAACATGGTTTTGCTATTTCCTTGTAATCAATGACACAGAGACTCAGATTAATGTGGATCGCTCAGAACTTGAATGCTAAATTCAGTCAAACTCATTTGAACATCAAGAACTTGCCAATTTCACATTTTGAGAAACTGTTTCTCTCCTTTATTATATAAGCTATGTTTTTTCTTATGGATGTGCCACTTGCTTTTCCATAAGCAATGCTCTCAAAATCAGGAACGTCAACAGTAAAATAGTAGGAAATTGTTAATCTTACTCCCTGAAGTTGTTCTGCCTCAATTAGTTCTGGCAATTTTGGGGCACAAAGGTATTACTACTTTTTTTTTTTTACTTTTTTTTTTTTACTTTTTTTTTTTACTTTTTTTTTTTTTTTACTAGTGGACTAAGTAGATATTAATGACTGTGGTTCACTGGTATCTAGTGAAAACTAATAGTTATTTCTGCATATAATATAATAGGATAATGTGTAGGTAGCATCAGGTAGCAATCAGCTTGACCATTACTATAAAATCTAAGAAGTACGTGAAGGGGAAAGTTGTCCTCCATATAAAATAATAATAATTGCATTTTATTTTACATTCTTAAATGTAGTGGAAGTACAATACATAGTAGTATAAAACTGTTGCTGAACATGCATTTCTCCAAAGCTGCTTTTGGCAGCACCTCACCTTTTGCACCTCAGTTGCACTTCCAGGTTGTGTGTTTTTAATGAATAGAATACTTATGTATTTGTATATATGTAATTATATTTATATATATAATGTATATAAAGTGACGCTTGCTTCAAAGTTCTGTTTAATTTTTCTGAGTTTTCTTTGTGGCTTCTGACCGAGTCTTGTGTGGAACACTCTGAAAAGTAGACTGATGTGGTCATCTTCTGGTAGGGTTACTTGCTGTTTGGAGATGCCATCACAATAACAAGTTTGTGGTACAGTAGTCAGGTCAGTTCTGTGTGCCAAAACTTATTCCAGGTTGGCATTAACGTAGCTTTAATGCTAGTATGTTAGATTTGGGTCTTGTTGAAGTACTTTTTGTTTCTCATAGAATATTTACCAGGGCAAAATCCAGATAGATGGCATTGGACTTTGATGTTCTCAGGATATCTGTCAAAACTGAGGGTAACTGTAGACATAAGAGCGTAACTTATAGACATGTTTTCCTGGAAGTGTTGGTGATGAATACCTTTAACATGTTTTTCACTTGAGTTGCACAAAGCATGCAGTTACAGTGATTTAGCAATCTGTTATTTTTACAAGCATGTATTTTTAAACCTCAGAAATTTTCTATAATTTATTGTAAAATTATATTTCTCTCTGTTTCTGCAGTTCTCATGAATGTTCTGTTCTAAGGTTACACAGGCCCTAGAAGTTACTGTAGGAGCTACTGAGCAGAGAAGCGTGCACTCCATCACCTTTGGAGTGGCTCAGGATGACACCAAGTGGAGAAGCCAAAGGAAAAGAGTGAGCCATTTTTGCTCAGATACTGTGTTAGCTAAAGCCCATTTCAAGCCAGGTGGCTTGAGTGCCACTGCTCATATTCAACGGAAGAATTCTTGAGGTCCAAATTCTGCCCTAATTTGAGTACATTGTGATGAAATTGCTTGATGGAAGGTTTTGCAAAATTTGACAAGTGGGCAGTGCTGCATATGGAGTTTAAAATAGACCTCTTTATGCTGGAACACTTAAAAAATTAATGATTACAAAGGAATTTTTAATTTATTTTTTTCTGAAGTGATGGCAGTTGTGCCATAACTCCTCCTCCTTGTTCTCAAAGCTGTGTTTTTCAATTTCTTTGTGCTTTTGGTTTTGCTTTCCCTTCCACAGATGATCCTGCAGTAGCTACATTTGATTGCTAGGAAAGAGGTTACCATGAAGGGTGTAATTGGAAGCAGTACCATCTCCTAGGGTTTCTTTGACAGCCAGCCAACTGTGTTGTGGGAATTATGGGTTATTTTATTTATTTTGAAGTTAGTGAGTATCTACTGTAAGATCTATTCACAAATATGTTGTTGGATAAGATGGTTCTCCACTTTGGCTGTGTTTGGTTCTGTGCAATTCTTCAAATTTTTTATCAGAATTATTATTTTTTTCCTATCATGCGACACAAAAATAGCTGTAGAACAAAGAAATTTGTTGTGACACTATTTTTTTCCATCTATGTTCTGCGCTTACACTGCCTGGTGAGTAAAACCTACACATAACGATTAGAAGCAAACCAATATATACAACGTGGTTTCCCCACACACGTTGTTAACATACAGAGCAGAATCACGCTAGAAGCATGGCTGAGAACAGGCACTATTTTAGTCTCTCCTCAGCATGAGTCTAGTCAATAAGGAAATCTTTGTGGATCCATATTATGGTTTTTCTCTTTTCTTCTTTCTCTCTGTGTTTTTTTTCTAATTTTCTCCCTTTTTAATTTTTTTCTTTTATTTTTTTCCCTTTTTCTCTCTTCCTTTTTCCTCTATTTTGTCTTTTTTTCTTTCTTCTTTCTCTTTTGTCTTTTCCCTTCTCTTCTTTTTTCTCTTTTGTCTTTTTTCTTTTGTCTTCATCTCTTTTTCTTTTTCTATTTCTTTTTTTCCCTTTTCCTTTTTCTTCTTTCCTTCCTCTATAATTGAACAAATTAAAACAACCCCTCCCATTTCCTCAACTAACTAAAATGGTAGGCTTAGGTGTCTTGTATCAGAACCCCTTTCAAGTGGACTTTTTTCTCCAATAAGCCAGGAATGTGACTGCATTTAAGATGAGGCAAACATAGCAAAATACTTTAAATATGTTGAAATCTTTGCTGAAGTACCAAACTTAAGCTGAGAGTTGTGTAGTCTCTGTCACAGCACCTGTGACAGTCTCTATTCAAAATACTTCTTTTTTTCCCCCCTTTGTTTACTTTTAAATCTTGTCACCTGCATGAAGAACTTGAGTCAAGGGAGCTGTGAGAGCTGTTGATTTATCATCAGTTAAAAGTCCTTGTACTCTTCCTTGTGTTTGCATTTCATGGTAAGTGCCAGTGGTGTAGATGTAGCCAGGAATTAAGAAAGGCAAAAGTTAGACTGGAGAAAAATGCATGTACATAGGGATTGACCTTCTGGATTACTAAAATATTAAACCTAATGAGTTTTTGTAGTTTTTCATCAAGAACACCTGAATACTGTAATATTTGGTATCCATCTTTAATCAGCTGGGTGTAAGTACATATATTCTGAGAGCGTAGAGTTTTTAATTTCCTTTTGTAGCCTTGGGTAATAAGTATACTACTGAATTGTACTTAATTATGCTTCTCTTCATTTTTGGGGCATCACTGATTTTTGTCTAGATGAGCAAGTTGCTTTTATAGACATTCTTTTCAATTAGCAAACTTTTTTTTGGTATGATAATCTTCAATTTTATAAATTAAACAAATCCACTTTTTTTTTTTTAACATCAATTTGTACTTCAGACATTATTTCATAGAATTTTAGGGAGTTGCCAGTCTTGAACTGGTTTACTTAAGAAAAGCAGATTATGCAACTTTGACATTTTCAGTTTTATTGAGAGCCAGAATTCCAGCCCTTCTGTCAGTTGACTAATCTTGCAGCCTTATGAAGGCCTCTCCCATTTTTTATTTTTTTGCTTTGTATAATTTAGAAATATGTTTCCG
Organism: Anser cygnoides; assembly: GCF_040182565.1. Classification (NCBI taxonomy): domain Eukaryota; kingdom Metazoa; phylum Chordata; class Aves; order Anseriformes; family Anatidae; genus Anser; species Anser cygnoides. The sequence goes on from NC_089876.1 coordinate 54,862,603, forward strand.
AGAGGATATGGTTGCTTTCCTCATTACTTCAGTTTCATTCCTCTCCTTTGCAAAAAGGAAGGACCTAACTTGCCAAAAAAAAAAAAAAAAAAAAAAAAAACACCAAATATCTCCTTTTTACACAAGTCAGGAATTGACTATGTTTATATCATCTCAATACTTCCGAAACACTCATAGCAGTGACTCATACATAATCCTTTTAAGGGGTGAAAACAACATCTAAACAATGAAGAAGGCTTCACTTGAGCTGGAGCTAGAAAAGCTGGCAGGAAATCTTTAGATTTAGCCTATAGAAAAAAAAACAGGTTTATTTCCTGGGGGAAAGAAATCTATATTATTATATATAAACAGCTTACTACGTGTCCTTTGTAAAGATATCATGAGATCTTGTTGCTCTTCTTTGGTGGTCTTTAGATGTGAGATGACTCAGATTTTTGCCTTTCTTCCCTAATTTCTGGAAAACCCAGGAATGCTCAGGTGTGTGTTGTGCTCACTTTTTTTCTGAGACCTCCCTTCACCTTGTTGTAACTGATTTGGTCTTTTCCAAAGTTTTTTCAAATAATTTTAAGAGTCTCTTGTTTTTCCAGTTTTTGAAAGGTTGTGATTTTTTCATATGCATGCCTTCCAACTTGGCTGTCATTGTTGTATGAATCTTTTAGAAGTTTGATTCTTCTTTTGCTGAACTGAACTTTCAATCACTAATTAAAAACTATTTGTCAGTTCTGGATAAGTCATTTAATCATTTAAAAAAAATACATTTAAAAATACATCATTTAATACATTAAAAATACATCATTTAAAAAAAAAATACAAGGGAAGTCATCACTCATAAAAGAGAAGTTCTAGAAGTTCCTAACTGAGGCATTGCGGTTTATGTAATGGCCAAAATAGTTCTTTGATTGTGGCTTGACTTTACTTTTTCTTCCAGATGGTATTTAGAAATCCTTTGTCTCTGTTATCTGTGGATAAATGAGCTGGATATCTCATTTATCTGTGGATAAATGATCTCCAGGAGCTGTGGACTGCACTTAAGCAATTCTTTTTTTTTTCTTTTTTCTTTTTTTTGAAAATGCCCATAAAATGCTGTCTGGAGTGGAGTTAATTTTCTTCACAGCAGCCTGTAAGCTTTGCTAGCAACACAGCGTTTATAACACCAGTGGTACAGTTATGGCCAAGCAGTGTTTGCACAGCCCGAAGGCCTTCTCCATTTCTCACTTTGCCCACCATGGAGGTGGCTAGGATTGAGCAAGGGGCCGGGAGGGGACACTGCCAGGCAGGTGACCCAAACTGATCAAAGAGACATTCCATACCATATAATGCCATGCTCAGAAAGGAGAAGAGTGGATTTAGGGAGATTAGCCATGTTTTGCTCAGGAACTGCCTGGGCATCAGTCTGCTTGTGGGAGGTTGTGAGTGATTGATTGCCTTTGCGTCACTTGTTTTGTTTTCTCTCCATCTTCCACTTCTCCTTCACTTTTAAACTATTTTTGTCTCAACATGTGAGTTTTCTCACTTCTGTTCTTCCTTTTCTCTTCCTTCCACCCCACTAGGGCATGGGGAGGGAGTAGTGAGTGAGCGGCAGTGTGGTGCTTAGCTGCCTCCCGGGGCTGACCCACAATGAGTGCCTGCTGTCATATTGTCATAGGTGTGTAGAAACTGGAGGGGAGAGGTGAGCGAGTGTTTGTGTGTGTGTGTGTATAATTTGCTCATTCTATGCGGTATTTTCCAGCCCTAGAAAAATGACATATATTTAGTGTCTTGAAGGGAACAGCAAATAAGTGCATTATAATACAAATTATGTGTAACAGTTATAATGAGGCTAAGTGTAGTATGAGGTAAGCCATAGTTCTGATGGCAGCAAAATAAACAAATTACTTTTAGAAGTGTTTTGCTTCAGTCAGAGAACGGGTGAAGTTGAAGCTTGTAATGTTTTACAGTTGGTGGAAGTGGAGGGAAAAGATATTTGCTTTGGTACAGACCAAGGGCATAAGAAATGCCTGGCTGACTGAGACTAGTGATCCATCTAGACCAGGATAGTGTCTGAGAATGGCAGCAGGATGTGCAGGCAAGCCTGGCTACTGGCTCTGCTTCCTTCCCTTTGGACTCTTCCAGCATCCACACAGGTTGAATTAGAGTTGTTAGAAGCTACCTCCCTGCCTAGTCCTTTCACTGTCTCGTCATAAAACAGTCACCCATCACTTTGCCTCATCCCTTGTTCACTGTCGGTACTATCTCTGTCCACAGCCTCCCATGTGGCATATCCCAGGAGATCACTGCCTGTGCAAAGAACTTTTTTGGTTTTGTTGTTTTTCTTTTTAAAAAAAAATTATTCTATGATTTTTTTTCAAGTGCCCCTAGACCTTGGATTTAGGGTAAACAGTGGTTTTGCATTCAATGTATACATCACCCTCATGATTTTGTGAACTTCAGTCATATACCCCTCAGCCATCACATCACCAAACTGCAGAGTCACAGCTCTTCTGCACATACGTCCCAAGGCACCTGTCCACCTCCTTCGTTCCAGTTGCCCTCCTCTGTACCTCCTCTAACTCCAACATGTGAGTTCGAGATGTGGAGACCAGGACTAAGTATTACCAAAGACATGAATGCATCAAAATGTTATGTAGTCAAAATTACAGTTTCTTTAAGAATCCTTCTTGATGATGCCCACTATTTTGTTGGCTTTTTAGTTGTCTGTGCACTTGGATCAGAAATTAGGCACAAATTTGTGAGAGGTCAGCAGTGTTCCAACAGCTGAGTGGCGGAGCCTTCATGTTGTTTTCTAGGGCAAGTGTGAGATGATGCTCTTCTGAAAAGTCCTCTCAAGGCTTCAGTTAGGTACATGTCTAGCCTTTTACCTCCTTGCTAAATGTGCCTTTTCATGTGCTCTTATCCTTCCCTTTCCCATGTTGGCTTTTCAGGGGTCCTCAGAAAATGATGGAAGAGCAGAATAATGTAACACTTATGCATTTTGTACGTCTTCCCTGTTTAAATTAGAACAGAGAGGTAGAATGTTATTTTGAATTGGAGCCAGTCTGACTCCCATTGTTATTGTGTTACTCTAGGCATATTTTATCATGGATTTTTCTTACTTTCTGAAGTTTATTATGCAGCATGGTATGTGAGGAAAACACTGCGATGTAGTCGGCAATGTGCCCTTGCCGCAGTAAAGGCAAACTGCGTAATGAGTAGCAAGAGCTTAGCCATCAAGTTAAAGGAAGTGTTTTGTTTCTTGATAACACACAATTAATGAGACTGCATCTGGAGCATTGTGTCTGGTTTCTCCTCTTGCAGTGCCCAGCATAGGAGAAAAATTCACAAATGGAAGGGGCCTGGCAAAGACCTGCTGAGGAGGCCAGAGGGCTGCAGCACATGGACAGGGCAGAGGAGTTGGGATTGTTTTGCCTGGAGAAGTCTAATGGAAAATTTAGTTACACCTTTTCACCCTCAAAAGTGAGGTTACAGAGAAAATGGAAATAAAGTCCTCTCAGGGGTCAACACTGAAAGGACAGGAGACAATCATCACAGGACATAACAAGAAATTTCTAATTGGGTATGAGGAAAAAAAATATGTATCTTCACTGAGACACTGGTAAAGCATTGGAAGAGGCTGTCCAGAGATATTGGATGTTTTCAGAGTCTGACTGGACACATCTTTGAGTAGCCTGATCTTTGGAGTTAGACCTGCCTCTAGCAGGTTGGAATTGGTGACACCCTTCTGATCTATTTTATTATTATTATTATTATTATTATTATTATTATTATTTTGATCCTGTATTTGTGAACAGATAGTGAGATCTTGCCAAAATGCATGCATTTTTAGGTGACACTGAATTCCACAGAGAACATCTATCCCATTTACAAATAGATAATTTTACCAGGAAATCTGGACTTTCAGCAATGTTTCCCCATTGTCCCATTGGACAGAAGTACTAGGGAAAGCAGTGACTGTATTTTTTGGAACGTGTTCGTGGGTGGGGCTGTTGTACTCCAGAGACTTCACACCCAGCCACTCAGAACCTTTCTGCCAAGTTTCTTTCAAAATTACCCTTGTCCTACCCCATGGACCTTGCTGAACACTGAAAATGCCAAGAAGGTTTCGAAATCTGTGTGAATTTCACGTTTCTCTGGGAGGGTGCTGTAAAATTGCTGAACAAGTTTTGGGGTGTGAAGAACATTAGGCCTTTTCCAGGACCACTTGTTCAGGTAAGTGTGGACAGTGTCCAGTGATGCTCTCCAGCAACTGCTAGCTTTAATGACAAGTGTTCATTCAGCCCCTGAACGAACAGAGATTTCTCCATTTTTGCTTAACATACATATAGTATCAACTCTCAGTGCCCAAGGTACTGGATTTGGGGAGGGGGGGTGGGGGGAAGAAAAATAAAAGTAATACATTTATATGATCTCCTGCTGTTTCTCTGTGTATATATAGGATGACAAAGAAGCCAACAGACCCATACCAAACAAAGGAGAACGTGGACTAGGAAATGAGAAATTCAAACCTGTGGTACCTTGGCCTCATGTTGAAGGCGTGGAAGTGGACTTGGAATCAATTCGAAGGAAAAATAAGGCCAAAAATGAACTAAATCAGCATGGTGTTGGTGATAACAATCAGCAAAATGTCATCCAGAGGCAGTATCTCACATTTAAGCCTCAGACATTTGTATACCGAGATCCTGTTTTACGACCTGGAGTCCTTGGTAATTTTGAACCCAAAGAGCCTGAGCCTCACGGAGTTGTTGGTGGCCCTGGAGAGGAAGCGAAGCCATATGTTTTAGGACCAGATTACAAAGAATCCATTCAAGCCAGCATTAAAGAATTTGGGTTTAATATGGTGGCAAGTGATATGATTTCACTAGATCGGAGCGTTAATGACTTGCGTCAAGAAGAGTAAGCAAACTTTTTGTTTTCTTTTAGTTCTGTTTTTATGAGGTTTAATTATTTTCTTTCCATAGATCTTAACTGATGCTTAAAATAATATTATTAATTAGGCCAAGTACGTGAGACTTCTTGTCCTGACAGGCAAATGTGCTGAACTGTACCAAATGTTTCTATATGTTATTCTTAATGCTGTTCCAATTATTCCTTTCACGAACACTTAATCTATATTGATTTGTCTCTGAAGTCATCCATTTTAGTGTCTAATTGCATATATTTAGATGTTCCACGTCCAGTCAGTCTTCCTTGTTGTGTGTTCTCTTTATAATCCATAACTTAAGATTTGCTTTTAAGAATGGTTTTGTTGTTTTTTTAATTATTATTTCATGCATAAGTTCTTATAGTATGGTTTATTTAGTTATGGTTTCGTGCCAATGCTTTAAAAAAAAAAAAAAAACAAAGTAATATTGTTCCCTTTAAATAACTCTGCTTAGTTACCTGCATTAACAGGAGTATAGATCTGCCATACTGGAGTTTGGATTTTGGAGCTGACAGCAGATTAATCTTCTACCTACACTACTTACTGCATTTATCATAAAGAAGGAAGTAATCTTAGGGGAAAAAAAAACAAAACAAAAAAAAAAACCACTTGCCTGGGATGTGCCTACTTTGATGTGAGGGGGATTCTGGGGAGGTATTAGTATTTGCTCTGTGTATGGTTACTAACAGGTTTAAACAGTCTCTTCTTGTCTTTGCTAAATGCTGGAGTCAAATTTGCTTTCAGGTTAATCTGCATTTAATATTATTTTATGTGTTAAATATCAGCTAAGGAGAGCTCTGTGAGCACACTGATTGACTGGTATCTTTTAGCTTTTTTGCATCGGATAGGAGGGTATATGAAATGAGGTACTGCCTGTTTTCTCTCTCCTCTCCTCCCCAGCAGAGAGGGGGGCTCTGCCAGTCCTGGGGTTTGGTGCCCACCTCAGCATTGCAGGCTTCCAGCTGCGGCAGCTGATCTCTTTGGTTGGTCACCGGTTGCTCACTGGGACTGTGCCATGGCCTTTCATAAAAAGGGTGTTTTTCCACGACATGAGGTGGGAGACAGCTGGCCAGCTGTGAGTCTGACTCATGCTTGTGCAAGCATTGCTGCATGAATTTACTGGCCGCTGTGCATTTGTTAAAATGACTGAAGTGCATAGAGTACAGCGCCTCTCTTTCTTCGTGCCATGTTCCCTGAGTGACTTACTAAAGATTTCCACCTGCCTGAAGCTGGAGGAGAGAAATGAGTCTGTCAGCTGCTAGTGGCAGGGAAAGGTTCGCTATCTTGAAGTTCACTTTAATTTTATTTCTTCACTGCAGTCAGCAGTTGGGCTTCTGTGCTGAAGAGATTTTCTGAAGGGGAGGAAATGCTCCAGATAACCTGTTTGGGCCAGCATTTCCTTCCAGGTGGCCGTTCCCTAAGCACTGCTGCTTCTGCTGTGGGGTTGGCAGCCACTGAGGCCCTTTTTGTAAGAGGCAACAGGACTACAGAAACTTGCAAAGAAAAACGGTTTCCCCACCAGGTGCGGTGGTGAACTGAGCAGAGTGAAGCTGCTCGGAGTCAAGAGTTCGTGTTAGCAGAGTTCATTTTGGCCCTGCCTTTCCTCAGGAGAGCGGGAGGATGGAGGTGGGAGCTCTCTGCTCTGCCCAGACAGCCAAGCAGAAATGGCAGCATGTCCGATGACATGTCCGATGAAGGTGGGACCAGGCCGCCTCTGCCCAGGCTACTGACCATGTCTTTGGCAGCAGAGCTCCTGCCTGTTTTCCCCCGAGGTGAAAAGCATCAGAGAGACTACATGTCTGCCAGGTAGTTCCCCACCTCGAATCTCAGAGTTTATCTTTACTACTGTAATAAAGATAGAAGTTCCCTAAGAAGACCTAAATGCTTTGAGGAACAGAAGAGACAGCCACGATCAGATCAGAAATTTAAAAGAGTTTCCTCCAAGCTCACTTGCAGATAAGTCTTCCATGGAGGTCAAAGCCAGCAGATCAAATCAAAGTTAAGTTTTACTGTTTAATATCCTATACGAGCAAACAAAACAGCACAAAAAACGTTAATAAAACATATCTTTCAGGCAACTTGATATAAGTTATTTTATATAATGAATATCCAGGACTCTTGCAATTATTCTGAATAGTTTAAATGTTTATCGCTTCAATGTGTTTCCTGGGAAAGGCAGGAGAGAGGGAAAGCAATGTAGGATTGGCTGGTGCTGCTTTCAGGTATCATTGTATTTTCTTTCTTGTTCATTCCCCTGCTACTGGGAAGAAATGCAGCAAAAGGTAGCAGATGGCCTGTTGGATAAATTATTTTACCATTTATTTTCCTTCCCCTTTTCATCCTACTGATCTCTTTAGTAAGTTATTTTGGTTGGTAAGGCTGGTCAGCATTCAGCATAATCCTACTGAAGAACAGTATAATCAACCTTTTTTTGCTTGCCAGCATTGCTAATTGAGGTAGGTCTTTCAGGCAAAGACTGAGTTATTCGTTCAGAGATGTTCAAATCCAGGTAGGCCTCACCTCTGCCTTTTCCTTGAGGCATAAAAATTCTTCAGCGTTACCCTCAGCAGTCAGGTTGGTTCAGGGAAGTACGCCAAGTGCTTCCCCAGGTGGTGTTGGCAGGAGTGAAATAGCACTGCAAGAACTGACTCTCTCAGCTAAAAAGCCATGCAGCCTTGAGGCTTGTCCCTGCTGAAAGGGGAAGAGGGAAGAAGTGCCTGTGAAGGGGGATTCAGTCCTGCTATAGTTAGATTTGTCTTTCGAGTCAGACACATACGTGGCCAAGGTGATTTGCCAGCTGCTGTTATTGATTCAGCAGGAACTTTGTTGGTGACTGTGGGCTGTCTCGGCTGCCATAAAAAGCCTCTTGCTGCCCCCTGTAGAGAGAAATAATATTGGATGGTGTGTTGATGCGGTTTGTCGGGTACATCTGAAAATGTTCCTTTAGCTAGTACATGTGTATTGCAGCCTGGTGTATTGTAACCAGGCTGTTTTGAGGTTGAAGGCAAACACTTCTGTTGGCATAAAAGTCACAGGTTCGGTTAAATGGAACCAAGAATGTATGGGGATACTGAAATGTCTGTGTACAAAGTTTCAAATACAGCATTATCTCACTTCAGCCGTTCAGCACTCTGCAGGAGGGCCAGGGGAACCATCAGCTGGGTTTAGGTGGAGCAATACTTGTGTTCCATTTTACTTCTGGTTGCAAAGAAGTGGGGGCAGGCTTAGCAGGTCCTTTCTAAAACCTCTATGCAAATGCTGGAAGAAAACCTTTTTCTTAAAATTTTCTTAAAACTTTGTGATTTTTGCCAAGTTTGGATTATTTATTTATTTATTTATTTATTTATTTTAATTCTGATAGGTGCAGCCTTTTAAGAGCCTTTATACTCAGTTTTACATTTTGTCCTGCTTCCTAGTAGAACTCTAGTTAAACTAATTTTAGCTTTAGGGAATAAGGTAATTAATTTATTTACTCCCAGGATATTTTTGTGATCAGGAGTATGCACAGAGATAAAGCTGAATAAAAACAGAAAGATAAAGTTTCTGGATGATTTTGGATTCAAGATAAACACACCATGCTAGGGAAATAGAAAATGGACCTATGTTGGGGACAAACTTTGTTAGGTACAAGGTGGGTCCTCTCAAAGAAAAATCTGAAGAGAATTTTGTTTCCAGCACCCAGATCCACTTGTCCAGAGTTTGTTTTGTTTTGTTTTTGTTTTAATTTAATCCAAATGTTCTGGGTTTGACCAAAGGTCTGTCTTCTCTAGGTCTGTTTAATAACATATGCTTGGGAGAAAGCATAAAATAATGGAGTAACTTCCATTCCTGGTAACCAGTGGGCAAGGGGTTCTTGAGCCAAAAATTGCAGCAGGATCGTCATACTTTGTGGACCTTTTTCTGTGCTCTGACTTGTCTTTTAAGTGTGTTTGAACTCCTAGAATTCAGTACACACTGAGACAAAGTCTTTTTCCAGGCTGAAGTAAGCAGTATGTGTGCTAAAATGCTCAAAAAGCTGTCCGTGTTTGGCTCCAAGGTTTCGAGTGGCAAAAACAAGTTTGGAGACTGTCCCCAAGTGCTGTTTGCACTGTGCCTGTTCTTACACTTGGTGTGCACTCACTTGCACTTGCAGTGGGCTCTCCTACCAATTCATTGCCTGGGTAGTGTCCTTGAATTCTTCTGCAGCTTTTTATAGTCATTTCAATTGAGACTGCCAAGGTTTGTTTCTTTTTTATTGCCCAGTAATGACCTGGAAGAGGAGGTGGACAGCTTGGATCCCAGCACAGATGCTTAGGCTCCTACAGCTGCAAACTTCCTTCAGTGTTCATTCCTCCTCCTTAAGCAGTTATTAATCTAAAAGGATGTTCTGTCTTATCTTGACGTACTTTGCTGAAGAACTTTGCTTGAAAAGAAACCAAAGAACCTCGTCAAAGACTTTGGAAGTTCAGTTACTCTATTAGCAGACTCACTCGTGTCCACATACTTTTTGATTCCTTTAAAAGATTGTAATATGTTTCTGCAGCATGGCTTTCTTCCACAAGAGCTGTGCCTATGACTTACTAATTTGGTTCTTTATTATTAGCTTCTATTCAACACTGGAGTCGGACTTAGTAGTCAGCTATTCTTTAGATCCCCGGGGCCCTTTTGTAAAAAATGGTGTCAGATTTTCCTACTTCTGTTTGCTTGAAATCAAGGCTGGTGTCAGCAGTAGTTATACACCATAATAGTTAGTCAGTTTATGTTGCATTCATCTGGAAATACTGGGTTTATCAAAAAAAAATAAAAAGAAAGAAAAAAGCAGTTAGGCTATTCAGAGAAAAAAATCCAGCAAAAGCTATCCTACAGATATCATCCATTATTTCCAAATTACAAAGTCCTTAAGCTTTAGGTAGCTGAAGATAGGAGCATGTACTGGGAAGTATCACTGTATACTTGACCTGCTTTTTTGTTTTTGTTTTTTTCCATGGGTATCTGATGTTGGTCACTGTTAAAGAGTTCAATGGAAATACTTAATTTAGTTTTCCTGCTTCTGAAGTGGTCTCTTTTCATTTTGATCATTTATCAGACCAACAGACTTTCTGGCAGGCATCCTACTTGTGGTGTTTGAAAAAAAAAAAATGAAAAAGAATTCAATAGCAGCTTTCATACTGAAGTAAGCTATTTCTTATGCTTTTTTTTTTCCTCCATCTATCTTACTACTTACGTTCAGTTTGCCTGAATTTGTGCTCATTTCTGTTTTCATTTTGGATACCACCCAGTTTATTTAAAGAATGTCATTCTCACTGCTAGCAGCATCTCATTTTTATTCATGCTACCTTTTGTAGTTCCTTCCTAGACTTTTATTTACTTATTATGATTAGTGGTAAATATTCTCGGCTTCTAGCATGGTGTCATTGAAAAAGCTTCATGCTACCTGAAGACATTTTAATAAACCTGCTCCCTTCCTTTATAGCTCCCCTTTTCAAGAGGAGGTGTTAACAAGGACACTTATTTGGCACTGGACCTTCAGCATGTTGTGGCCATGATTAGAACAGGGCTCCCAATACCTCATGACTGAGGTATGAGATGCTGAATGAGTCCCTGAGCCAGGCTTCTACAGCGTTTCTTCAAATCTTTTTTCTTTTATTCTGTGGTATAGCCACAGATAGGAAGGACAAAGCAGACACAGTACTGGCCAAAGGGGCTGTGACATTTGGAGCTGTGGGCAAAAGCCCAACTGAATACCTGTTGCTGCAAATTTCTGTTTGCTTGCACGAATTCTGTGATGAATTTTCTCACAACGACATTACGAGTTCCCTCAGCACCTCTAGTGCAGCCCACCCAGTCCCATGGGCTTGCCCTGTGTTTGTGCAGTTTGCTGTCATATATCCAGCAAAGTGGTCGGCTTACCTCTGTGGTGCATATTCCTTCACTTCTGTAGTCTTTGCCTCTAGACAAAGGGACTGGTGAGGTGTGGCTGCAGGCCTTGACAATAAAGACAGGGGAAATAAGGTGCTGAGTACCTCAATATTTTTGATGTCTATTGACACGAGTCACACACCACTCAGTGGTAAACCTCTTGTCTGTAAGCCCTTCTCATTTCTCTTACCATCTCACTGATTTCAGCTCCACCAGAGCTTTGCCTTTCTTCTTTCTCTCTGCATGTGCTTGAGCGTTTGTTTTTTTTTCTGTACTCCTTCTAGGCAGCCGGGCCCTGCTCTTGATTTTTGCATCCAAGCTCCATCAGGAGCTCCTGGGCCAGCCAGGCAGGCTTTCTGCTGAGCCATTTGTGTAGGAATGGGCTGTTCCCGTGTCTTGAGGAGGTTGTTCTCAGAGACCTGGGCCTTTTTGGCAAAGTTGTAACACCTGAAATTCTGATTTTCTTCTGGCAGATGCCAGGAAATGTTTAAATAGTGGCTTCTCTATGAAAGAGAGTTGAAAAAGGAGAGAAAACTGCCGTATGGACAAAACTACTGATGAGTGAAATGTGGAGCTCTGAGAAGAGGCCATATGGTGTGTGGCTCATTTCAAGAGGTTTACCTGGTTATACGCTACTAAAACAATGTTAGTTGTTCCAAAGAACCTGCATTCAGTGTTTCTACAAAAAAATATACGTCTACAATGTGTTAGTTGCAGCAGTCTCTCTTTGCAGTTTCTTTTCTCTCAGAAACACTGAGAAGCAATGCAGGTTTTTCTTTATCAAGTTCATTTCCACAGCAGAATAACTCCCTCCATGCTGTTATATGGAGAGCTCAGCTGGGCTGAGGTCAAGCTCATTGCACTTTGGGTTAAGATTTAGGTCAAGAAGCACTCTCTTGAACTATTTTGTAAGTGATGCTCTGTGAAACTCCCTGTTAACTAACTTAGGTTACTTTGGAGCCCTAAAGCCAGGGTTGTTCTTACTGTTGATCAGATTTTATGCCAGCATAATTAACCGTGTTGTCTGTAAGAAAGGATCCCTGCTCAACATGCTTTGCTCAGACTTTGTATGCTGTTGTTATCCTACCCATAGAAGACTTGCTTAAAAATTATTCTTACTGACCCAGAGGGTTTTTGTCTTGTGATTCTATTTATGCTTGATTTTTTTGACAGCCTCTTTTGACAAATGCTACAGGAATTTTACCCTGAGTAGTTTGACTGGGAGAGAAAGCATTATGACTCTTTGTGAATGTTTATGACAAGAGACAAATTAATCTCTTACTGAATTTTTATTTCAGTATTATAACAGATAACTGCTGTCTGTTCACCACTGTGAGCCAGAATCTCAAGTGCATTACCCACACACATCTGTCAGTCTGATCGTAGCAAAATAAATATTTTAAAGTGTTTTTTCATTCCATGGATTATCCAATTTTTACTTTCCTTTTTAATGACGTTATTGCTGTTACAGGGCATGCCTCCTGGGCCATAAAACACATACTTGAATAATTGGATCTGTTGTCCTGGATCATCTTTTTACATCAAAAAGAACTGGTGATAAGTTTTTGTTGAAAAAAATGAAAAAGTAACTCTTCCTTGCTTGAGTACCATGCTCTGTGTGTACAGAAATGTGTTTTTGGACAACTGTTTTTGCAACTCTCAACATTTTATAAAAGTTTTTTAATGGTCATAACAGAGTGAGTAAGAATTGACTTGTTTGTAAAATCATAAATGTAGTTTTGAAAGGTGTTCATGTTATTTATTTATATTTTTACTATTAATTTTAGTACAAGCAGAGGAGGGAATTCTTTCCAAAAATAAAGCCTTGAGTTAACATAAGAATTCTCACATACAAAGCTGTATGTTATTGAAACAAAACTGTTACTTAGTAAAGACAGTTTCCTATCCTAGTTTGATGATGATGCCTTGGACACTTTAGCTGGTCCAAGTGCTGTTAAAAATATCAAATCGTATAGCAAGCTTTTAGTGCTTACTTGAGTTGAAAAAATAACAAAATCTTTAGTTATAAACAATTACTCAAGGCACATGATAGCGCAAATGAATCTTGGCTGCTTGTTAGAAAAGGATGCCCTTTTTACTCTGAGTGAGTAACATGAATTTAATATCTTTTATAGTGTTTAGCTGTCCAGTGAATCTTGTCATAGCTAAGCAGATTGAATAGAAAAGCTCTGGAGTAGAGCCTGCTTTCTTCAGGAATGTGATTAGTAGCTTAATTATAGTACTGTGCAAATTACATATTTGATACTCTTATATGAAATAAGCTTTCAGTAATTACTGTTGGTATCAGTGTCAATGGAAATGGAGCATTAGGGACTTGGTCTCATTTCACATGGTACCTTGGGAACAATCTTTTCTTCAGGCATTACATAGTCCACCATAACTCTTCTGTGGCCAAGAAAACTAGTTTTGCAGTATGCACATAAACCTTTGTGTGCCTTGCTGAGAATCAGGTGAACCCCAGTAGTCAGACTAAGTGAAGAAGGCCAGTGTGTCCATGGCAGGGCACCAGCTGCCTTGCTCTTGGTAAGGTTCCTGGGGAGAAAAAAATGTGTTTAAAACGTAGTTGAGGATGTATTGTCAGAGCATCTCTGTGGTCAGGAAAGATGAACTTCAGTCATTGGACTTAAGCAGAAATAAGCGTTTTCTGTTAACATTTTGTTAACAGGTCCCAGTAGTGAAAACTAGAGTAAGAATGGATCCAGTGTTTCTTCAATGCCAGCTACTAGCATTTCAAGTTTTAGGTTTCAGCAGAGAAATAGCTCACCTTAAGAGCACAAAGAAGTTGACAGAAACACCAGGTGTGTTGTCTGTTACTTCTGTGTGTGTGTACATCTAAGTGAGAAGACTGAGCTCTGAACAGAACCTCTTATTCAAATAAATATATATAGCATATATATATGGTGTACAACATATATACCTGGTGCATATTCAAATTCTGCCTTAAACCTTGAGTTTGGAGGAGGAAGCAGAGGAAAGGATGAGAGGTTTTGTTCAGTTGTATATGTAACCATCCAAGTGCAGCCTTGGATCATAAACATTTTGGGGCAAATGGAGGAAGCACTCTGTCAAAGGAGTTGTAATCTGAATGCAAAGCTGAAATAATAATTGAACTGCTTATGCTCTGTCTTGTTCCTGCTAATCAGAATTTCATGTTAAAGCATTTTAAATAAACTGGTGTGATATAAGTTATAATTCAGCCCAACTGAGCCCAGACAGGAACATTGGGGTTTGATATCTGATGAGCAAGACATGGCAGAAATAACGTATTTCCTTGGGACTGAGCCCCAGGCTTCTTCTCGCCATTTAGTTTATTATATTAGGAAACACCTGTCACAGCCTGCATTCTTTTAAGCCGTGCGTTGGCAAATGCATCAAGCTGCAACTTCCTAAAGTAGTGCAAACCCAAGCAGAGAAATGATGAGAATTGCCATATACAGGGAGTTGTGGCTTCTTTGCAGTATTTTCTGACAAAACAGTGCTAGCTGCTGCAGAGGGGAGAGCAAAGTATAGGGCAGAAGAACAGTTTTTGTGTAACTTACCCACAGAAACATTGTCTTCAGGTGTCTGATGATCAGTTTGCCCTGTCTGTCTTCTCTCTGTGGTAGTGCACTGTTCTGCAGAGGACTTGAGAAACATGGGGAAATACTGTGCTATTTTAAACCAAGGAGATGCTGCAGAGCTACAATGCCATAAAACCCAGCGGCTCTAACTTGGAAGGTGAAAATGATCTGTCTCATATCACGAGAAGAACAGGCTGAGGACATCTTTGGGCACAACACAAAACAGGAGCTGTGGGGGAAAGGATTTGGCTCCCTGTGTCTGCAAGGCAGCCTCCCCCGGGGAAGGGAATTTGTTTCTGCCCTCTGGCTCTCCTGCACTAGTGTGTTTATTGCTTAAACTTTTTCAGTGAAAATAAGACCATGGGCAAGATTCTTGTGATTTAAAAAAAAAAAAAAAAAGCAAGGTTTATTCTTTAGACTTTCCTTTTAGCAGTAATGTTGGGTCTCTACAAACCTTGTTTTGAATTTGGGTCGTGGTGCCCTAAGAGGTATGATAGGAAGTGCAGCTTGTGCTTCCAGGGGCATGTGCAACCAAATTCAGTCATATAGCTTTGCAGGCTGCTTCAGGAATGGAAGCAGACAAAGCCCGTAGCTATTATAAAAATAGGAAATGCTGCTTTGGCATAGGTTTAAGCTGTTAAATAGCGTGTAAGAGCGGTTTTGCTACTGTCTGCTGAAAGCAAAAAGAAAAATACCCAGCTGAGCAAACTGTCCTTCTTGGGGTGTCTGTTCACTTCTTTCCTAGAACCCCTGTTTTGTAAGTTATCTAAGTTTATATTCATGTTGATAATGCATAAAAATACCCTGTAATGATTCAGAGGTAATAAATACAATATTAACAGTAGATTTACTTAGTTATACCTTAGCAAATAAATGCAGAGTTCTGTAATCTGCTTCTGTCTGTGCCAGACAGAGGCGTTGATGCCTCAGACTTGCAGGCACTCAAGCAGCACGGCTCGGCGAGGACCTTGGTATTGGCAGCTGTATAGATGAGTAAACTGTTGGAAGGTGCTTTGTGAAAGAAGCTCTCATCCATCTTCCTAGGGGGTAGATGCAGTTTACTGCAGTAGTCATAATAAATTGATGATTTAAACAGTGTGCAGCCCCGAATTCAGAATTAAGCTATGTAAACAGCGTGCTGTCTGCTGGGCGCCTGTGTCCTTATAAGATAAGAATGGGGCTTATGAGAAAAGGAAGCTGCAAATGGGAACAGCTCCTGACTTCCTCTTAGGCTCTGCTAGTGCTACAGCTGCTCAAAGAAACAAATGCATGCATTATCAAACAATTAGTAGTCGGTGATAATTGATATCACTGTGAATCGCACACATTTTTCAACATGAAATGCAACTTAAAGCTGTTCATAATTTTAAATTGTATTTTATATTCATGCAAAAGAGAGACTAGAACTTCAAAGTTAATCACAATTTCAGGTTGATTTGTTAATACAAATGCTAAATTGAGACCTTCAGCTCTTCACTCACTCAGGGCTCAGCAGAAACAGTGTCTCGAATGTCGTAGGAGTTGGCTCCTGGGGCAGTTACAGGAGCGCTGCCCTGGAGAAACCTGTGCTGCAGCCTTCTGGGCCAAGCACACAGGCACGGTGCTTTGAAATTAGACACAGCCAGATCGGGGCCCAGCGTGCCTTTGGTAAATGCAGGTGCACTTTAAGCAGCTGACCCGAGCATGACAGTAACAGGGAGGAGAGCTGGCTGTGGCCACACGCTTGCTTTTTTCTGGAGTTGAGATGCTTGCGTGCTAGGAAACTGAGGAATTCAGGATAACAGGAAATTCAGTTAGCTCAAGATCTCAAATTATCCTTTAAGTAGCTATATGATTGAGACTAACACTTAAATTGCTGTCAGGGTGCTGTCATCATTTGCTGCTTATGTTTTTTGCTTGATGGTTGGAGTACTCTTCCAGGAGAAGCAGCAAATAGCCTGGGCTTTTTTTTTTTAGACTGGGGAAATTTGAGCCTATGTCTGTGACTGTGGTGGTTGCTGCCAGGGAGGCTGTAGGATTCATCCAGTCCTTGGGCCATGCACCCACACGTGGTCACTTCTGTGGGGCTGAGGGACATCAGCAAGTGCAAGCCAATAAACAGAGCACTAAGCACTAAATTTCCTCGAGCCAAGGGGTGCTCCAGACCAGATCTCCAGCTGCTTGTACAGAGGAGTTCCCCAGAAAAGTAGTCCTCCTCTGCTGAGGCTGGTCCACCACCTCTCCTGTGGTAGAGGGGCAGGGATGCTGGGTAGTACTGTTCCCCTGCGGCCATGGAGAAGGGAGTGGGAATAATTTGTATGGTAAGTATATGGGCTGGTAGTCAGAAGAAACATTACTCACTCTGTTTCTCCATTAGGTCACAGCTGTATCTTTCAAAAGGTTTCTTCTCCTTCCAGCGATTAGTCAGCCCGTGGTTCTGCTCAGTACTGCTGGTGCTTGCTTGGGGACAGGAAGCTTTCACTTGTGGGCTGGTCTGAAGGTGTTGATTCCTTTCACCTATGAGCTCCCTCAAGAAAGGAGGCAAAGAGAGCTGCTCCTCCCTGCAACGTTACTGAGGAACAGTGTTGCCAGTCCTTCACGGATGTGTATGCTTCTGCCTCCTCTTGCTCCATGCCAGAGCTCTTCACAGGGGTCAGACAAAGTGGTGTGAAGTGTCTAGTGGCAACACCAGCTTAAGGATGCTCTGGTCTCACTTCTGCATGTCTGCTGCAGTGTGGTGTCCTCTCAGCTCTACCAGTAAGAATTCAAAATATTTTTTGTAGGCGAGCTGATGTTTGCTATCCTGGTTCGCAGCTTATTGCCACAGTTGTCCTGCAGGCCTCGTCTGAACAGGCACCGTGCAGGACAGAGGCTGCTCCGAGCAGTGTGTGGGCAGGACAGAGCACCCAGAGGAGGAAGCTAGGGGCTCAAACAACTTAGATCCTCTTTGTCACAGATCTTTTTGTACTTTGAGTCTGCCCCGTGCCAGATTTTAAAAGCTGCAGCTTTTGCCTGGATGCCCGTACCTACTTGCCCCTATCTTTTAAACCAGAAGTATGAGCTCGGAAGTGTAGGCTTTTTACTTCCCCTTCCTGGTGTCTAAAATTCACAGGTAAATTAATACTGTAAAACTCAGCTTCAAACACAAGGAAAGTGCATATATAGTTGGTTGGTGTTTGGTTTGCCAACCACTGGATGTCACTGCTGCTCCACAAAAAGGTTCTCCGCAGCTGCCTTCCCCGTGGGACTGGACAAACGGGAGCAGAGGATTTCGGGTTTGCCATTCAAATAATCGAACAACAATCACATATCTTGGGAAAACTGCCAGACAGATTAAAATATACATTAACTGCTTATACCTAAAGCAACCACTATGTTTCAAAATTCTGCTTCCCAGAGCAATGTAAGAGACAAGATTGCACTTGCAAATTACTACAGTCTGTTACGTTCAGGGGCCTGATGAGTTGGTATGTTGACTGTCCAGTAAGTGAAATCAAGTCTCTGCAGAAAACTAAAAGTATGATTTAGAAGCACAAATGTAGTGTTTTTATGGCTTACAAATTGTATATTTAGCAACACGTGATTTTTTAAGTTTAAAAAGTAAAATGTGCTGACAGATTTGGCGAGATTAAGTTGGGTTGTTAGAAAAAAAAAAACTAGATCTCTGCTTTTATGTTTTAAAAATATATTAAATACAGATCAAAAAAGTTTATAAATTGCTCACAGATGTGGTATTCAATTCAATTTTTGTAATAGGTTTGTTTTTTAAATATGCTAAATTACTTACTGTCTTTCATTCTTATGCTTTTAACCATTTTGTTCCTAAATATTATTTACTTACACTACAGGAAGTGGGAAAAACAAGCACACACAAGATTTTGGTTTGTTGCAGCATTTGCTTTGTTTCTTTTGTTTGTTGAAGGCAGTCTGGAACGTCATGGCTGTCTGTCTTTTTAATTGGAAAGCAGAAAAGTTTCCAACTGAAACTTCCAAAGATGCCAGTCCGCAGCACCAGATACTGCCTTCTTCTTCAAGGCAAAATGTTCTGTTATTAACCTGCTGTTAAATGCACAACAGAAAATCTTTCTTTAAACAGCTGACTTAACACACCTAGCCAGCCTCTCCATTTTATCTCTACAAATAGCTAAATAAGTTGTCGACAGCTTAAATGCTTGTGCTAGAGATTGAAGTATTGCGACTTGTAATCAGCTGAAATCTCTGAGAGGAGTTTGTGGAAGAAATGCATTAGTGGCCTGATCCATAAAAAGAAAAAAAAAAGTAAGTCTAGCACCTGTGTATTGGTACCTTATAAATATGATGAGCTGCAGGTACTTCAGGCATAAAAACAATCGAGAGGGAGGCTTTTAGACAGTAAATCATACTTCTAGAGATCATGCTGCTGTAGAGATTGCTTACATCAAGCCTGACTGAGGGAGGAAAGGCCTGATCAGATAGTTCTTAGCTATAGAGTGGTTTGATTCAGTAATTTTCATTTCCCTCAGGAACAAAATGGATAGTCTGTTTCTATCAGCTTCAGTTTTTCTTTCTTCTGGTGGAAGAGGACTATGCATCAATGCTGTTACCAGGCAATAAGTGAAAAAATTCCTTCTTGACCAAATAAATGCTGTTTAAATATCTACAGACCAGTTAGATGAGTTCTTTCCATGTATAACTTAATTTAGTTTCAGAAAACCTGGTGATTTCTGGTGATTAAGGTAATTTCTTTCCAAACACAGGAATGTTTCTTTGCATTTAATAAGCTTTTTAATGTATATTGAGAAATATAACTATGGAAGTTTGTGCATCCATAAGTTTCAAAGTTTCCATTTGTAAAGAATAATTTCTTAATACATAAATGGGTATCTTTGAAAAAGTCAGATTCTCTTTGATAGAGACTTTACTTGCTTTACTTGTCTTCTGCCCATTGAAATCTGAGTCTACATCTTCGGATTCTGTGATAGGAAGTATATTGTATTTGGAAAAGGGGGCTAGTGATCAGATAGGAAAACATCAAGGTGTAGAAATACCTGGACTGCTTGTAATTAGGGAGACTGAATAGTCTCATTTAGGGCTGCAGCTGGGGAAGCAAACACAACAATTGCAAAATAAATGCATTGTTGATAAATGTGATTTAATGAATGCTGAAAAGTGTGGCTGAAATACTTGTGTTGCTTGCCACTAAATCATCTGTAATCCCTCAGGAAAAAAAGACATGAGTTCTTCCAGACACTTTGTGTGGGAAAGCTCTGCAGTATGTGGAGGGAAAAATGTAATGAGTGGAAAAAGTAAAAGGATGATTATGCCATTATGTTCATTCACTTGCATGTCCTTTGCCCAGAGTATTGTCTTCAGTTCTTGTGATATAGGCTGCTGCCTGTATAACTTCAGCAGGAACAGGATTCAAAGGCAGTGACGTTGTTTAGGGAATACACAGTCAGAAAGTTTGATGCTGTCTTGTGTGGATATGGGCAATCTTGCTGAAGGGAGGGACAAGGGCAGGTTGCACTTTTTCCTTTTAGTTAGACAGCACAGTGAAATTGAAATGCAGAATGTTTTAAATGGATGCAGAAGTGCTTTTTGTGGCACAGAGTTGAAATTTACTGGTATGGATGCTTCAGTTGAAAAACTTAGTAGGAATGAACATAGGAACCAGTCATATTTCTGATGTCATTCTTTTTTGATGTTGGTCAAGACATAAGAAAAATGAAAATAAATACGAACGATACAGTCAGATATATGTTTCACTGAACCCGTTGCTTGAATGTCTACCCAATGCATTTGTCGGGGTAGAAACTGTTTATTTTGGTCAATATTTGGATTTTATTATTGTGCTAGCATTTATTAGCAAATTTTAAATAGGCATAACATTTGAATAAGCCTTAAATTCTTGATCTTTATCTAAAGTTATGTGGACAGTGTTTAATTTCAGTGCTTAATTTATCACTTTACTCCTTTGAGTTTTCAGCACAATTTTTGTATCTGTTCAAAAAATACTTACTGTTGCACAAATTTAGCCAAAGCTGCATCAGGTAGGACATGTGACTGAGTTTTGAGTAGAGGAATGGAGGGCTACCTGGATTTGGTGACCTTTCTTTTAGCTACATTTGCTATACCTGAAAGTTTAAATAGCAAAGATCGCTTTGTGTCTGCCATGGGATTACATTTTTTGCATGAGGAATTAGGCTTTTCTGACACTTTTTACAAATGGATATAGGTTTACTCAGAACAGCTGACATGAGCATTTCATAGGCTGCTATAGTATGTCTAACAAAATTACTGTGTCTAAATCTGTTTTGTTGTGAAAGCGTAGAGAAAGGGATTTTTTCCTCCTTTCTTAGGAGGAAAAAAGGCTCGCTGGCTGGAAGCAGGCTGTTATTTGGGCATCGTACCTCTGTAATGTGCTGCTTGAGCTGTATAATGTTTTGTGTCCTGATTCATCTAAAAGATCATCCTCAGTGAAGGTTTCATGTGTGGAAAGATGGTCAAGCAGTTCTGTAAATCACGATGTTAAAACTAACACAAGGAAATCCTTTTACAGATGCAAATTCTGGCATTACGATGAAAACCTGCTCACCTCCAGTGTCGTCATTGTCTTCCATAATGAAGGATGGTCCACGCTCATGAGGACAGTTCACAGTGTGATTAAGAGAACACCAAGGAAATACTTGGCAGAAATTGTGCTGATTGATGATTTCAGCAACAAAGGTATGTTGGCAATATTAACACGCTGCTTGCAGAAAAGGAAAATTCGTTGCTTTAAAAATAGGTTTCTTTTGATTTATTACCTGACATGGACTGAGTTGACTCTGCAGGAAAAATAAGTTAATTCTCCACAGTCATTTCAGTTTTCAGTGAAGGGAAAACTCATTTTCAGTGAACTGCTTTCATAAAGGTGGTGATCCTTTTTGTGTTAGGTTCCCTTCTACAGCTGTGGAGGTGTATGTAGGAGAAAGCTGGGAGAACTGGTACCTTTGTCCACTCTTGTGAAAATAAATAGTTTTAAGTGTATTGAAGGAGTTTGAGTTAAGCTTATTATGAATAATTTATTTCCTTATTCTGTAGAGGAATCCAGATTCCTTTTTTTTTTAACTGTAATAAAAATGTGTCTGAGGTTATTGAATTATTCAGATTCATTTTCACTATCTTTTTATTTTTTAACATCATCTTTTTAAGTGCATGTTGACTTCTCCCTTTATTTGAGACCTGCATATCAATGTTTTCAGAAGTCCAGAAATGTTTCTCTTCCTTTGCAATGTATGTCAGATCTGGTTTGTAGTATGTATTTGTGTGATTCTTACAAATATAAACATACATTGACGTTTTTCCTTTAATGGTGGTGTCTTCAGGGCTAATACAAGTCAAGGCTGAATCCAGAGAACTGGAAGCAGTATGATAGAGATTCAAATATAACGTGATTGTCATAGACAAAATCACTCTGTTTTTGAACTTAATGTATTATTTTGATATTTGTTTAAAAAAAATGCAGTCAAATTTTGCAAGATTTTATTCTGACATAGTTCTTCAATAGGAGTAGACAGAGAAAAAGAGTAGTGGCATAAATAAGAACATTTTAGACATACGAGACATGTATTCTTGTAACTGAGAGTGTTTAGACATCAGTTACTGCCTCTGACTTTCTCCTTTCAGACAAATTATTTGATTTCTTTGTCCCTTGTCTTATATTAGCATAGCAATAATAGCACATCTGCCTTGCCCACAGGTTTATGGGAATAAATCCATAAAACCGGCAAAACATTCAGGGAGCAAGATGATGGTGAGCCAAAAAAAAAAAAAAAATCATAGACTTTTGGTAGGATAAAAATTTGTAGGAAATGAAAATCTGAGATGAAAAGAGAATGTCTTCAATAGCTCTACCACTGCGAAAAATCATGGTTTCAAATCTTTGCCCTTTGCATGTCGTATAATGCTACACGGCTCTGATTTTGCAGGGCAGTTTCTCAGCAGGGCTAATCCATCATTTTGTCAAAACTTTGGGGGTATACGGTGACAACTTCTTTTAGACGATGGTGATGAGCCAGGCTTTTAGGAGTACAAGCAAGTTTGAGCTGGTCAGGAGCATAGGATACACTCCCTTTGCCCTCCTCTGTGTTTGTGCAATAGCTGAATTGGACAGTGGCATGGAAAGCAGATGACTTTGTGCTGAGGCTCTCCCTTTTATCAAGTGATCAGGGCTTGTCCCAGCTCCAGCCTCACAGCAGGAGTTGTTTTCTGCTGTTCTGCCCGCTATAAACCCTACGTCTGAAATCATCATGTAGTTGGGACTGACTTTTTTGAGTATAAGCTGCTATTAAAGATAATTAATGCATACTAATTTTTACTTCGTACCCATGGGTAGGTATCATTTTCTGTTTGTTTTTACAGGAGAGGAAAAGTTACCTGTATTGTAAACTTGACTACATCTGGCTTAGTCTAATAAAGATACTGAATGTTACATTATAGTCTCCCATATCCTTTACAGCCTTTGAGAATTTGGCTTAGATATACACACACGCTATAAAACAAAAATGTCTTCTCTCCTAAGGGATATAATTTTAATAATTCAGTCAGCAGACATGTACTGTGTGTTTCCTTTTCGGCTGGGATCACAGCTTTCCTTCAGAGCTGTTCAAGGGCTGCCCGAGTGAGCAGCATAAAGTAACTACAATGCTGATGGTCTCTAGAAACTTTACCAGGCTTTTACTAATGATTGGGCTCAGTGTTTGGGTTGCACATGAGTCATAGCTGACTCCGTGCTATATATATGTAATTTATAGAATGAGTTTGGCATAACTGGTGCTACAGTTTTCCAGTACCTGATTATTATTAAATAAAGGTAGTATTTTTCAAGAAATTTGTTTTGGAACGCAGAACTTACGCTCTTTGCTCACATAAGCATGGCTAGCAGATACAGCTAGCCTAGAACTAACACCCAGCAGACCCTTGTCTTTATTTTTCCCACACTTCATTTTCCCAAATAACTTCAGGTTAGAAAATTGAGTAAAGCAAGCATAAGATGAAATGTTCTCATCTGCGAGCAACTCGAAAACAAGCAGGGACTGGAATGACTCTGAACACCTTGCTGCAACTGCACTATTTCCCTATAATAATTCGTTAAAGTGCTTTAGGCTATTACTTGGTAAACATAATTAACCTAATTTCAATAATTCAAATTGCATTCTAGATGAAAAAAATGGCTGAGGGAGGAGAATCTCGCTCCACTTCTTTCTCCCCAGAGAAAAGCACGAGCTAATACAGCCTGCGCAGCGTGCCAAGCTGCCTAAAGAGATCTCCAGTTGTTAGGAGAGCTGCGAAACACAAACACCCTTCCCCATAGCAGAGCTGCTCAGGGCTTTTTCTTCTTCGGCCAGAACAGAGGTGGTGCTGATTGAAGTTCAGGACTTTCTCCCCCTCCTGCTTTCAGGCCACTTGCTTCGTGTCTGCCTTTCCTTACATACCTTACAGGGAGAAACAGTTGCAACACTTGGAAAATGTTATTTTCATTTGAGTTCTTTGTATAAAGTCAGCTGGGAGCAGTCTGTTTGCTGTTTGACACTGCCTTCCTTCCGTCATCTCTTCTGCAAACAGTTGAGCTGCACTGAGATGTGCTGAATTCAGATCCAGTATTTTTTTTCATTGCCAAACACAGAGAGAACAGTAAAAGGGAGATGATGCCAAGCTAATTGAATTATGCTAGTTCCGATATTTTCAGTGGAAAACCCTGCACTAATGTGTACTAGAATCGAAAAAGCGTTGCAGAGCTACCATGCTGTTGGCATGGCCACACTGCTGCCCATATATTCTCTGCTTCAGAGTTTCTTGTACAGATCAAAACTATTTTGCTGCAAGCATTAGCTGTGCAGAGAATGCAGCTGGTCTGGCAGGGCAGCGAGGGCTCTTAACATGGGGTTTCCTAAAGCTCTCTGCAAGTGCAGTTGTGGGTATGTCTGCAGCAAGTAGTTGTTACACATTTACGTATCAGCAGTATTTCTTTCTGAAGAATGCAGGTCAAAATCTCAGTGGTGCATCTCTGTTTTGTAGCCCATGCACCTAAGAGTGACTACGAACATGGCAGTGTTCACAGTAGCATTTGAAGGATTTGTCTGTGTTTTGCATTTACGTGTTTTTTTTCTTTATGGCTGTCTGATGCAGCATCCCTTATGATAACAAAAATGGGAAGTAATGAGCATAGACAGGTAACAGCGTTTTTATCAGCTTGCTTAATGGTGCTCACGGGGCAGGGGGGGAACTGAAGCGTGAATGAGTACCTGTATTCAAACTGAGAGCTCTGCACCAGCAGCATTAGAGCACAGGGCACTGGGAGCTTGAGGGAGGGCTTCTGGTACCGTTTCTCTAGTTCTTGAAATGACATCCATGAGCCAAGGAAGCAAAACAGAGCTCTCCTCCTCCCCACCCCACCTTGTAATCTGCAGCGCCTAATGCCTTTTGGAGAAAGGACGTGTTTTTTAAAAGCATTGATTCATGCTGTAATCATGCACTGAGACATGGAAGAACCACCCAAACAAGGGAAGACCAGATTGGTGGTTGTAGTACTTTGGGGGGGGTAAAGTAGACATTTTCAAACAGAAAAGAAAATACTTTGAGGCTGTTGACAGATATCATAAATATACCTTTTAGGTGAGCGACGTTTAATACTGGCCAAACAGTGTTTCTAACTGTAAAAGGATCAGGTTTTTATACACTACTGTCACGCAGCCTCACAAAGCCAAGTCCTTATAGTATGGGAAAGCGGGAAAATTCAGTTTTCCTGTGGGAAATAGCACTTGCTGCTAGCCCTGGCACAGTTTCAGATAATGGACTGCAAAGTCCTGAGACTTATGCTGTAGAAAAGCTTTACACAATCAATATTACAGGTTTTTACAGCTCCCTGTGAACCTTACATAGCTGAACATTTGATAACTAAAACATTTGGCTTCACAGGCAGGAGAGCTGGAAATAACTTCAGGGTTTAAAAACTCTGAAACATTCCTGACAGTCCTTCTGTAGCATGTATTTGGAATTTGCAGAATAAATGATGGTGTGATGTGATATAGAGATTCTCGTAGTACCATTTCAGGATGACCTCATAATTCTCTTGAATTAAGCCTTTAAAAATGTATACAACAGCTATCATATCACATATTCTATATATAATACATGGCATGTTATTCTATAGAGCATAAGTGATAAAATTCTTCTTTCTCTAGTTTGATATTTATATACTCTCGAAGTTTTTCTAATGCACAAGGGGTTACTAAAGATGTTGTAAATGTGTGTGGGAAAGGAGAAGAGGTTACACAAAACTTTTGCTTGAGAAAACTTTTTTTTTTTTTTTTTTTTGTTATAAAGTTGAAGAGGAGGTATAATACCAGTATTAAAAGATTACTGGTTTGGATTATTTTCTGGTCTTTGGTAGAACTGCTGAATTTTCAAGTTTGGAAACTTCACTTTTAAGAAATAAACATCCATATTTCAATTATTTATATGTAGCTTCTGTTTAAACTAGACAGTTTTTGAACACTTTTGGTAAGAATAGAAAATGTACTAAAATGTAAGGTGCAGCAAACTCCAGACTTCAGTCATTTCAATTCAGGGTGTAGACAATGCTGTAGCTGAAGCACCTTGATGGATACATTCCCCTTTGCCTGACCATGCCACCTTGTCCCTTGTCTGGTCTTTGTCCAAACAGGAAACAGAGCCACCTTACCCAGCAAAAAAATACTTTTCAGGTTGATTTCTGCCGGACAGATGGCTTGTGTGGCCCCAAGATTCAGTGCTGGTGCTAGGTGTAGAATAGGCTCCCGGAGGAGCCAGGAGCAGTAGAGGAGGAGAAAGACCTGCCATTCTTCATGGCAGCATGCTTAGGTCAGCCCAGACACGTCACTTGCCTGCCCCTCCAAGCTGGTGCAGACCTGCTGTGGGTGCCTCTGCTCTAGCTTAGGTGGCTCCTTTTGGGTCCCCTCTGGAAGATCCTGGAGCTGGAGGCCATTCTTTCCAGCCTTTCAGTACAAAAATAGATTTCAAATGAACAGCAGTAGTTAAATTAGCGTAGCCTCAAACTGCAAGCGCCTGACTGCCAGCCCTTCTGCCTTTCTGAATTTTCTCAACAGAATCAGCTGTGCAAAAATATTATGCAACACTAGCATCCTTTTTTCAATTTGTGTGGTAGGAATGTGGTTTCCAGATTAGTTTGGCAAAGCTTAATGTGCAAATCCAGATCTGTAAGCATTTAAGTGTAGCCGAATTTGATTCTTATGTGTTAACCCATCCCTTTACTGACCAAGTCCCTTTGGCTAAAGTGTTCCTGTCCTTTTTTCATTCTGTAGGTTTGTAGCGTGATCATCTGTATGAAGAGCTACAGCTCATCTACTGCAGTTTTGGCCCTCCAATTATTTCTTTTATTATTTTAATTGAAAGCACCACCACCACCACCACAAGTGGAGACAGATCTAGATGAGGGAGGGGAATGACTTGAGTATGGTGGGCTTTCGTCTCAGGTTTCCAGATTTCATAGACTGACACACAATTTTATAACCTAAGAAGAAAGTTAGTGAAGAAAAATGTTAAACTGAAAAGTTATGCTTCCTACTGTATACGTGACGTCTGATGAGGAAAGGTCATATGCTGAAGTGTAGAAACTTCTCTGTTGGTCTATGTGGTCGAAATACACATGAAGACATGAAAGTCACTCTGTGATATATTGAAGTGACTGACAATTTTTCACCCAGCTCCCCTGTGGTGTGGACAACTTCACCTGGTTTTTCTTTAAATGTAATTTAAAAGGACGACCTTGTGCCGCAAAGCCAGAGAGCTCCAAGGCTTGATCCCTTCAGGTTTAGTGTATGTGAACAGCAGCACAAGTAGTTGAATTCAAGATTCTGTAAATCCTCTATGTCTGTAGGTATTGTTAAATAGAGATGGATTTGAGTTACACTAAGAATACAAAACTGATTATTACTAAACTTCACCCAAATATTTTTTTCTTTGTTATTTTATAGCACACTTAAAGGAGAGACTAGATGACTACATCAAACAGTGGAACGGCCTAGTGAAGGTTTTTCGAAATGAGAGGAGAGAAGGTTTAATCCAAGCTAGAAGCATTGGAGCCCAGAAGGCTAAACTTGGACAGGTAGGAACCAGCTCACAAACAAGTCTTATATAATATATATTTTTATTTTTACTCCTTTTAAGCTTCATTTTTCTGTCTCTAATATTAAAGTATGGCAGTGTAAAATAAACTTAATTAAATCTTTGTGATACCCTGTATAGAGATAAAAGTGACTGTACATCTGCTTCCTTGTTTTTCTCTTTTGAAGGTTTTGGTTTACCTTGATGCCCATTGTGAGGTGGGAATTAATTGGTATGCGCCACTTATAGCTCCTATATCCAAGGACAGGTAATGTTCTACTATGATTTCCAGTGCCTGGCCTCTTAGGAAGGAAAAGTCAGAGTAACAATCCACGCTTTTCAAATTCAAATCCATATGTTGTATATCTTTATCAATATATATCTATTTCAAACTACGTCAGTATTTGCTGAATTAAGGTTTTGTCAACTCCCAGCAAAAAAGTTATGTAAGGAGGAAGGAAAATAGCCAAGTAAATTTCCAGATAGTTTATTTCAATAGGTATACTGAATATTGTGCTTATTGTAGATTAAATATAAAACAACTCTTGTCTTTTGCAGTGATCTGAGGGACAGTTACAAAAGTGTTCTGTTGTAGCCGAGTAAGGACCCTGATTAAGCAAAGTGTTTATTATAACTAAACAAAATTGTGATTTTGGGTCAGAGGAGAAGTAACGGTAAGAGTTCTGATTTAACAGGGACTTAAAGCCCCTGTGATCTCAAGAGTTTTATAACTAGATAGAAGTTAAAAACGCTTGCGTGCTTCCACTGAGTGTGCATTTTTTACATGCCATAGAGGTGGGAGGAGGAGGCAGCTGCAGAGGCTCCTCCGGCACTGCCTGCAGAGGATGCGGGTGCGGGAGGCGCTGGCAGCTCTGCAGCCTCCATCCAAGCACTCTCCCCTGGGTACAGCATGCTGGTCCCTCAGCACCCAAGGGAAGAGCATGGCATTATTGCTTCTTGTCGCCTCCCCCATGTGTTTTTCCAATCTCATACAGGATTTGTCTTAAAAAGATGGAAGCGCTGTAAGAAGTAAATAAGATTACAGTTTGGTCACTGGGAGAATTAGGGGAGAATAACAAGATGATGTCTTTTCCTTGTCAAATGCTGTATATGACAGATCACAATTAGGAGCACATTGCAAATTAAAAAAGAAAAATTCTTTGTAGGCTGTTGCTAAAAGAACACCAATAACATATTTTTTATCCTTAAAGGCTGGATTTGCAGCACTGTCGGACAGAACAGTGAACATCCATATTTGCACTAGTAAAGTGTTTATCGTACTTATTGGCAGCTAAGATCTGATATGAATAGAAATTATAGAAAATAATAATACTGTGAGAGTCTTAGCCCTCTAAAGGCTCCTCTGTTGCCTCCAGCGATGCTTTCTTAGAAGACCAATGTCAAGAAGAACACATATAAGAAAAACTGTAAATGAATTGATGTATTAGCATTTTGAACTGAACTTTTCTGCTTTCAGAACGTCTTAAAACAACATAAAGAAAAGCCTCTCTCTTTTTTCTAATGAGGCCTCCTTTTGCAAATAATGTTTACGAGTGACTTTTCATATAAACTACTTGACGAGATTAATAATTGATGGTATAAATTTCAGATTAGACAGATTACTCTTACTCTTCTTAAATTGTATCTTGCTCTTTCTTTCCCTTCTATAAACGTTTCAGAACTACATGTACTGTACCTCTAATAGATTACATAGATGGGAATGATTATTCCATCGAGCCACAGCAAGGTGGGGATGAAGATGGTTTTGCCAGAGGGGCCTGGGACTGGAGTTTGCTATGGAAACGAATTCCATTAAGCCACAAGGAAAAGTCCAAACGAAAACATAAAACTGAGCCTTATCGGTAAAGAAAGCTGTTTACGTGTCGTGAATTGTAATGAATAACTGTCTAAAGCCTTTCCTTCTTCCCTCCTCCCTCTTCTCCCACGAACCACGATTGGCGCACGCGTCCCACGCGGGTCCCTGCATATAACCGCATCCTCCCTACCACCATCCGCTGCCCCGCAGAACCACATGCACTGTGCCACTGATAGATGTCATAGACGGCAACACTTATAAGATTGTGCCGCAAGGGGGTGGTGACGAAGATGGGTTTGCTAGAGGAGCGTGGGATTGGAGTATGCTATGGAAGAGGGTTCCCTTGGCCAAGCGAGAGAAGGAAAAAAGAAAGACAAAAACCGAACCGTATCGGTAATCACTAAATCACTTACCTGTTTCTTTTTTCTTAAGTAGCTATTGATCCACTAAAACTTGCATGTACTTTTGAGCCTGAAAATCTTCGTATTGCTAACCACGACAGCTGCTTTGTTTAATCAGACCTGTTTGCTGCAACTGATTACTTGACCAAAATAGCTTTGCTACCTTCCGCTGCCTCTCCACTCCTGCTCTTGTGTGGTTAATAGGGTGTACATCAGAATAACGTGGTTTTGCTTGGTGAGCGAAAGCATTGTATGACTTTGTTTCCAGGGAAAACTTTATTTAGCTATGATATTTTTGAAAAGTAGTGTTGGAAACAAAAGCTCTTATTTAATCATTTGATTTGAAATAATGAGCATGCTGTGAGTATTTTTAACAGCTGGTAATGCATAAAATCTGTAGGTTGCTGTCATGGCTTGATGCATGCATACAGCTCGTGGGTTATGCATGTACATCAGAAAAAAGCCTTTTGTCATGTTTCTCCCACTTGCTTCATAATAGATCACATCTGACAAAGATGCATACTATTTAAGAATTTTGGCTAGATATTTTCTAAGGTCTGAATTTGCTTGGGGATTTTACTTTAATACATATAACTTGAAGAAAACCAAAACTTATTTTCTGGGAAAACTCCAATGATTTTCACACAAGTCCCACCTTTTTCTTTGGCTTTGTAGGGGGGTATATGTTTTCTTCCCTGCAAACAAAAACTGGCTAGAAACCCTAGCTTACATTTCTGGATTGCTTTTCAAGACTGGGAGGCTGCGGTTCTGCTGTTTTTTATTACTTTCCCCTTCACACTTAACTAATCGTGTTACTACATTTGAAAGCAATCTTCACATCTTCAGAATGTAATGTCTTCTATTGCTTGTATATATGATTTAAGCATTGTAAGAATTTATGTTGGTAATTCCCTCTCCTCAACCATGATTGTTCTTTGCTAAAATGGCAACACATGCAAGGAAGTTATGAAGCTTTGATCTGTTTTGTGTACAATCTAAATAATACCATTTTCTGACAAGGCTGTCCGCATTGGAACTTTAATACTCGCTCAGAGGAGGATAAACTATTTCAAACATCACTGTTGTGCTCTGCGTTTACCATCCAAACAGGTCTTAAAATCCTTTAAACTGTTCCCAGAAACACACAACACATGTTCTCAGAATGGTTTAAAAGTTGACTTTATTTTTAATAATACTTTGATAGTTACAGTGCCTTTTCTAGAAAGAGATGTTCCCTGCATCGGTTATGGCCAGGCTCTAGGCGTTTTGTTGCAGAAAAACCAAGGCGTGTAAGACCAAGTAACGGCTTTGCTTAAATTGTCTACATGATTGCCTAGTTTAAAAAGAAAACAAAACAATAATGAAAAAAATCCTCAACATCTTAAAGCGCAGAAACTACTTCTGGTAATGGGGGAGAATCGCCCCAGGACCAAATCCCACTTTCAAAAATACTGTGCTTACCCCTTTGTATCTTGTAAAATAAACTACTGAGCTTATGCGGATTTTACTGTGTTCTTTAACACACTTGATGGTGTGTTAAAGGCCAAGACCGATACTCTGGCATTCAAGGCCTCTCTGCGCTTGCCAGGTCTTTACAGTGCTCAGGGAAGCCAGCAGTGCAGGCGAGCCACAGGGCTGTGCGGTGCCATGTGCTTCTCCCCGCCGTGCTTACTGGCTTCCTGACCCTCCAGTCCCTCTGGGGCAGCAGCAGGGCTGGAGGAAAATCCCATAAGCAGACGAGAGCAAGGAAGAGGGGGCATTCAGGAGGCACTCAGCATCTGATCAGGCGGTCTGGAGAGCAGCTAAGTTTGCCGTGCTGTGGGCCATCCCAAGTCACTTTTTCCTTACCACCATTTTTAATCCCCAACCTAGTGGGGACTGCAGGTTTATCCACTAGGGTTTTTTATATATTTATTGATCCTTAGGGGGAAAATACTTGGTATGTGTGCAGGAAATGGCTTAACGTATTCTACTCTCTATTTCCATGTAAGCAAGCTGCCAGAGAGTTTTGGTTAGAGCCGCTCTGCACAAATGTTCCAATCCTAGTCACAGCATCTTTTTGACACATTAAAACTTGTTAATTGAACTTTGGCATATGTAGAGGGATTTACAAAGCCTTTCTAAAAAAAAAAAAATATTAAACTAAAATGGAAACCTTGTATGCCTTAATCCAGGCCCTCTTAAAAATTTCACAGAGGGTAATGAAAAGTGTCTCACGTGATGGAGGGTAGAAAAAGAGCCAGAGGGAAAAAGTAAAAAGCCATCATTTAACCAGGAAAACTCTGTTGCTTGTTTAACAGTAAGTAAACATCAGTTTCAATGTGGCAGCTCTGCAGAACATAAACTTAAGTATGTTATATGGTCTCATCCCTTGTATCAGAAACTTGAATGTCTGTTCAGTGAGAAATGTCTTGCCACAATGACTCCTAGCATTTTTCTAATAGAAGTATGGTGGCTGGCTGAACGGTAACTCTGAACAAAATTTTGTATAATTAAAAAAAAAAAAAGATAAAATCTGCAACCTCACTAAAAATATACACGTCATTTCAGGAAACCACTGGAAGCTTATGACAAAGCTTTAAGATTTTTCAGTGTATTGCCATTAATCTAATCTTTATTACATGTTAACAGCAAATTGCTTCCTTGATTGGTGCTTTCTCTGAATGTTATCTAATCCTTTTGGCAGAAGGAATTACACTGTATTCTTCTTTTAGGTCCCCCGCAATGGCCGGCGGATTGTTTGCCATTGAGCGCGATTTCTTCTTTGAACTTGGTCTCTATGATCCAGGACTTCAGATCTGGGGTGGTGAAAATTTTGAAATTTCTTACAAGGTAACACTAAATACCAAAAACTTTCCTCTTGGCGTCCTTGCAAACTTAGGATCAGGAGCTGTCAGAGAGATAGCTTAGTGAAGAGACCCGAGTGCTGAGCAGTCTAGATTTCAGTAATGGTTTGGGATCACACATGCTCCCCTGAATATCCAGCCTGAAACCAGACTGGCAAATTTGATAGAGGAGGGGGGAAACCCGAGTTCTCTCAGGATATGTATGTGTGTATAGAAAAATGTTTTTTCTAACAGAAGAGAAAAAGAAGCACTTGGTTTGTGCATAGATGCATGTAAAGTATACAAGGATGCAACCAGAAATAATCTGTCCTGGTTTCTTCCTCCTTGCCGTTTTTCTGGGTGAAGAATGGTCTCACGTACTTTTCAAAATTTCAAGAACTTCTCTACAAGAGAAGTCTTCATAACTGAAACACTAACTGCATAATTCATAATCATTGCAGAAGATTTTATTTTAAATCCCAGGCATATGCATGCTCTTCAGTTAGCAGGAAATGTAAGATGATGATCATTAGCTTCTGGTAGCTTCAGTATTCGTAATGACACAAGTGGCAGACAGCAGGAATCTGTCCCAATTAAGAAATGAAAGTGGAGACATCTAATATCCTCAGCAGTGATCTGTGAAATCGCAGCTGAAATTTACTAAAAGTACATTCAGAGCTCCCCAGCTACTCTTGTTGTTGATGATTTTGAGGAAAGCTCTGAGTGCACTTGCTCAGCTGTAAATCCATATGCATAAGGCAGTTACTGAGGATATTACATATACAGAGTCTTTATCCTTCTAATTCCCCGTCTTGCTTAGATCTAAATCGTGATTGAAATTGCATACAGTAGTTTTGCAATTGAAGTGGATAGTTGTTGCTGATTATGTAGAGACCTCCAAATTGGTTTCATGTAGATCAAAACCAATCTTTAGAACTAAATAACATTTATCAGTGTTGCGTGCTGACTCCTAGATAGCGAATAAAATTGCTTTGCATATCATTTTTTTTAATCAAGCTCTTATGAAAATTAATATGATGATAAAACACATGCAGTGAAGGAAGTATTCTGCCCATCTTTCCTAATAATGTTAAGTCTAATTTTTAACCTGGAATTCAGTCTGTTTTGGAATGTCCCCAAAGTTAGCTTGAATTTGGATTTGATGCTACATTTTAAACTTGTCAAAGCCATAAGTGATTAAATTCAAATTATTTAGGTGTGTTTTCTTTCTCCCACAAATAGACGGATTATCTAAGGACGTGGGTGGGAAGGAGTTTCAGAATGGTAGTTAGCTTTCCCCATTTTTATTTTCAGCTACTACCATTGAAAAAAAAAATCTGTTTGTACTTGGTTGGAACACGGTTACCAAATGCATTGTTATCTCCCACTGGTCTTTATTAAGGAAATCTTAAATGTGATGGGCATCTAACCAAAACCCATCTTAGTGATGGTATGTGAATTGCTCCAACAAAACCAAAATACTGATTCTGTCATTTTAAAAATTACCCTATCCAGATTTTGTTCACTCATTCATTACTGTTCTTTTAAAATAGCAATGGAATGAGGTGACAAACTATTTTAAAAGCTTTTTGAAAAATTACTTTGAGTAATTTCATGTCAGAGTTGAAGATGTACTCAATACGTCTTAATTTTCTTTCATTTCAGTCATATTATGTCTATGCTTATGTCTGAAGTAAAAAAATATTTAAATGTATCACATGGTGGTATAGTAACAGAAGTAGCTGACATCTCTTTCAAAATTTGCTACGTATTTATCTGTCTTAAATTCCTGTGCATGTTTATTAATATCTGCATCTTTGCTTGAACTTGTAGATCTGGCAGTGTGGGGGAAAACTGTTGTTTGTCCCCTGTTCCCGTGTTGGACACATCTATCGTCTCCAGGGTTGGCAAGGAAATCCACCCCCTGTCTATGTTGGGTCTTCTCCTACGCTGAAGGTATTATTTTGCTGATTTGAGATAATAGATTTAAATAAATCTGTGTAAATTATCAGTAGCAATTTAAAGAGCACTTCATCCAAAGGTATTTAGCATCTAAAGCTAAGATGTTCATCCACATGGTGATCATGGGTTTGCAGTCCCACACTGGCCTGAAAGGGTGGTATCCCAGGTTCTCTCTGGGTTAGTGAATGCTCTAGCATCTCTCAGAATTTTGTGACCGAATCTGTAAATTAAGAAGCAGAGGATGACACCTGGGAAAATGCTGTGCTCTGCACTTGGTTGCAATTGTTGGTAACTCCTCAGGCACCTCGTAGGCTCAGAAGTTTTGTTCAAGCCATGGTATTAAAAGTAGACAGCACCTCTAGGAAAGAGTCAGCTGCCTGTCTGTATCCAAACACAGAACTTGAATCAAGAGAAAATTTTTTTGTATAAGCTTACACCTACAAGCAGGAAGGGAGAGGACCCTCCTGCTAAGGTTTCTTATTGCCAAGTCTAAGCTTCCTCTTGTGCAGTGCTTTGGTATTTCCAAATCCCACTCCTAAAGACCTAGATCTTTGTAAATTCCAGTCGCCCAGACATCATCCTAAAAGTTACATGTGATGACAACTACAGATTTACGGGTTCAGAGACTATGGCTTGAATGAAGCTAGCAATTGTTTCTGTTCAAAAGTGAGTGTCCCAGCAAAGCTTCACAGGAGAAAACTAACACAGCACACACAAAAGAAATATATCCTTTATTAATAAGGTGAATTGATTAACATTTTGATCAAGCTAACAGTACGAACAATACTATGGAGGGTAGCTGGAAATAAGCACAGCTGGGCATAGTGACAGAGAAAAAGGGCAATGGGAAGGGGGCTTGTAAATGATAGCTCATTTTTCAATGCAGGCAAGCTTGTCTGAAATTATAAAACCCTTCCACTAATCTGAAAAATCTGATCAAAAACATCTTCTGCGTATCTAAACTCCTTACATGAGTCAGCTCGTCTCCTTACTGGATGAAACGAAGCACTGCTGAATGTTCTTACATAGTAAGCAACTTCTACGTACAAGGTAGTAGAGAGGAATATCTTTCTCCCTCTTCAGGCACCCTTCTATCTTAACAAGCAACAATAAAATACTTCACTTAAGGTGCATGGGAATATAAAATCTCCTTGGTGTTTCATAGCTGGCCTGTTTAAGACTTTTTTTTTTTCACCCTTAGTGGACTAAAGCATGTCATTCTGGATATTTAAATTGTAGAAGTTGAATGCAAACTCTAAATTGCAGTTCTGGTACTTAGCAAATGATTGCAACATTTATTGCACCAGTTACTGAAGAGTCCTTATTTAAAACAAACAAGCAAACAAAAAAACTTAGGAGAAGACTGTACTCTCATTAAGCCAGTTTATTTTACTGGTTTCACACCTAAACTCTCATTTGAAAATAGTAGTCCTGTGTGTCATAATCTGCTGAAGATGACAAAATATTATTGCTATATAATAATTTCACACTATTATGGTTTTTAAGAGAAGAAATCTTTTAAATCTGTGAAGTTGACATGTTATTGTGTCTGACCTGTTGTGCATGCACTGAAATAATAACAATGTCATTCTTCTTCACAGAACTATGTCAGAGTTGTAGAAGTGTGGTGGGATGAATACAAAGATTACTTTTATGCTAGTCGGCCAGAGACAAAAGCGCTGCCCTACGGAGATATATCTGAGCTGAAAAAATTCCGTGAAGATCACAACTGCAAAAGCTTTAAGTGGTTCATGGAAGAAATAGCATATGATATAACATCATATTATCCCTTACCACCTAAAAATGTGGAATGGGGAGAGGTATGTAAAGCACATAACCTGTATTTATTTTCGGAGGATTCTTTTTAAAGTTCAGAATTCAAAAGGAAACGATTGTTACTTGACATCAATCTGAGAACAGGCTCTTTGTTTCCCGCTATACTGATGTAAGTGATACTGGCCAGAGGGCTACAGAGAAATAACCAAAGAGGGAAAAAAAAAAAAAAAAAAAGAATGCTATTTTAAAAGGTGGGATTTCTTTAAAATTAGATCAACGTTTCTTTCAAGATTCATTTTTGTATCTATCCCTGGCCTCAGTTATGTTTAAAGCTCTTTTCTCCGAAATTGGAATTTATTTATTTCTAAAAGAAAAAAAAAACGTTTGTATTAGAGCATTGGCAAAGATTAATAGGTGAAAATCTTTTTTTCTCTCTTCTCTTTTTTTTTTTTTTTTGGTGTAGTCTTAGAGAATAGGTTGCGAAATACAGAGAGAGTACATTCTGCCTATGTTTGCTAGCCTGAGATTTACTCATCCTGGTACAGCCTCAGTAAATCCCTTGCCTGTATGTAATAATTTGATATGATTCTTTAAGAGTTGTTTCCAGCATTAATGTATATGAGTACAACTTTGCTAAATCAAAGGTGTGGTTATAAACTTGGCATTTTCACTTAGAGAAAATTCAGCAAAAGTGGTGATTTCACTTAGTTATGTTACCAGATGGATACAGGACACGTCGTTGAACCCTGCCCTTTCCTTCTGGCTGTAAGCCCACACCTAAAGGAGCCATTACTGCAGGTCTCCTTCCCAGCTTCAACTGATTTTTCGGCCTTTTTGAGATGGTGCAGCCTTGCCCTGTCTCTCCTATCAGTTTCGCTTTTGAAGATAGTAGGGGCAAAACCAAAAAATCATCTTGCTAGCAGGGGAGGAGTCCTGTGTCCCACCAAACTGAACAACCTTCTTTCTGATGTACCTGGTTTTGTAACTTCAAAAGAGGATTAGAAAGTAGAGATCTATGCATATTCATGTGACCAAGAATGTATCATCTCTAACTTCTCTGAGGAATTATTGATACATAGTGTGTGCATGGTGGAAAGAGAGTACAAATAGTCTTGTATCTGGGGACCAGGTGAACAATGCCACCTTTATTTCTTATCTGAAAGCCGACACAAAGCATCAGGTTAGTGCATTAGCTTTAGACCTGCTTTTGAATTCACATAAAGGGTTAGAAATGCTTGTTATGTATTGCTCTTCACTGGGGTGAAAATATCTGAAGAGAATAAAATAATAATGGTCACCTTGTGGGAAATCATCCCTGATAAAAGCGAACAGCTCCAGAGCAGAAACAGGAAAGACTGAAGTTCAGAGACCTCTGTGAAATTGTCTTCAACTGTTCACTGGCTGACAGTTATCCTACAACATCTGAGATATATTTTTTTCCCCATATGTTTGTAACATCGCACTAATTGCATTTCCAAACCGTCAGGAATGAAAGCATGGGGTTTATCTTCCCTAACACTGTCTGGAAGTCAGGTCTCTGGGCTAAGCCTAGTCCTCCAGGCTTTCTTCTGAAGTCACAAAGGAGAAAGAGGCTCCAGTGAAGAAAATAGGTTTGGCAAGAAAGTGATTTTTTGCCATAAAGCCTTTTCAAAGCCATTTGTTGATCCTTCTGAGAAGAGAATGGGATAATCAGCAGCAAAGGAAGGCATGCTTTCTGGCAGGATTTGTGTTCTTTATCCTTGTGCCTGTGCCTGTCCCTCATCAGTGTCATCTTTCCTTTCCCTGTGTAATTGCTGCTGCAGAATGGACTGCTGAGCAGCCGGGCCACGGGGCTGCTCCTGCCTGCAGTTAATGACCGCTGTCTGCAGCTCCTCGGCATCAGGTTTATCTCCTCACGTCTACCACAGGATGAGAGCAACTTCATCAAGCTCTGCCTTTATTTATGATGATCCGAGAGACCAAACTTGCTTTGATAGGAGATTGAATAAATTAAAATACTTGGAAGTCCTACACTTTAGTGTCGTTAGTTTGGAACTGAGCTTTGCAACTCTAGTTTCATTAGTGTAACTCCTATAAGAACCCACAGATTAGTCTGGGCAGCTAGGAGCTCCATCTCCAACAGTTAACAAAATTTTTTAAATTTCATATGCAGGCTTCTTTTGTATCCGTCTGGCAAATATCTGTTTCTGGTCTGAAAGAGAAGTGGGAATTTTCTGAACTCCTTCACGCTTATTTTTCCTTGAGACTAACTGAAAGTGCACAACCTTTTTTTTCTAGATTAGAGGCTTTGAAACTTCTTACTGTATCGATAGCATGGGCCACACCAACGGTGGTGTTGTCGAATTGGGGCCGTGCCATAGAATGGGAGGAAATCAGGTAAGTGACTGTAAGGCAAGGTTGAAAGAGAAGTGCTTTCAGTGAGTGATAACAGGTCATTTTTCTTTTAAGTCTGCACATAAAGTCACTTATGTGCTGGCTATGAAAATGGGAGCTAGAGGTTTTTCATAAGCATACTGACATTGATAAAATACAGGAATCTGAAAGTATCATTTCAAACACAGTGCACAGAATTGAAGGCAAATTCGTAATCTTGTTTTCACAGAAGCAGGTATATGTGGAAGCGAGAACTGTGCTTTAAAGCAACCTTATCACTGCATTATATAACAACTGCAGCTGGTAGCATCACTGCTGACTCATCGTTTATCCTCCCTTAATAATTAATCCTTCAGGAAACAGCCCCCCCTTACTCTAGCTTAGTGATTTCACAAAGTTGTTTTGCTCTAATGGAAGCATAAAATACTTCTGTGCAGTAACTCACCTTCCACCACAGGAGACACAATACTGAATATAAATTTCTCTGCTTCATTTACAAATTAAGTGACAGAACATAATTACTAATAGATGATCGCAATCCAAGCTACTATTGTGTTTGACCTGTGTCTTCACAAACCTATGCAAACTATCAGGCAAACACGCTGTTCTATATTTGCATATAGAAATTTTTCAGCTGGATAACTTTGCAGCATTTAAAACCAGTGTTTGTACTGATGTAGACTTGAACCAGGCAAGTTGTGTCACTGCAGTCCTGAAATCACACGCAGGAAGATTCTTTGAAAAATCATATTTGGTTAATTCTTAATACGCCTTGGAAATTTATCTTTTACTTTGATATTTAATGCAAAAGTTCCCTAAACTACTTTTTCTGTTTATGCTACCTCCAAAAACCTCTAGTGATTATTTCATAAGAAGTAGCTAAGATAATCTTTTGTATGGATTAGTTTGTTTTCCTCCATGGCTAAAATACCACGTTACTGCCTTCACCTGAAATTACTGCCCAAGACCAAGGACTTGCTACCAAACATTTAGAATGATAATGGCTTGTTTAAACATCACATCATACAAAGACTTTTAAGAAACACTTTCGGAAACCTCCCCAATAGGTGTCCCTTTATTTTTATCATTTTTCTCTTGCTAGGTAAGTTTCTTAGCCTTCTAAAGGAAAGCTATCAAAATATAGTGTCCTGATCGTAAAAATGTGTTACATCATGTAAAATAAAGATAGGTGTAATAACACCAGAGAATATTTTAAATGATGGAATTTCATTGGTATTTCTGTTTCTAAAGTGTTATTTCAAGACAGCTTTTAAAAAGGTGGCATCTTGTTTTCTGCTAGCTTTTCCGAATCAATGAAGCGAATCAACTCATGCAGTATGATCAGTGCTTAAATAAAGGACCGGATGGATCCAAAATTATGATTACACACTGTAATATGAACGAATACAAGGAATGGCAATACTTCAAGGTATGCAAGAGATGTATAGGGAAAAAGAAATTATAATTCTCATCTTGTTTTATTACACCTTTTTTATTATTATTCTACATGTATTGGAAAATAGAGATCTATGACAAGATTAACTGAAACAGATAAAGTAAATTGTTAATCACACATTCTCGGAAATCCGTGCTTGCTGGGAAGACGTCCCCTAGGGAAAGGTGTTTTGCTAGCACTTCCAGTTGTTGATTTCTGTAGCAAATCTTTAAATAAAATCTCCTGAGGGGACATGTGCTGCTGCAGGTATGTTAGGAGTTAGCATTTGTCTCAGAGGAAGCAAAGAGGATGTCCACTACCAGTGACAGTGTTTCTAAAAGCTCTTTATGCCACCACGCTCTCTGCTTGTGTGCTTTCTGTCAAGAAAGCTTCTTTATTGGGTGTTGTGAGAAGATGACTGAAGTGCTGAGGTGCATTTAGCAGCTAGGAACAATACATCTTATTTTGGGAAGGCTAAATTGAAGTATTTAAAGACAGAAGGCTATGTAGGAATACGTAAACATAGTGTTACTCTTTGTCTTTCTGCATTGTCTTTGCTTTCTTCAGAATTTCTTTTTCCTGTTCATTAACCATTCCCTAAGAACATGCTCTGTTATGAATTAAGGGTGTGGCGCTATTATAAAGCTATTGCAAAATCTATGCATTTTTAATAAAGACTTGGAATGTTGGCTGATATACGTGAGAGGGCTGTTACAGCCTATTTAGTAAGTACATCTGCAAGTCCTCCATTAATTCTAGTTTTGAAAGTGTTATTTTTTAAAACGTCTAAGGTTATATTTCTGTTTCTCTTAAAAAAACGAGAATGAATAGTCCAAGGGTGACGTTATCCTTGGATATGGCTACACATAACTTGGTTCTGTGTCTAAGAAAATCTCACGTGTTGATTTTTTTGTCTTCAATCTTTCTAGTGTATTGCATGTTTCATTAGCTGGTTATCTGGATTGTGTTTGTCTGAAAGATGTAGGTACTATTGATTGCAGTGAAATCTGTTTGCTATCCTTTAAGCCACCACACTCTTTCTGATATTTGCATAGGGCTGTGAAATGTCAAGCAACGTAATACTCTTTCCATTTGGTTATCTTGTGCCATATAGACAAAATTCTTTATATCTGAAATTTAAAAATCAACAAGTAGTGTTTCAGTGCCTGCTGACTTCTGCTGTAGCATTAGAAAAATATATAGCACTTGCTAACTCTCCAGCCATTCTAGTGTGCCCCAGCATGTTACTTGGCTCTTCTGTAAGCATTTCTTTTATGCAAGAAGATCCATTTCCTCCACAGTGGTACCAAGTTATGTAATTGTTTGCTTATTACCACAAGTTATAAGGAAGCCCAGTAGGCACAGTCTGGGCTGTAGAACAAAACACTGACTGGCTTCCAGAAAAAAAAAAAAAAAAAAAGAGTTGGGGGGTGAGAGCGAAAGGACCACCAAGGGTGTGTAACCAAGCAGATATTAGAAATTTGGCACCCTTTGCTGAGCAGTACAGAGGGTATGACCGTTTGTCTTAATGAGGAGGGTGTAAGGAATGAAATGCTTATGAACTGCTGAAAAATGTTGTGGACTGGTGTAAATGAAAGCTGCCAGGAGATGTTATCTGGTTGGTTGGTTGTTTCTGGAATGAACATTTGTGTGCAGTTTGGTGAGCATAACATCTGTGCTTCTGCAGCGTGGAGCAGGAGGGCTTTTTGGTGACCGCGTGCCGGGGAGAGCGTGTTTTCCCACGGCCATGGGAGCAGGGGACAGGGCTGTGAAACCCCAGCCATGGTGCTGCAGGTTTTCCTGCTGCTCCGTCGTTTGGATGCAGCTTGCCAGCAAGGCAGGGCTGCCTCTGGTGCTCAGGGTCAGCAAGCAGGAGAGAAGCCATCAGGCTGCTTTGCAAATGCGTGAGATTCGGGCGCTGCAGCAACGGGGTGTGGAAGGAGCCAAAAGTGCGAGTCTCAGCCTGACTGTGCTCCACACAATAGGTCTGCAGTTTCTTAGGCAGTCTCCTGTTGCTCTGGAGGCCAAGCTTGCTCTCATACCCTCTTTCCTTCCTTCTACTAGTTACACAGGCAGCAAAGTTATGGCTTTTTTCCCCAGTGGAGTTAATGTTGCTGTTGTGCATTTGCTGTGTGTGAGGGCTAACCAAGGGAAGATCTGCCCAGCAAAGTCAGTTCTCGTAAAGCCGTCCTCCAGAGTTAATCTTCTGTTTTAGTTACAGGATGGATGAAAGTGCTGGAAGCATTTTAGATACGGTTTTGCTTATATTCTTAGCAGTTTGCTTCCGAAGAGAAATGCAAGGCATTTCAAGCTAACTTATGTGCATCAACATTTCATAATATAAAAGATGTAAAAATCTAGTTTTAACAAAGAAGTAGCATGCGTATAGAACCGATCTTTTTCAGGGCCCCTGAAACCTCTTTTTGTAGCAGCAAATAGCTATATTACAGTTGTAAAAAAAAAAATGTTTTAAGACAAGCAAAAAAACGTGTTCCTGGTGGTTTTGTTTTCCAGAATCTGCACAGATTTACTCATATTCCATCAGGGAAGTGCTTGGATCGTTCAGAAGTCCTACATCAAGTTTTCATTTCAGAGTGTGACTCCAGTAAAGCAACGCAAAAGTGGGAAATGAACAACATTCTTATTGTGTAGACAAACAAAACCTACCTGCTGACACATTAATTTGTACAGGACTGAAAATAGCCTGAAAACTGCTGCAATTATTAACTTTGTACAGCTGCGAGCCTCCTGATTTGGATGAAGGACATAGACGAACTGTGATTATTACAATAACATTATCATCCGCAGTTAATGTTTACAAAACTGCTTTACCTTAAACTCTGTAGATGTTTACATCTTTTTGTTTTAAGATGTTGGTAAATTAATGTGCTGTTAGCTATGTTTCATAGGAACGTAGCTAAAAGCATTGTCTTCTTTGGGATTACACTCAGGGGTCTGAAGGCAGTTTTTTTACACACACTTGAAAAGGTTGGAGTAACCAGATTTTCATAGAACTTGGTGATTATCAACCTGTTGTATATTTTTATTTAATTTTACATCTTACTAAGCACTGCCACAGGTTATTAGCCAGGGTGGCCTTCTCTCACAATCATGCTGCTTTTTTGGAAGGTGAATTTCAACATATTTAGTGCCTCTTTCATTTCTCTCTTTCACAAGAAAAGCATTTGTCAGAAATTATACAATGGATTTTTCTGAGCTGTCACCACGGGTAGGGATCAACTGTACCACCCCATGTAATTATTCTGTTGCTGAAGACAATTTCTATCACCAGTTTGACCGCTTGTTGGTGGGCGGGAGCAGAGGCTGCACACAGATGTGCTCCAG
Source organism: Anser cygnoides (assembly GCF_040182565.1). Taxonomy (NCBI): domain Eukaryota; kingdom Metazoa; phylum Chordata; class Aves; order Anseriformes; family Anatidae; genus Anser; species Anser cygnoides. Next base: position 54,906,037 of record NC_089876.1, read on the forward strand.
GCTCTCCGACGTGCCCCTTTGCTGGGCATGCTCTGAAAATATTATGCTGGGTCGTTGCCCCATGTTCTGCTCCCTGCATCTGCTGTGCCTGGCGGTGCAGGAGCAATCGGGAGCTTTGTGTGGGGCAAGGAAGAGCTTAGTGTCGAGTTTAGCACCAGTGTGGTACATGCTGGTGGAAGTAAGCACCCTCTCAATTCCGGTTACGAATTTATAAGTACTAACCTGCTTGTTTAAACCATGCCTTACGTAAAAACAAGAATTAAGAAAAATGAGAGATAAAATAAAGCTGCATAATTATGTAAAAAAAAAAAAATAATAATCCAATGCTTCATTTATATTATTATTTTAAATGAAAATCACTTAGAGGTGAACTAAAACTTTCAATCAGGAAAAAAAAATCCAGCTTGCTAACACATTTGCTTACTTCTTTGAAAGGGCATCTGTCAACTAGCTTGGAGCCCGGTCTTAGATTTGAAAAGAGAAATGGAAATCCTGAAATCACATTTATTCATGTTAATTTTTTCCATATTTTTTTATTGGAAACTTTTCCTGAGGGATTATGAACACAAAATACAACCGCTTGGTGCTATAATGTGCAGAACAGAACATGAAGAAGTTTCTGAAAATGTTCCAAATAGGAGTTTGTGAGAGCTCCCTTGGGAGTATAAATATTTACTCAGAGTGAACAGACAGGTGGAGGAGAAATGACTTATCCTCACTTCCTTATTCAAGATTTCGTGACTGTTAAACGTTGACATCAGTGTACTGACTTAATAAGAGTTATGTCTATAACATGTCACACTATTAAATATGACTAAATACTTCCCTGAAATCTAGAATAGCATTGCATGCAGCTTCCATTGATGTTAACAAGGATTATGTATCATATTTGGTGACAGAGTTTGATCTTTATAGGGCTGTCTGCACTGATATATTAGTTTGGGATCTTTCCTAGTTTCTTTAAACTTCTCACCTATCCTTTCAGAGGTATGAAAAATAGAGAATAAAGGAGGGAGAAACTGGAATAAGGAAAATAAGGGTGTGTGTTGGTACTTGTTCCTTGTGTGTATGAAAACTTACTCCATTTTTATGTGTTGGGTAGATTAATTTAATCATATTACTATGCATAAGAGAAAGAATGGTGGCACATAAATTGTGCGGGTGTGCATTTTAAATGGGTATTTTGTGCAATTCATTAAAAGCTGATCCTGTGTGTGAACATGAATCTCTGTATGTGAGACTGAAACCTTACAAAACATGAGATCATAAGAAGCTGTTGCTGTAATGACTTTTTCGTACTATAGCCTGCTTGGAAAAAATAATTCCCATATTCTTGCTTTGTAAGTTGATGATAATATCACTATGCATTTCTACATATTTTATAAATTTGATTTGTGCAGATTTTGATACACTGTATGTTTCTGTAGAAATTGTATAAATCTTTAAAAAATTTATTAGGGAGAAATCTGGGAAACATGTATATCTTATGGGTTGCTTGTTTTTTAGGTGAAGTAAATAAAATATTTGAATTGTTGGGTTTACTATACTTTTATAGAGTAAAAATGGATTATTATCTTTATAGGAACCCCATATCTCTAAAACCGGACAACTTCAATGTTACAAACTTAAAAATATTAAGTGTTTTATTTTCCTTTTTTATCTAGGTACCTTTTGTCATACCTGTGGGAGCTCAGTTTTTTATCCAGCAAAGTCAAAAATGAAGTTCCCACTGTGAGTTGCCATGTGGACACATTTGGATTTTTGTACCTCCTGCACTGATCGAATTAGGTAGATTTACCATGCCCACAGAAAATGAACCTGGGAATGATTTCTAAAGTAGAACCAAAGGTCCAGGTAAAAGGGGGTGGGGGAAGAGGGGGGAAGCAATATACACAACCTGTAGGTTTCTCACAATATTGCATTGTTCTGTGGCTGTTCTGAACAATCATGTGGATGGAGACGCTCTTAATTCCTTGAAAGAGCTGGTGGTGCTGGCATGTGTTGGGTGAAAACATCCCCCCTGCAAGCTGTGCTCCCACAGGCAGGGATCCCTTTCCCAAAGCCCCCTTGGGAAGCACGGTGTCCATCTGTGGTATACCTAGGGTACAGCAAATCGTGCCTGGCAGTGGAGGCCTTGCTAGCCTGAGCCTGTAGGACAGCTTCCCTAAGGCCAGCACGGTTCTCCGATAGACAACTGCAATTACAATTTTCATATTTTCATTTGTGAGGCAGCGTAGACAATGAATGAAAGTAGCAATGAATGAAGGTAGAGGCCTCTGCTGGGTTCTTGGGGGTTCATAAGAAGAGGCATTTGGGAAGAGATGACCAGAACAAGGAGTACACCTAGCTGTGGAAGTGCTTCCAGTCGTACTGTTTTCCATTGCACTGAGGAATGTCCTGAAGTCCTGACTGTCTTGAAGCTGCTGAGGGATCTCTGGAGGCCAGGAATGATGACTGAAGGGAATGCAGCCTGTCCTGCAGCCTGAGAACTAAGGTAGGGTGATATGGGAGGAAAACAGCTCTGTAACCCCAAGTGGGGGTCTGGTTGCTGGTGATATTGAAGTTATCAGGGATAAAATAATGTTGTACTGAGCCATTCCCACTTGGAAACTGGAGCTGCCCCTTCTGGTGTGTATTTGTTTGTTTGGTTGGTTGGTTGGTTGTTTTTTTTGCCTGTTAACAGTGTCCCGTTACCTTCCGTGTGATGTTTGTGGTCCATGCTTCTGAAATATCAGGATCCTTTGTCTCTGTTGGACAAAAGCAAAGAATATTCTGACTTAGGGCATGAACTGAGCTTAACAGAAGAACTTTAAAAGTGCAGACGAGATCAGACAAAAAGTCTAGTTAGCACAGTGGCCTTGCTTCCCTCAGTAAGGCTCACTGTGGTCAAGCAGCACGAGGCAGAGCGAAAAGACAGGGTGAGGTTACTTGCGTAACACTCTCCCTACTTCTGGCAATTTACAGTTCAAGGGATGTCCGAGCTAGGAACAGTGTTTTTCTATTTAGTATTCCAGAATTTGTCTGACCACTTTTTGAATCTAGGCAGACTTTGGTCATCCATCACATCTTATTATGCAAAAAGTGTGAAGGTTTCTAAAGGGGCACACTGACTCTGCTGCTAGTTCCCCTGCTGAGACAAATCAGTAAGATACAGAATTATGAAGGCTCGTTAATGGTCTTAATTCCCAAAGGAGGATTTAGTGCTAGGTCAGTGATGGGTTCAGCTAGCCAGGAGCGGGCTTTAAGGTGGCAGCACTGACAATAATGTCATCACAACACATTTTTCAAAAGACCTTTTTAGAAGAATGTGGTCTTTTCTACTGGAAGATACCTGACCCTGCTGTTAAAGCTTGTCCATTCAAATATCCCTTTGGCTCTGCTGAAGAGATGATTTACGTGCACAACTTTACCAATAGAAGTTTGGGTCAAGAAACTTTGAGAATAGCCATAGAGCTTGTAGATGTAGCACCAGATTGCTAGCTAAACATTTTTCTGGTGGCTGACACCATATTCAGTCCTGAAAATCCAAAAGCCTCTCCAACAGTGAGGCTAAGGCTAGTTGATCTCATGCTATCTAGTTGGAGCTACCTACAGGTTCACTCACTAATTGATGCTGGCCTGTGACAGCTCTTGATTGCACTGATGAGGAAAAATTTGTATAGACAATCAACTTTTTTACTGGGTAGGTTTAAATGTCATGCACATCCCACAGTTGGAAGGGTTATGAGTCCCACAAGGGCAGTGTGTGTTGGAGAATGTAGCAATGAGCTCTACATCTGGGCTCTGTTAGTGGATTCTTGACACTGGATTCAAAAGAAATCATGGAAAAGCAGACCAGGCTGTGATGGAGCTCATGTGAGAGGCCCAGCAATTCCAGAAATGCAGGGATTGTCGGCAAAACATTTATGTACTTCAAGATGTGGAAAGAAATACAAACCAAAATGAGAAAACAGAGAGAAATATATGCCTGGGATGGTAATGCAAGTGAAGCAGGTTTAGTGACAGTCACTACCACAGCAAATAATCCATCGCTGAGCAGTAAGTAGCTGATTATTTACTAGTGTTATATACAAGGTGCTTGTCATACACAGTTATGAAACAGTTTGACAGATCATTAGCTAATTAAAGGTAAAACTTCTGTTCCATGCTTTTTTATTTTTTGTCCAAGTCGATTTGCAGTTTTGTTGCTGTTATTGTAATTGTTGATTAAGTTCTAAAGCCTGTATACACTGCATTCAGCTCCTGGGTTTGTAGCTGTTCTGATCAAGGTTTTCCTTTTGAAAACACCACAAATAAATAAATAAATAAATCACATATTAAACCTTATATTTCTTTAGGAATAAGGCAAAGTATTCATAAGTAGTTCTTATTTTTTGAATTACTTTTTGAATTACTTTACCTAATAATGCCTGACTTGCTATATGCTTTTCTAACAAACAGCTCTTATATCTTCACAGAATTATCTATTACAGTTCCAGCATCTCCTCCAGACTAGCCTGTAATGTAGTGTATTGTTCATCCTCATCACCAAAGACATAAACAGTAGGCCTCCTTTTTCCCCTTTGCTTGTGTTGGGAGAAAATGTATTAACATGTAATGTATCTTGTATAAACAGCGTGTTTCACCTACTATTTTTATTATGCTCTCACTTCAGGATGTAGTCTAGATTTGCAGTTCTTCACTGTTAGCTCTCATCTTTGTTGCGGCACCATTCACCACTTTTCTACAAGTCATTCACATATATATATATATATATATATGATATATATGATTGTTGTGGTTTAACCCAGCTGGCAGCTAAACACCACACAGCTGTTCGCTCACCCTCCCCCCTCCCTCTCTGGGATGGGGGAGAGAAACGGGAAAGTGAAGCCGGTGAGTTGAGATAAAGACAGCTTATTAAGACAGGAATATAATAATAACAATAATAATAATAATAGTGATAATAATAATAGTATTAATAATAATAATGTGTAAGAAAACAAGTGATGCACAATGCAATTGCTCACCACCCGCTGACCGATGCCCAGCCTATCCCCGAGCAGCCGGCCCCCCCACCCCGGCCAGCCACCCCTATATATTGTTTAGCATGACGTCAGATGGTATGGAATACCCCTTTGGCCAGTTTGGGTCAGCTGTCCTGGGTCTGTCCCCTCCCAGCTCCTGCTGCACCCCCAGCCTGCTCGCTGGCAGGACAGAGCGAGAAGCCGAAAAGTCCTTGGCCTGGTGTAAACACTGCTCTGCAACAATTAAAACATAAGCATGTTATCAGCACTCTTCTCATCCTAATCCAAAACATAGCACCCTACCAGCTACTATGAGGAAAAATTAACTCTGTCCTAACTGGAACCAGGACATTGATAGATCAATATATATAGAGAGAATAATCATCACTAGCCCTTAACCTGACCTCCAAAAATAACCTATGGGTTTTCACAGTTGATTCTCCTCAACTGGTGAAACTGGTAATTAATTCCTATTTTGTTCCTGTATTTTTTATCCCATCACTTATTAACACAAGACCTTCAATGACGGCTTGCTTTATTTATGAGGAGTCTGTCAGGAATTTCAGAAATCTACCTGATCTCCCTATCTTCACATTCATTGATTTTTTTCAAAGAATCCTTACAGGTCTATGGGACAGGACTTCCTCTCATGTCTTATTTAGCCATTTGTCCAGAAATTCTCATCTGTACTGAGAATTTCTCAACTTGCCATATGGACATGACTGGTCTGAAGTGCCCTGTATCCCCATGGAATGCTTTCTGAAAATTAGTGTCATATTTGTGACCTTCCATTCCTCTAGTGCTAGGCAGTTTTAAGTGAAAAAAGACAAAGTACAGTTAATGGTTCAGCCATTTCAACCTTGGGTTTCATTAGAACTCTAGGATGAATACCATCTGTCCTATCATTCTGTTTCAAAACCTTTTATAGCTGGATTTGAGACAGATGCTCCACCATGCCTCCTCCATTACAAGTTCTGTCATGAGGACTTTCTGAAGCTCCTCTTCAAGGTTAAAAATTAAAATAAAATAAATGTGTGTTTTGTTTTTTTTTTCCTGAATCTTCTCTGAGCATTGATTTTTGCATCTTGATCATGTGTTGTCCCAAAGGACTCTTTGGTAGGCCTCCTGTTTCTGATGTGTTTGAAGGTTAATAATCATGTGTTTTCTCAACGTGTTCCAATGGTATTTTTCCCTGCGACACACTGCTGTATCAGGTCTGTCGGGGTGCAATTTTCTTCTCTTTTACTGGTTTAGAAGTAAGTTCCACTTTTTAAAGATTGGTCTCCTACTTTTGTTATTCTTTTACACCTGCTCTTTATCCACATCAGTCTTGGTTTTGGTGGTCTTGGTCTACTTTACTGGGTGGTATGCATTTATGCTGGACCTCTCATGCAATTTATCAGCCTTCCTGATGCTGACGACCTTTTTGGGTGTCCCTTTGATTTGAGACAGACTTCCCATTTCACCTCCAGGTTCAAGTTTCTGGTGAGTAATTTCATATGATTGTCCATATTGAACATGGATGTGAAAAACTAATTTAGCTTTTCTACTACAGCCTTGTCTTTTCCGAATGTTCCTTTTATACTTTGATCACTTACTAGCTCTTTCAGTATTCCCAGGTGGGCATTATCTGAAACTCCTGATCTGACATACTGTACTTTTTAAAGCTTAATTTGAAGGTAGTCATTTCCACATGCTCTTTTCCTTTTGTCTTTAATCTGTATTCAACATCCTTCTTATCAAAAGGTCAAAATATTATTTGAAAAACTAATTGTATTTAGTCACTATATCATTTTCAGTTGATAGATCAACTTGATGTGGAGCTTTGCTGTGGGTTGCTGCAGCTCATGCTGACGTGTGCACACAAAATGATCTGGGTAATGATGTGGGTCAGGCTGGTAAAGCAGCACAATAGACTATTTTTGCAACAAAGATCTCCATCAGTCAGCATGTATTTGTAAATGAGATCATAAGCAAAAGTAACGCAGGTGGCTTTTCATCATTAGGGTATGGGACAAGAGTGGCAATGTTACACAGTTCTGCGCGGTTTTGTGCAGAAATTGTGTTGGAAGCTAAATTAGCCAATTAATACTAAATGAAGTTGAGTCCAAAAGTCTACCTCACTGAGGAAAAAATTAGAAGAGCCCCTTTATTCTGAATTACCTCAAGATACACCCTTACTCAGGCACAGTGTTTAAAATTCTGTAACCCATACAGCTTTTTAGGACACTTGAAGTGTTATATTTTGTTCAATTTAAAAGCACTAGAGCAAAACTAAAAAACATTTCAAATCATCAAACCAGTCAATTTACTCTGATGTTACTGTTCTACTGCGAAAGATTATAGAAACCAAATCAGGAAGACTTCTTGAAGTGTCACCATTTTACTCTGGAAGGGAGTCTGAAAATTCAGGGAAGATGATGGGAAGTTTCTACAGGAAAACCTGAGCATAACAGGATGAAAGTGAGACCAGTGCAGTCTCAGCTACATACTCTGAAAGGGAACTGTCTCTACAGGGAAGAATTTTGGAGACAAGGACAAAGGTTCTCTAGAACTGCAAATTCTGTATTAGAGGATAGTGCACAGAACTCTCACTTCCAGTTTACACCTGTGGCTTCCCAAAATCTGAGGTAGTAAAATGGAGATATTGACCCTGCAAATGTGGATTATCTCCAGTAGGTCCAACATGCAAGACAGAAGTTAGCCCTTCTGACACTACTTTAAGTTTCCTGGGGTGGAGAAACCAGCTTTGGGGTTTTGAAGGTCTTCAAAGGTTAGTTAGGTTACACTACCTCATTATAAAATAGTTTTGAATTGCCTTTAGTTACCTTATTCCCATGCTTTTGCAAATATACTAAATAGTTTTGTCAGAACTGGCTTCTTTTAGAAAGTGAGTGCTACATTATCTTTAACCTACAACAAAGTGACATTTACTATGGTGATCCAGCTGAGATCTCTTTTATATACAAGATAAAATGACTTTTCTCAAATTTATTTCAGACCTTGATGGGCAAAAGAGACTTAAAAAAAAAAAAAAAAGGTTGGAAGCATGCCCTTTATAGCACTTAATCTCTAGGCATTAAATGACTTTCAGCACAGGGCTTTCAAAGGCTAGTAAGTTATTTATCTATCTCAACAAATTAAAATGAAGGTATTGGGTTAGCTGTGGAATCTTTCATTTTTCCATGTGCAAATCTTGCTAGATGTCTAGATTTAGACTTTTAAATCTTTATACCAAGTTTATGATTTAAAAAAAAAAAAAACACTATGAAACAGTGCAACTGGTGTTACCATCACAAACAGTAACATACCAGGAGAAGGTGCTCTTTAAAAATGCTTCCTTCCTCTTTGGTATGTGGTAACATTCCAGACTTTCTCAGGCTATTCTGCAAGCTGAAAGTATTGTATGAAAAGTCACCAATACCAGGGCTAGGGTGAAAGGGAGAGAGTAGGGGGACATCAGGGAAGATATGCCTCTAACCATGTCTCTTACAGCCAACTTTCCTATCCTACATGGACAGCAGAAAAGGCCCCTGAACCTGAGCTCTAGAAAGTGCCTGATTTATTATCAGCTAATAAAGCAAGACAAAACTTTGAAACCTCTGCTTTGGTAGTGGGGGGGGGGGGGTGGGTGGGTGGAATCCAGGAATAAATATTATCAACTTAAGTATTAAAACTAGATTATTCACTCTGATTATATAAGCAACTACTAGCATAAGGAAAAACTTAATTGCAACTCAAGGTAGTGTATATGGGAGAGAAAACCCTGGTTAAAAGGCAAAAGAAAATTTTGAATCCTGTGCAAGTTCTTAGAATCCTAGAATGGTTGGGGTTGGAAGGTACCATTAAGGGATGTGGTTCCAAACCCTTCAACCAGACCAGGTTCCTCAAAGCCCCATCCAACCTGGCCTTCAACACTTCCAGGGATGGGACATCCACAGCTACTCTGGGCAACCTGTTCCAGTGCCTCGCTACCCTCAGAGTAAAGAATTTTGAAGAGCTATGACTTTAAGAGTCTTGTCAATTTTGTGGTAACAACAGCAGTAATAGCCCAAGCACACTGCAATACCTGCACAGGGCTTAAGAACTCTGGGAAAAGGCAGCCTCTCAAACATTAAGAATACAACAATAATCATGTACAACATTTTATTACAAAATTGTTAAAAAAAGTAATACAATGCAATATACTACAAAATATAAAATCAGCTATTAAGCTACCTCCTTTATTTTACTTAGCTAAAAAAAGAAACACCTGGCTATCAGTCACTGAATTTCAACAAAACCATTAAATATGCAGAAACATTCCACAACTTTTTCTTCTTTTTTTTTAACCGAACTGTAGCAGCCCCTCGGCGTACTACTTACATTAAAAATAAGAGGTCTCCCTACAAAGAACCACATTACCTATACACAATTCTGTACATATTTTTATACTGAAGCTAACAATGAGCTGCACTTGAGTTCACATTCTTAGCAAAATATTGGATTTTGAGCGTACATCTTTACAGCAGGACATTCATTTACTCCTCATCCTCCTCTTCCTCCTCCTCTTCCTCATCTTCCTCCTCCTCCTCCTCCTCTTCGGGTTCTGCTTTCTTCTTAGATCCTGCAGGCCTACCTGGCCCCTTTTTTCCTGCATCACTCTTGCTCTTGGCACGATATGCTGCAATATCCTGCAAGAAAGACGCTGGTTAGTTGCTGGTAATGTAACTCTGAGGACAATCATGCACTACTACAATAATTTAACACTACCATGTATGTGGAAAAGTGGGATTTCCACCTTGGAACTTTCATTCTTTCACCTTTTGGCCAGAGAACATAGATTCATACAGGCAGTTTTAAGAATTTTATATTTACAGTACTTGGGAAGATGACTGCATGCTTTCCCAAGTAGGTGACCTGTTTTTCTGGAAGTAAAGTACCTTATTGCTAAAATCTCTAGATATGTAAAAATCACATTTAGGCTCACTGCAAGCATTCCAGAAACCTCCCATGCCACACCCTTTCCATGCGTTCTGAAGCCTGACAGAGTTTCATATAAACACTTAGAATTACAAGCCATACATGGTTTAGGTGCAAAGCTTCAGTGTCACATTTACAGTGACCTTTATGAATTTAGCCATTACTTTATTATCCTCACTGTACCTTTTCATATTTCTCCTTTAGTTTTGCAGCCTTCTGTTCGTATGGTTGTTTATCTTTGGCCGACTGTTCAGACCACATTTCACCTAACTTCTTTGCTGTATCTCCAATAGACAAGCCGGGATGCTCATTTTTGATTTTTGGACGGTGTTCAGAACAGAAGAGGAAGAATGCAGATCTGAAAACAGAGACAGCAATAACGGTTAAGCAAGTATGAGACAATTGGAATGTATAGGGTTGTGTGGGTTTTTTTTTGGCACAGAAGCACTCACGGTGGTCTCTTCGGAGCGTTGGGGTCCTTCTTCTTCCCCTTCTTCTCTCCTTTGGGAGGGACATAGTTCTTCATCTCCCTGTCGTAACGAGCTTTGTCTCCCTTGGCCATTTCCTCGAACTTCCCTTTTTCCTTGCTGGACATTGTCTGCAGACACACGGGGGGGGGGGGGGGGGGGGGGGGGGGAGGGAAAAGGGGAGGGAACCCGGCTCAGATCCGGCGCCCGCTGCCCCCTTACCGCCCGGAGGGGCGGCAGCCGGGGGGGCCGCGCTCACCTTCCACCGCTCGGAGCACTTGCGCGAGAACTCGGCGAAGTTGACGGACGAGTCCGGGTGCTTCTTCTTGTGCTCCTCGCGGCACGTCTGCACGAAGTAGGCGTACGAGGACATCTTGCCCCGCGGCTTGTTAGGGTCGCCTTTGCCCATGGCGAGGTCGGCGGCGGGTCCCTGCGGGGGGGGAGGGGGCCGGAGGGGGGAGAAGTGAGGGGGCGTGGTCGCGTGGGGGTGTGGCCAAGTGGGGGCGTGGCCGTGGTGGTGGCCACGCCCCCACCCCTCGCGCGCCGCCACCGCCTTCCCGCCCAAGCACGCCCCCACCGCCCCGCGCGGTGTCCGCGCATGCGCAGCACCACCCGCCGCCCGTCAGCCGCCCTCCCGCCAGCCCTCGGCTCCCCGCGCGGCGGCTAGGCCCGTGCCTCCGCTCCCTCCCCCCCCCCCCCCCGCGGCCTCCCTCCGCGCGGGGCCGTCCCCGCCGCCCGCCCGGCGGCCGTCCGCCCGCAGGAGCCCGCTCCCTCCTGCCCCCGTCCCTCCCTTCCTTCCTCCCCGCCTCCCTCCCTGCTTCCCCGCAGCCTTCGCGGAGGCTCCACGGGCGGGGGCCGCTCGGGCCTTGCCTGGCTGGGCGGGGCGGGGCGGCTGCGGGGCGCTGCTGGCTGCGCGGCTCGCTGCGGACTGCCTGCCCGGCAGCGCACTTAGAGCCTCTTGTTTTCCGCAGCCCTACCCGCCACAGCAACTTGACCCGCCGCCCCTCCGGGCCCGCCCCCCGCCGCCGCCCATTGGCTGCCGCACCGGTTCAAACTGCCTGCGGCCCCGCCCGCTCGGGCCGGCCGCGCTCCCCATTGGCTCGCCGCGCCGCTGGCGTCAGCGGCCGAGCAGCTGCCGGGGTAGGTGGCGCGCGAGGGGGTCGGCAGCCCGCATACTCGCTGGAACCGGTTGGGGTGAGGAGAGCGGCGGGAGGGCGGGGCTAGGCGCGCCGGGCGGCGATTGGACGAGACGGACGGTTTAAAAAACCGCGGGGGCGCCCGCCATTGGCCGCCGGGCGCTGCGCGCCTCGTGATTGGGCTGAGCGGGATGCGGCAGCGTGGTTTAAAAATACAAAGGCGGCGGCGGGGCGCACTGCGAGCCGGGGCGCGGCACCGCGCGGGTCGGGCCGGGCTGGGGCCTCCCCGCCTCGCTAGGCCCGGCTGTGGGGAGCCGGGCTGCGGCCCTCGGCCCCGCTGCTCTGCCGGGAGCGCGCAGGCGGCCGAGGGGAGGTGTCGCCCGGTGCGTGGTGCCAGGAGGGGCGCCGGGGAGTGAAGCCTCAGCGCCCGTACGGCGGTTTGGTCCAGGGCTACACGCACTGTGCGGGTTTTCCTGACGGTGATGTTCCTCTGTCCTCCCCCAGCTCCCCCCTTAACGTCCCGTTAGACGCACCCAACCCACGCCGTTTCTAACGGCCCTGCCTCTTCAAGCGCAGCCACAGCGCAGGTTGTGCCTTTGCTCGCCGAGGATGTTACGTCCTCGGTGGAGCTCTAATCGCGTTAACCTAGTTCAGCGGCAGCGCTAATAGCCTCGACGGGAGAGCGGCAAGAAGCCCTAAGCTCTCTGAGGACTCGTCGCAGGCATGGGATCACTCGGTGGATCTGAGTTGATCTCCAAAGTCTCTTCCGTTGGAGATCTGCTCAGATAGCATTGAATGAGAGGCATTTATCGGGCCCGGCCCTCCGAGCTCATTTTTCTTCCTTCTGACAAAGGCATGTTCGCACAGAGCAGCTTGTTAATGTGGTAACAAAAGCCTCCTTCATCCCCTTTCCATGTCAAGCTTTATGTGTTTGCTTAAACTGCAGCCCTGAGAGGCAGAGTGTAAACTGGAAGAAATTGCTCAAAATCTTCTTTAAAGAAAGGGAGGTTGGGAGGTGAATTGGCAGAGCTGTGCAGAGGTATGTATTTCCTTTGCAGATGTCAAAGCCTGTCAGAAGCCAGTTATCAGAATTCTTATATCAGCTAACTTCTGCGGCTATTCCTTTTGATAGTGTTTTACCTACAAACAAAACTTACACTTATCTTCTAAAATAAACATTTACGCAGGGGATATTCTGTGTTCCAGCATCAGCTCTTTATTCCTGTAAACCAGTCCACTACCTCTCAGTAGTGAATTAATGTTCTCAGTTCTGTAGTACCGAACTCTGTGGAGGCTGAGTCACATCACAAGGAGTGCTTTTAATTCTTTATGTAGCTTTAGAAATGTTTTTACTTCGTGTATTACTTGGAAAGTGCTATTTATTTTTTTTTAGTGAATTAAGCTGCCAGATGGTTACTCATTTACTTTGTGGTGAACCACCTGTATGTGACAGTTTCTTGCAGAGTGTTTTCTGGTTAATAAAGCATTTTTGTTACATAGTAGAATCTTAGAATGCTAATGTATGCAGAATGAATCATAATACAGCCATTAGCATGTCTGTTTTTAAAAACATTTTTTGTCCACCAGATTTTTCTATGTCACACCATTCAAATAAGAACGGTTGTACTACCTCCTGCATGTTTTACATCCACAGAAAGATGTAGATTAACTCCATCAAAATCAGTTTTACTTTTGTTTCCTCACTAATGCAGGTGAAAGAAAAACAAACTGCTCCACCAGCTTTCAGGAAACAGGTCTCTCAATAGGGGTGCTTCTAAAATAGTGTGTCATGATCTTTGGGAGCTTGTAATTAAAAAGTAATCACGATGGTTACAGGTACTAGAAATGATTTTTAATGGTTGAAACCAGAGGAGAATATTGTGAATTTTACCCTTCTAAATTGGGTGTTCTATCTCAGTTCTCAAACAAAAATCTATATTTTTTTTAATTATTCTTTCTATTAACATCAGTGTAGCAAGTTCATGGAGAAACATTACTTTGGAGCGGTCGTTGGAAATTATGGGATATAAACGCAGGGAGATTTCCTCTACTGCATCTTTTCTTCTTATCTACCCTAAGAAAACTATTGTGGAAAAGCAGATAGAGTAAGAAAGCGTAATTACTGTTATGGGGGAAAAAATGAGACCTGCCTGCCTTCCAAATGATTTAATCATATGTTTTAAGGAAGTTGTTCAAAATTAGGTTCTTCATTCTTTTAAAACAGCCTTTTGCTAGGTTCTCTTCTCTGAAAAAGAAAGCTTTTGTACAACTAAATATAAACTTGGAGGGTTACATCATGCTGTGTCATGCAGCATAGGGCAGCATAAGAAACCAAACAGTTGTGGTCTTTAACATCTGTCTGTCCTCCAACAAGGAAGGCAGTATTGAGAATTTTTCATGCTTGAATATGATACTGGAAGCTTTCTACAGCAGTGCTGATGCTGAAAGCCACACACAAGAAAGCTGATTTTAAAAAACTTGTCAGTTCCAAAACAGTCTTTCTACCAGAATCCTCATACTTGGAAAAGTATTTCTCTGTGTGCCTAGCTCCACAATAAGCTGTCACTCTTTTTTCATTATACCACACTGTTCCTTTTCAGACAAAACCACAAATTCTGTCTCAAGAGATTCAGTCACTGTTGCTTTTCTAAAGCAGTGATCTATGCCGTATTGACTTTGGTCAGTCCGTGTGGTTAATTTATTAACCACATGTGGATGACAGTTGTGGGGAAGAAGCACAAACTCCAGGACTTCAGGCTTACTTCTAGTTGAATAATTCAGCTCATGAAATGACTTAAGTTTTATAGCTCCCTGGTTTCAAGCCATTTTGTGTTTCTAATCTGCTCCACAATTGCAATTTTGGGTGCTATTGTTGATTTCACTTAATCTTCAGTAAACTGTGTGTGAGGAAAGATAAGCAATGTAGCGACTGGAAACAGGTTACAGAGCTGAGAAACTGGTTTAAAGAAAAGTGTGTTGTGGACAACAAAAATGAGCAATTAGTGTTAATGCTTTACAGCATACCATATCTCTTGTTTTCTGTGGCCAGCAAAGCTTGTCTGAATATGGTTCTTATTGTGAATAAAGTAACGAAGACCTACTATTTGAATCTTAATTAAAACCTCAATCAACAGATCTGTTGCATTTGGAACAGGTATGGTTCAGATGGGGCAGCTGCAAACTCCAGTTGCAGGACCTTAACTCAGACCAAATTTTTATTCTGATCCAAGTCTATTATATGGTGACAACATCAGTTAGTTCTAATTCGTTCAGTTGGATAAAGTGGCTCCCCAGAGACTCTGCTATTACCTGAATGCCTGTATTGAATATACGATAATGTAGCATTAATGGCAGTGAAATTGAAAAGTAATCGTTCCTGATTAATTGCAGTCCGCAGCTGAAATGGTCCCCCTCTTATGGACTCGAGAAATCACTGTTTACCAGATGAATAATGAAAGTGAGTCATAGCCACTCTCGGTTTTAATGTCACCTAACTTCACTAATAGCAATGAAAGATATTGAAAGAAAAAGTGTATTTAGCTTTAGAGTATCAGCATTTTTTGCTATAGGAAAAAAAAAAAAGTTTAAATCCAGGACATGAAAAGCATTTAAATAGGCCACTGCTTTAAAACTCCCTTTTTAACTTGAGTTACAAAGTCTACAGAGAGCAGCTCTGGTTTGGGGCCTATTCAATATGAGGGTCTCTTATACTAAATAGATGGTAACAGCTGTAGGATTAAAAGTAATATCTAGAACTACCTGAACTACTGCTTGCTTAAGTTCAAAAGAAAGCTCAGCTTGCTGTAGTGTTCCACTTATCAGCAGTTACTTTCTTTGTACTTTGACAAAATCACATGTAGCAGTGCAGCTGCCCAAAAGTTCTCAGAACTGGAGTTTCTGTCCATATCTTAAAGACTTATTTTTAAAGTAATATGTTAGAACTTTTCTCTTTTTTTTTTTTTTCAGTTGTATAACACGGACATGATATCTATTTTATAAAAATGAAATTATTTACTGTCTAAACATTAGTTTTATTGTACATGCTATTGTACAGCCTGAATAACCAGTTAAGCAGCTCGTAGGCAAACAGAGGCCTTGTTACACCAGGCTGTTTTAGCCTGAGTTCAATAACTTGTTTTGACTTTGTGCTGCGTACCAAATATTTAAAACAAAGACAGCCTACATTAGACACTACCAGGGACAGCTGCAGAGCAGAGAGTGAAACTGAAGTGGTCATATGATAGGAAATAAACACAACAAATCTCTCATGGTACTAATGCAGATAATATTAGGAACACCAGCTGTTCCTGGTCACAATAATTGTTATACTTAACTGATCTTTTTCAGTCGTAATTTTATTCTAAATTTCATTTACTTTCTTATTTACAAATTAATACTCATATGACACTTTTCTTCTGTAGATCGTAATAGACCTTCTTATGTTTCGCTATATTGTTAATCCCTGGATACAGATATGAGAAGAAAATAGCAATTTGCCCTTGTTCATCCATTAGATGGTTTCACAGGCAGTGCAGAGGGACTTTAAAATGTGATTAGTTGCAACTTACACTACTGAATTGGCTTAAATGGGTAAAAAAGAATAAAAAAAAGTTCCCTCTGCCTCCACCCTCAAAACTCTTCCAGCTTTCATAAACATTGGTACTTTATCTGAAATGTATATGATACTTACTCTTAATAAGTAAAATGTAATTACTAATGCAAATGTTACATCATTTAGAAACTGGAGGACATAGTTCCAGGATATTTTTCCTTCTATACAGTAAGACAACGAGTTGAATTGTGCCTGGCCCTGAAGGTGTGACATCCGGGAAACAGTTTCAAAGAATCTGTAATCACAGTCCAGCTCTTGAATAGTCTAAGTACTTGTGTGAGGCTAGCCACTGGTGCTTGTTGCTGCAAAAATGAAGCGTGTGGCAACTGATGATGATTTGCAATTGTTGAAAATCCTACAGAATGAATCAGAATGTTTTGTTTATACCTTTTCCGTTCTGGGGGACTATTTTCTTCTGCAGTCATGAGGGCTAGAAACTTGAAAGCAAACTGAACCTGACAGCAAATGCTATTTCCTATGTAACTGCTATTCTTAAATCTTTTAGGAAAGAAAAAGAAAACGGTAAGTTGACAAGGCTGTGTACCACAGGCCACAAGAGAAAGGAGGAATCTGTATCCTTATGTCTCCCATGGCCAAAAGTGAAGCGGATTTGGTGCTAACAGCTTGATTCCTAAGAACTGTAATACTCATATGCATGGATGTTGTGTCCAGGTAGCAGATGAACTTAAATGTGTCTCACATTTTGGTCACACAAAGTACATGCTGGTATGAAAGTCACACTAGGCTTCATTTTTGACCCAGGGAGTGCAGCTGTGAGTCCATCTCCATGAATTAATTTATTAGTTCAGGACAAGAATACTCTGTTAAAGGGAGTCTCCCAATGGGATTTTACTTACCAAGTTTTTTCTTCGTATTTCAGAGCAGTATGAGCACATGCAAATGGAGATAACTTTTGGATGAAACCACAGTGAAAGATGTGTTGCAGGAACACACGTCGTTGACATCTGGCTTGGGGGAATAAAGTAGTCTGAAGTAAAGCCTCCCAAGTGTATGTGAGTTTCACTCTCCAGA
This sequence comes from Anser cygnoides, assembly GCF_040182565.1. Classification (NCBI taxonomy): domain Eukaryota; kingdom Metazoa; phylum Chordata; class Aves; order Anseriformes; family Anatidae; genus Anser; species Anser cygnoides. The sequence continues at coordinate 54,923,252 of NC_089876.1, forward strand.
TATACTCTTACTGTGCTGTTGCTAATGTAGACGTTGCCATGGTAAAATAATTTTCTCTTCTCTGTTATTGCTGGCAAATAGTGCTGTCATGGGTCATGGAAATGATCACAGGATACACAGGTAATCTGTTGAAAAAAGAAATAAAATACCAAGGAAATTTTGAAATTGTTGATTCAATGATTAGTCTCATTTTTAGTCATGGATCCTGTGTGATTTCCCATCAACTGATGATATAAAATTACCGTTTCTCTAGAAGACCCCTTTGTATACCCTACACTGTACCATTATGTTAAGTGTTTTACAGTAACAGGAAAGGATATTTCAGAGCTTTTGTGCTACTAGAAAATGCATCTGCCTATAATATCAGTCAAAACCTAAAGCTTCTACTCAACAGACCAGCTCCTGTGGAAAAAGTGTTAAGGATGTTCAGTAATATATCCTTGGTTCTGTGATTAATCCTCATTATTTAGTGTGTGAGGTTAATTAGAAGCCCTCTGTAATTACTGGCAGGACTAAACCCCTACTACAAACAAAAAAGAAAGAGAGAAGAGGGCAGTTGTGCGTTTGAAAAAAATAAACAAGGAAATTTCAAATGAAGTTGTTCTGTGTCAAAGAACAGCTTATTCAGAGCCATTGAGAAACTAAATTGCAGCTCGAACCATGCCTTTTTTGTTTTGTTTTGTTTTTAATTTAAGAAAAAATCCTTAAAATCTGTAAAGGTTTACACCGAAGTTGAGTTTGAGATAACCCATTTTGATGCAAGACTTATTACTACTGGATCAAACACGCTCCAGTTCATTGGCTTGATTGTTTTGTGCAATTTTTGTTGCTGTGTTTTATATTAATAATTAGCATTTATGTTTTTAAATTATTGCAATGTGTACAGATATTAAAAGCATACAATCCCCATTCACTTCTTCCAGCAGTAAAAAAAAAAAAAAAAAAAAAAAGTACTTTGTAAAGTTGTAATTCATTTTAGAATAGACATTCATGCTATAACTAGAAATATAGATAATCACGGAATAAAGAAGTTAAAGTTGTTTCAGAGGTAAAAGAGCTGTATTATTATTTTCCTAATTCTGACATAAATTATGATGAGAACATCTAAAATTCTGCCCCACTCACTTGTGGAGAGAGGTAAGGATCTTATAGTGCCTGTGGATAGCTGCAATAGCAGAATCAAGTCTCATCATTTGTGTTTATAATGTTAATAAACATTAACAACCAAACACAGATAAAAAGCCATAATATCTGTTTAAACATAATAATGTTGAAACTAAAGGGTGGGAGTCTATTTTTCTTTGCGTTCTTTGCTTTAGAATATGTCCTTGACCTGATTACAAACTTATCTTTACAACTGTAAAGGCTGGAAGCTTTATCAGTACAAAAGCTGAGAAGCTGAGACTCTAACATTATCTTCCAAGAGAGCTGAGATTTAGAGAGCATTAAAGATGAAGCAGGAAAAGCACAATCTGGTGATTTCTAAGAAAGAAGTGATGCTTTTGATCAACTGCTATGTATTGAACGATCGATGACAGTAAGTACTATAGAAATGTGGGAAACACGGTGCCCTGTGTACTTTGCAATTGCAATAATAAACTCTGCTCATTGGTCATGTTTTGTGAAAAATTCTGTAAAATATTGCATCAGATCTGTTCCTCATAATATATTTCCCAGTTAAGGATTTGTTTTCAAGCAACGTTAGCTAAAAACAAGTCTCGTTCAAAACAGTCATTGTACTTCAGTTTGTTGGAGTGTCAGCCTGTATCTCTGACACAGAATGAGCTCTGCAGGAAGTCAGGGAAACAATTAAACCCCAAAGCCACATGTAATTTTGCTCATTTTATTTTCATAAAAGTATCTATTACTAGCACCAGACTTTACTTTTTACTGACTTGAGACCAAATAATTATCCTCTAAAGAATTTCTAAACCATGCATTGTAGATTTAGGTGGATGAAGTGTTCACCTGCTCTCCAGGGGCACTTTGCGGTTGCTGTTAACTTCAGCAAGAGTGAAGTCAGACCTAAAGATGCTTATAATTGTACTGCAGAGAGGAGGATACTGCAACAAGCTACAGGGCCATGGAAGTTTCCCGTTTTCCTTTCTGTAAAAACAGCCCATATCAGAAGAGGATGTGATGGTGTAAAGGAGCATTGTAGTTTCTAGAACCCTATGACAAAACTGCAAAAATCATGTGAGTTAATCAAACAAAACGCGATTGGAGACCATGTCAAATCTGAGTTTATGTAACCGAGAAATTGTTTCACAGAATGTAAGATGGTAGCAAAGAGTACACAGTGCTCTTTTTTGTAGTATCAAGAGAGCTGACTCAGCTTTTAATTTCTTTTCAAGGGATTAAAAATAACTCTTACAATACACAAGTGTTGATCTGTTATTCATAGCTGAATTTTTTGTTGCATTACTAGACAAAATCTCTAGGGGTGATACTTTTTTTGTTATACATTCCTGATCGCTGCATTACATTTCAGAAAAGCACTAATGCTGTTTTTGTTGGGCTTTTATTTCTGACTGTGTGATCACTGACAGTCATAATATGAAACAAAATGTTAATCAAAGTAGCCTGGATGGATAACTGATCAGTGACACTGTGACTTTGATGCAGATGAATGTGCACTTTTAAGTTGGCTGAATGGGGCCTTGTGAGAAGAAAGATTGTTGAAACCTAATACATACCTCAGCACAAAGCTGAAGGTAGACTGTGTTTGCTTGTGTGCCGCTGAAGTATCTTCCTTAAGCTGCATTTACATATGCTTTACAAACAAAAAGTATGTGATATACTTCATTATTTCAGTCCCCCAGCAAATAATTCCTGGCACGTATATTCAACAAAGAACATCTTATTTTTCTGTGCTGGCATTTATACATATTTTTGCACGTGAAAATGAAGCCTTTTAATAGAAGGTCCTTTGATGCCTAACTAATGTCTATTGCAAATGTGAGTTGGTACAAACAGTTAAGGGGCATGTATTACAAATCTTTAAAGCTTTTACAGTACACGGGCTTATCAATTTTAATCCCGTAACACCTAGATTATTCTTAAAATACAACATTTATTTTTGGACCCTATTTACTACTTTAAGTCTAATAAAAGCACACGTCACATAAACTCTTATACACCCTTAATTTCCATTTTACAAAGTAGAATGCTTAAAAAGGAACATTGGCTTCAACTGGATTATTCAAAGACCTGGAAATATCAGTTTTGCACCAATTTAGCTCTCTTGGCTAAAGCTATGATTTTTCCCTCTTACCATCTCACTTGATTCTCATACGATAAGCTCTGTGTGCTAATACAGATTTTGTTATACAATTAAGTATCCAAACAAAGTTACAGCATAACTAGTGTAAAACATGAAGTGAAGAAATAGTTTGTAGATAATTCCAATGTTCCTGTGTTTTAGGCTCTGTGCTTAAATGGAGTTGAACAATGAATGGGAGGCAGAGTGACAGGCAAGTAGCACAGTTAGTGGGTGCTGGGGTGGGAGAGAAAAAATCAGAAAATCAAAAATCTGAGAAAGAAGAGCACAACAAAAAGGATGCAACTCATTTCTGCTAAGGAATGAGAGATTTACTTGCTGTTCTATACCAAATTTACAGCAATAAATAGAACTTAATTTCTAATAAAACAGTTAAAATACAAACTTACAACTATTTCCACGATCTCTGATGTACAGCCAGTGAATTCCTGTTGAGTTGGTTGCTCTTTCATAAAAATCATTGGGGGATGTGGTGGAATTTGCAGAATATGTAAAGCACTTTACAAGGATCTATTTTGAATTGAAGCAGTTAACAGTCCACAACAAAACGTATATGTGACGTGAAAAACTTACACTAATCACTTTCCCTATTACTCTATTTGCTATCAGGATAATTTGAGGTGCAGCACACAAGTGTACTAAAGTACCCTGAGACTTGAGGTGAATGGTACCTAATGGGGAAAGGAGTAGTCATCCCCAGTGAACCTTATCATGCGAAGGTATATATACAGTTACAAAACACATTTCCTTTCCAAGATTACTAATAATGTGTTTACAGTGTGCTTGTAATATATCCAAGGTGATGTGGCCAATTATCGTTCTTCCCTCTCGAATTACAAAACACATCAGTCAGAAGCTGGCAGGAGCTGGGACATGTGGCATCTCAAGGCATCTCAGGCATAAGCTGCTCAGCTCCCACCTGCGCCTGGACCTCCTCGGAGACAGGACCAGTCCTTGAGTCCTGCTGAGTTCAGAGCCTCTGAGCTATGAATTTGGGCACCCTTCTCAAGATGCAGCAGCTCCTGTTCCTTCTCTGTACTGCTTACGTGTCAGCCGTATTTTACTTTTGGCATCCATGACAGGCATAGATTACTGTGGCCCTCCATGTGATTCAGCCTATAAATGTTAGTAGAATCTCTATCTCATACCAAGAGATACAGCTTTGGAACTGCCACTCTCTTTTAACTGTTTTAATTTTTGAGGTTTTACTCTAATCAGTATATTGTTGCAACACTGCATGTCTTGATATTTATTTAAAATCTCTCACTATATGTGCTCTAGTTATGTCTGAATACTTCTACTAAACACTACTAGAGCTTAATATTCAGAAATCATAACTTTGGACAATATACAATCTAGCAGAATCCTTCTGCAACAACTTTATTTATTATTATTATTATTATTATTATTATTATTATTATTATTATTATTATTATTTAACAATGTCCAAGCTTTTTGCATTTTTTGATCCCACATAAGATACAAGATTAAAAGGGATGTGATTCCTCTAAGCAGACATTCATATGGAAGGAGAAGGTCCTTCCCGGTTCCAGCATCAGTCACACAGTCCTGCCCCTCCATTGGATCTTCCTCTGTGCTGGGACATGACCATGCAACTGAGCAGTAAAGCAGATCGGGGTTAAACTTAACTGATTTTCTTTTGCTGGTCTAGCTGTAACCCAATCTATTTTGCCGTGGAGCCTTCTAAATGCTTTTACAGGCACAAAGAAGGACAGGGCACAGGTGTGAAAATGAGCAGCTTACAGCAGAAGCAGAACTGTGTTTCTCAGCCCCACTACAGTCTTATCGTGATCTAATCATGAAACTATGATACTACTCTATTGAAATTCAGCTTATAAATTAACATATTGGCGAGCATGCCTGAGTAACTATCAGGCTTTTAGTTGCTCACAAACTGTACAAGCAGGATCAGACAAATGTGCGTGTGATCCTTCTGTTTTATCAAATCATAGCATATGTTGATTGATGTATTTTATGCTTACTGTAAGGTCAAAACCATCTGAAGAAATTAAATGAATCTCAAAAGACACAGTGTCAGATTCTAGAAATTGCTATTCGTGACCCAGATTTCCTCTGAAAAATTCCTGGAACTCACCCTTGGCCCAGTTTTCCCAGCATGTGCTTCCTATGTCCTTCTTTAGGTACGTCCTCCCACTGTTGGTTTTTTTTTTTCCCTTTGTTTTGTTTTAATGTTAACATCATTACCATGTTTGAAATGGTCAAATTATGAGAAACCTTACAAGTGAGTTAAACGTCTGTTCTCTGAGATTATACAGTGGCAGAATGTGGAATTAAACCCAGATGCTTCGTTTAGTCTTCAGCCTGGTTGATAACAAAAGAGGGTTTGATATTTTTTCCAACCCTTATCCAATTCCTCCCCATAATCACTGAAACTTGCCTTTTGTGTAACTGTTGCCTGTTACTTTAAGCTCAGCCTAACTTCAGTTACTGTATCCTTCATTCAATTACAACTGTTGGGAGCGTCAGCAGGACCTGCCCTTACTCTCTAATACCGGGTTATGTAATCAGATTAAAAAGCCATCTGCAGCACAAACTGAAACTGCGGTATAATCATGTTCCCTGGCTCACGCAGAACTTTGGCTTACACCGGATCTGTGTCTTCTCAAATCATTCACTGACCTCCCTGCTACTCTTCTGCTTCTTTCTGCAAGCTGAAAACGCGCCGTAATTGATACGGCCGAATATTTCCGCGATTAAATCACCACGCTCCGCGTACGGCCAGCTCGGATGCCGCTTCGGGGATCTCAGGGAATATTCACCGCGGTTTGAAAGCAAAGCGGAGCCTCGCTGGTCGGTGCGTGCGCTTTGAACGGAAACAGGTCAAAGTTTGCTGCTTCTGTCACCACGCTGCCGCCAGCTGAACTGTTAAACGGCCTCACGTCAGCGTCCCTTGTGCAGTTTGGTGAAGTCTGGAAAATAAAAATACTTTTGTCGTATCTTCAATGTTTAGCTAGTGCTGTGCACGGCGAGGTCTTAGTTCATCGTTAGTGAAAGCGCTAGAGAAATCTGAGGTGTTTTTGGTTGTCAGAGCCACCTTTATAGGACTTTTGGTAGTTCAAGCTGCCTTTATTAACAGTGGGACCTCTTAAACGCCCAGACTGGAGACTTGCCCCGCGCGCTGCCTTTGTCCTCACAGACCCGTGCTGCGGGAGGCAGCGCCGGGACCACGCGTGCCCCAAGGCAGCCCTAACAAAGGCCTCCGCGCTGCCCGGGGACCCAACGCGAGCCTCCGGGGGAGAGAAACCGAGCCGGGAGAAGCGCCGGGAGGCGCCGCCAGCCCTCAGCCCTCAGCCCCCACCTTCCCGCCTCCGGCCCCCCGCGGCCTGCAACCGCCGCCCGCATTTCAAATCCCAACGGCCGCGCGGACGGGGAGGAGCGACCCGCAGCAGCGGGGGAAGGGAGAGCGGTCTTTTAAGAGCGGGGCCGAGCCGCCGCCGCCGCCCCAGCACGGCGGGCCCGGCCTCCCGGCGGCGGGCAGAGGGGGGGCGCTTGGAGGGAGGGAAAGAGGGTGGGCCGCAGCCAGCGCGCTCGGCGCCTCCGCAAAATGGCCGGCCCCCGTCCCGCCGCGGGGCACGCCGGGAGTTGTAGTTTCCCCGCCCGTCCTCGCGCGGCGAGGGCTGCGGGCGGCGGGACTGCGTTTCCCGTGGCGCCCCGCGCGGCGGAGGGCGGTGCGCGGCGGCGGGCAGGTTGCTGTTGTTACATAGGAAACAGCTGAAGAGTCCCCACATGACGGAGGGGGAAGGAGGAAGTGGGGCGACCCGCGGGGCGACGCCGACGCTCCGGTAGCCGCGGGGGGCTTCGGCGCTCGGGCGGCACCGGCCGGGAACGGGAGCGGGGGAACGGGAGCACCCCGCCGCGGGGCTGGCGCCGGGCATGAACGGCTTCGCCCCCGAGGAGGTGACCCCGCGGGGGGCCGACCCCGCCGCCGCCGCCCCGCTGGGCAGCGTGGGATCCGCCGCCGAGGTGCCTCCGCCGCCACCGCCGCCACCGCCGCCAGCGCCGTCGGGGCTGGCTCCGGGCTCGGCCGCCGGTGCTGGTGCCGGTGCCGCCGCGGGCTCGGCGGGCGCTGCCGGTGCCGGCGGCCCCGGGGCCGGGCAGCTGTGCTGCCTGCGGGAGGAGGGCGAGCGCTGCGGCCGCGCCGCCGGCAACGCCAGCTTCAGCAAGCGGATCCAGAAGAGCATCTCGCAGAAGAAGGTCAAGATCGAGCTGGACAAGAGCGTGAGTCACGGGCCGGCGGCACCGGGGCGAGCCCGGCCCCTCTCCCCTCTCCCCAGCAGCTCGCTTCCCTCCTTAAAGTTCTGCCTTTTCTATTAGTGATTTTCTTTCTTTCTTTCTTTTTTTTTTTTTCTCTCTTTCCTCCGGTGGCGTGGCAGCCTCCTCTCACCCTCCTCTCTTTTTTTTTTCTTTTTTAATTTCCTCGTGCCGGAGTTTGCCGGGGTCCCCGGCGCTGCCCCAGCCCTGTTAGCTCGGGGCTGCGGCCGCCCCGCCTCGTCCCGCCGCCCGCACGGCTCCCTCCGGGCACCGCCGCCTGGCAGCCATCGGGCGTGGCACGGCCCGGCACGGCATGGGGCTGGGCAGCGGCCCCGGCCCCGGCCCCACGCGTGGGGAGCCCCGGCGGAACCAGCGCGGCCCTACAGAGGGGAGCTGGGGATAAAGCTGCGTGCTGCTTGACCTTGGAGGCGGTGGGAGCCCGCTGGGGGGGGATATGTGGGGCGAGAGCCGGATTTTTGTCTTCCAAACAGCGTGAGGCGGCTTTTCCTGCTGGCTTCTCTCTCTCTCTCTCTTTTTTTTTTTTTCTTGCTTGTTTGCTTCGCGATCCCCGAGCCGGAGGGCGGGCTGTACGTGTCTGTGCTGCGCTCCTCGCACCGAGCCAGCCCATTGCAGCGCCTCGCCGCTCCCCGGCCCAGCCGGCGGCAGGGCTCTGCAGCGCAGCAACTCCTTCCCTCGGCGGGGTCGGGTGGAAAAGCGCCCTGAGCCCTGTTAGCGGGCTTGCCGAGAGGATATCGCCGTGTGCGCGTTTCTGTCGGACGCCCAGGAGGTGTTTACGCGGATTTGATTGAAAGCTGCGGTGTTGCCTCTTTTAGGCGAGACATCTTTATATCTGTGACTTCCACAAAAATTTAATTCAGAGCGTGAGGAATAGAAGAAAGAGGAAAGGCAGTGATGATGATGGTGACTCACCAGTGCAAGACATCGACACTCCAGAGGTAGTTAAACAGTTGCTCTTTCTAATAGTTATGCGAAGCTTGCTCTTACCTCCTGCTGAGTCTGCGCAGATCTGCTTTCCCACTCTCACAGCTTTAGTTTGGGGAGTGGGGAAAGGGCTGACTCCTGGTTCACTCCGTTTCTAATACAACCGAAGCTGACTGAGTTTTGCAGTGTATTCTCTGTGTTAGTTGTGCAGAACAGAATGAACAAGACTTTCTAGAATGTTTTTAAGTGTTCTAGTTCTCTCAGGCAACTGCTGTTTCCAGCTTCCTCCTTCTGAAGTGATTTGTCTCCACAGTCCTACTGAAAGTTGTGCTTTGCTACATATTAGCAAAACCTGTCTTTGCCGGGGTTGAAGGGAATTGCATGTGATACTTGGGATATAAATGTTTCGCTGCCCCATCCCTCCAATCCTTGCGTGTCATGCAAAATGTGTTGCAGATGGTTCTTGCAGTTACCCTGTTACCTTAGTCTAACTGAAAGTTTAGTGATAGTAGCTCTTTGTGTTTAGCCCTTGCTGGGGGAAGTGATGTTCAGGGAACTGTACCTGAAATGAGCTGAGAAGGATGGCACTTTTCCTGCTTGCTTTCTGCACTGCAGACCAGTGAAACATCACCCGTTATGAAAGCAATCCACAGCTCTCAAATGTTTTCCAATAATATAACGGGAGAGAATGCACCTAGGGCTCTCTTCTTCCTACATGTGCTGTGGATTATTTCTGCTATGGCCTGTGTGTTAATTTTGAGCAGAGCCTACCTGGTCTCCTCCAAGAGGGATTTTTAAAGTGGTCTTTTGAAATTGCTCCGTAAGTGTTAATTTAATGGCATCCTTATGGTCAGCATCTGCAGACATCAGCAATATAAGTGATGAAACTTAATACAAGAATCCCTGCCTGAAGGCACATGGCTCCTGTTTGAATGCTCTGACTAAGAGGATTTTAGGGGATTGAAAGTAGTTTGATGCTGGACTGTGTCTTTTGTCGGTAAACATGTTGGATCGCTTCTCTGAAAGTCCTCTTTAAACCTAATATTCTGTGTGGCTTTAGGTAGCTGTCTGGCAGAGTGGTAATTGCAGCTCTTCAGCGAGCCTGTTTTGTTTTCCCAGACAAGAATAATAAAGTATGACACAACTGATGGATATCTCTAGAACAAAAAAGCAAGTGTATTTTTAATGGTACTACTGCAGGAAAGAAAGCTGCCGGGGTAGTACTTTTGAGGCATTTCAGCTAGCCATTTGGACAACAGTAGTATGCACTTCCCATGTGGTCACTATACACCTTTCATGCTTGTTGGCCCTTGACCACTTTTATTTTCAATTGCTATTCAGTTTACTAAGGGGAAAAAATATTCTGAGCACCTGCAGGGCCTTCCAATTTCCACCTGAGTTATGACCATCACTAGATGTTAGTGATTCCTACCGGGAGGAAGAAGTTTCCACAGTACGGCTGGCTCGAGTACCAAAGGATGCCCATCCTCCTGCACGTGAGGCAGCATTGCGTCACATCTAGCCAGGTTACCAAGTAGGCACTAGCACTGTTGTTGCCCGAAATATTCCATAGTTGAGACTGCTAAGTGGCTTTAAAGTAGAAGTGAATGCCTTAACCGATCTTTAATGCAGGAAGTTTGGAGAACACTACTGCAATAGCAACTGACCTAACAGAACTTCTCATTCAGCCTGTTTTGTCAGCTTACTTCCCTCCTCGGTCTTTTGATTTCACTTTCTTTTGCATTGTCTAGGAGGGTAAGCTGTTGGTGGGAGAAGTGACTGTTGTTCAGAGTTTGTGGGATTTAAAACTAAGGGAGTACTGGGTTGCGGTTGTGTATTTATATCCCTAAAAGGAGCTTGTGCAATTCTCTCAACTGTCAACTCACACTGAAAAATAGTTTTGCGCAACGATGCCTGTGCACGTACCTCCTGTGTTGTGCTTATGTAGCAGGGATATGTTTGGAGACCACGAGCAGCTGTTTTCTTCTCTCACCTCAAGCCAGAGAACTTTGTACTCTAGACTTTTTCTCAGTTACAATGCATGCTGTCTCATGGTACAGCTGTGCTATATCTTGCGTGTAACCTGTGTAAAATTTGATGGCTGAAATCTCAGTACAGAGGTGTTCTTTGAATCAGATGTTATGTAAAATTTCTTACTGGGCTTTGTGCTATCATGCTCAAAACTGGGAACAAACAGGAAAAAAAAAAGAAAATATTAAAGTACAGTAGTGAGTTCCAAATATTGTCTGCTGCTAACGGGAGGAAGAGCCATGTTCAGTAACAATAAACTGCTCTTAAACTGAACTGGAGTGTTTTTTCTTTTTGCTCGAAGGTGTGGGGTGGAGTTCTGTGTTTTTTTGTCAAAATGAGATCTTCAGAGCTGACAGTCAATGCTTTTGTATGCGTGAGATCCTAAAATGTTGAGAGGCAAACTATTAATAAGTGAAACCTTATCAGTAACGTTAGATTGCTTTCTTCCCCTTCCCTCATTTTCTTCTAGGTTGATTTATATCAGTTACAAGTAAACACACTTCGAAGGTACAAAAGACACTTCAAGCTACAGACCAGACCAGGACTTAACAAAGCACAGCTTGTTGAAGTACGTATGAGTGTTTGTTCCATAATAGAGAATGCAACTTGCTATGGCATGTGTGTTTCTTCTCTCTACAATATGATCCTTGCATAAAGTGTATCTGTAATCTGGATTTTATGAGAACAAAACAGAGCAGCTTATCTAGCTTCCTTCATTGGCCGTGGCTCCTGAGCCAAGTAAATCAAAAGTAAAAGTTCTTTCCAGAGGAGGGACTGTTAACTTTGAGAAGGAATGTATGCTGCTTAAAAACACAAAGTGCTGAGTTGAACAGTAAGGTGATCTGCGTCTCTCTGAATATCATAGAATCGTGGATTTATAGCCTGTGCATCAGTCACACCTTCAGCTTAAGAGTCCTGCTGATGATAGTTGGAAACTGAGAGGTAGCAATGAAATACTAGTAAGGTTCAAGCTTAGCTTTAAAACCCTAGGTAATATCTACATACGTTTCTGTGTAGAAAGTACAGAAACCTGAAAAACAGACTTCTATTGATCATTAATTTCTATTAATTAAAAACTGGATTCTTTTGTCACAGAATGGAACTTTATGAATTTTTTTATCATTAAGATTTCTAAAAGTGATGAAGCAGTGACTACAGCCATGTGTATCTTTACTGTATGGGAGTGCAGTTTTAAAGGAACTCTTCTGCACTGCTAAGATGCAGTTACAGACTGCTGATATAAATATGTGGAAGCACTGGTGACCCTCTCAGGAGGGAAGTACAGCTGCCACTTTTTCAGTTTTATGCAATAATACTCAATTGTACTTCAGTGCAGAGATTTTGTTGATCTCTTTACAAAGCAGTGTGGATTAAAGCCAAGGTTCTTAAATGTGTGAGAGATCTCAAGGCCAAGCTGTAAAAGAACAATGCTGCTGCTGCTTCTATGAGTAAGAATTTAAAACCAGTTTGGTGTTTTCTTGATGTACAGCTAGTTCTTGAATTAGCAGGACTGATTTGAAAAAGCACAAGTGATTATATCCCCCCCCCCGCCCCCCCCCCCCCCCGTAAATCTGGCATTCCTAAGGGTCTGCTTTAGGTACATCTCATGAGATGTTTGCAATAGCGTATTCTTCTTGTGCTGCTTCATGTGAATAGGCAAAGCTTCTGTCATGTGCTTTGACTGACCTACTGGTCTTTGTGAGATATAGCCACAGAGCTTCCTTACTTTATAGTCCATATGATTTCTTGTAACCCACCCTAATGTACAATGGTCATTCTGCTAGCTGTTATGCTGTTACTTAAAACTCCATGTTAAAGGGCTCTGTCAAACTGTCTCTGACTTTTTTTTTTTCAAGCGGGGTTTGAAAAGCTTTCTAACTCGCTAATTGTTTTAAATGCTTGTACCTTGTGGTAGTTCAAAGACCAGTCCCATTCTCCTCCCTTCCTCTTGCTAATTTTAGTCCAAAAAAGTGTTCTGCAAAAAGCCAGAGAACAGACTGGGGCAGTCAGTGTCAATTTGAGTACTTATAAAGCTGACAGTCCATTTTGATGAAGAGGAAGAAAAAACTTCTGGAATTACAGAAGTGACTCGAACTGTAGAAATTGACATTTTTGTAGGTATACCATGGTGAATTTTTATCACTGACAGCTCTGTTTTGAAGAGCTGAATGTTCAATAATCAGTCTTGAAAATTCTTTTATCCGATCTTGCATTTTTCTATATGATACAGGCCCCCCTTCAGCCTGAGTAATGAGTAGTAGCCTAATTGCTGTGCTGTAGTTTTGTTGATATTCAATAGTCATTACACATTCTATAGGATTCAAGCACTGACTACATAGATGTAATGATATTCCTATGCTTGTGAGAATTGATTATTTTTTTCTGACAATTTTCTGTGCATTTTACTTTGGAAATTAGGGTACAATCTGCTGTATTTGTTTCAGAGTTCTCAATAAAATGGTTCCTATCCTAACTTTTGTGTGACTAGTAAAGACTTTTGAAGGGAGGTGGGGTTTCCTTTATTAATTTTAAGCTGTTTGATCAAGCTCTTAAACTTTCTTTAATGTAGTCTATTTAAATCTGAATCTTCCGTTTCTGCATATAAAAGTGGTTATTTAATTTCCTTGCATTCTTCCTTTGTAGATAATTGGCTGCCATTTTAGGACAATTCCAGTGAATGAAAAGGACACCTTAACATATTTCATCTACTCAGTGAAGAATGACAAGAACAAACCAGATCTAAAGATGGATAGTGGTGTCCACTAGGCAGAAAAGGTTGGGACTGAGGCTCACGCTGCAAATCAAAAGACTGAGGGTTTTTGTTGATATGCAAAAGCTTTCTTTGTAACTTTTTCCTCCCCAGAGTGTTTCTCTGTTTTATTTTTCATAACCTTGCTGATTTGTTTGAAAACCATCTCTTATGAAACAAACTTCCTCAGCAAACTATTTTAAATAAATGTCACTGATACTGTTGCTCAAGTGGATGTGTCTAACTTATTTGGTGAGTTACTTGTTCTTAATAATTAAGCTTTAATTCCTTATGTAATGATTGAATTTTTTTTTCAATTAAAATCTACCAAGAATACATTTATGAATGTACTTCAAGTTCTCATAATGCAATGCTGTCTTAAAAAAAAAAAAAGTGGCAGACTTGGCAATAGGTTCTTTTTCCTAAAGTAAAAGGGTTTAAATGACAGTTCCAGTTGTTAGCAGGGCAGAAATTGCTGAATAACATTTTCATTTTCCTCTTTGGAAACAAGAATTGATGCGGGCTTTTCTGATTTGTTTATTCATCTTGTCATTGCTCGGATATGTGCTTCCAAGCACTCAGGCCTTCCTGCTCCGATATTAAAAAGGAAAAAAAAAATGCGGTTCTTGAATTTCAAAGCCATAAGTATGGATGAAAAGACTGCTGCAGCTTACTGTGCTGAGAAATCTTCCACTTGGGAAAAAAATCCTGTAGCTGCTGACATTTTTTTCCCATTCATGTACGTAGACTGCTGCTAAGAACTTAATTGGAGAACGGCAGACTGAGTTTATGCTGGGTTCATATGGTATCTTCTAATAGGCATGCTGTTTCTTGTTCATTACATGCATTAACTCAGGCCTGTTTAAAAACAAAAACAAAGAACACACTGAAACATAAAGTACCATGAGAAATATATTTAATTGGCTATCTTAGTAAAGTCTATGATGTTGAAGACAGGATTATGTATGACTTCTTGGACTTCATTGTTAGTTGTTGTGCTACTCTAAATGTGTGGTACATGAAATATTTCTTTCTGCGTTAAGCTGAGTGCGTGGGTTGAAGAAAAGGCAGAAGGAGAAGCTTAAAGCAGAGGAGGACATGGCTTCAGTTTGTTCAGTTAGCATTTGTTGCAACTTTTAACCTTATCAGATGTTTAAAGGCTATTTCTTAATTAGGGAAAAATGAGAGAGTATCTCTCTGGTCTAAACTGATGGATGTTAATCTTGTGAGTTTTTTTGGGAAAACTACTTTCTTGGCATCACTGCAACCAAGATGCTCCATTCTGCTATTTTGACCTGTGGCACTCTGTTGCTTAACTGAATGATGATAAACCCTAAACTCAAACTGGCTGCCTTCCCAAGAGCTATAAATGGCCTAATTTCTTTCACTTGCAGTGTCTTAGATCTTTCCATGTTGAAGTTGTGCAGTGATGGCCTAAGTTCAAACTGGTTAGTGATATCTAACTAGTGGTGGCTAAAGTTGGTATTTCTTGATGTTTCAGTACCCTTCTCACAGTAGTGTCTGCAAAATTGTTTACTAAATGTTCTTTGCACAAGTTGAATTTGTCATCTTTGAACCGTTAGTTGGGGAAGCAGCCAGGAAATCTGGCCCTGAATTGGGCACCTGAAGGATAAAGGCTTTTTCTCTCTTACAGTATGGAGGACAGGGATGAATGTTTGCACGTAGGTCTGGCAGGACCTGTAGAAGCTTTTTCAGGAGGGAAGGAGAGCAGGGAGAAACAAAAGCAATTTTCTATAGGGAATTGGTCTTAAAGTAGTAGCCTAAGTGACCCTATCTTGCTGTATGTGGAAAGTGGCAAAACGTTTATTTCCAACAGATTGTAGATTTTTCCAAGTCAGTAGTGGTGGAAGGGGAAGTAACTGAAAACCACTTACTGACTTTACAACCTAGCTGTGTATCTGCCTCAGTTCTTGTTGCTCCTGCTCTGGAAAGCTATGGATGATAGGCATATGCAACATGATTTACACAAGAGCTAGATGGCATGACCAGCAGGAGCTGCTTGCACTTACTACTACTAGAAGTTTATAGAGGATTTTGCACAAGAGTGGATACCATATGTTTTCTTAGCAAAACACTGACTTTGGATATTTCAACTGTGAGTTGCCAGATTATTTTTTCCTTAATTGATTATTTGGTAGGAAGCCCAAATGACTCAGGAATAATTACACAAACCAGGCTTAAAAAGCCTAGTGAAACAAACTGTTTGTTTAACACCCAGTAGCCTAAAAATTACTTGGCAAATGGTACATGCAGATTTATTTGAAACATTTATTATTAGCTATGTATAATCAAGCCACTGCTACCCCTATCCAATCCTTGTTTACTAACAAAGTCATTGATATTTCATATGGTATGTGAAATAAGTTTGGTACTCTGATGCTAGCAGTTTTCAGTGTAATGTAAAATTATTAGGTTAACAATATACTGATTTGAGGGGGGTAAAAAGAGTGACCTCAGTACTACATGCTTTTCATGTGGCTGACTTGATAGCTAAAGAGTTACCATTTGTAAGGCAGTAAGATAGTTTACTGTCTCTAAGCCTGGCTTGTTCAGATGGCCACTGTTAAACTTATAAGCGGCCATAAATTATTGGCTACTTTTCTCTGATACTGTAAACAGTGCCAGCAGGTATTGAGAAGTAACTGTATATCTATAGGCCAGATCATGATAACTCTTAAATTAAGATGACTACTTCCAATATTTCTAGCTACCTCTGTCTTCATTTACCCAACTGTTTCCCTACAGAACTATCCTAAAAATAAAAAGCTGGGTTTTTAACTTTAATTCCCAGGTACTGTATTTCAAATGAGGCTGGATCCAAAAGCTGCTTAAGTGAGTATTTTTATATTGCCTTAACTGACCCTGTGTCAGTCTGACTTTCTTTCTGTCTTTCTAAATATATATGCATATATATACGTGCTATTGCTGCTGTTTTAGTATTCTAAGAGTTCAATGTTCATCCTAACTTAAGATTTCATATGCAGCTGAAAAATTAGACATAATCATCTTCTACATGTACTTTACTACATATGAATTTTAACTTTTTTCAGTGGAATTTTCAAAGATGAATGGTGTGAGTTTGTGAGTTTTGTTTTTCTTGTTTTTCCCAAGATGGCCAGGGAGAAGGTGGGAACCTACGTATGGAAGTGCTAGGTACTGAATAGTGTCAGCTTAAACCAACGTTAACTGCATAGCAGCAATAAAGCAGTAGGAAGCTGCAATGCAGTAGATTCCTGCAAGAGTTGTTCTTAACCACGTGAAGGCTTAATTTTGAAACTCCTTCATAAAAACTATTTGAGAATGTTGCGCTTATTAAAAAGGTAGGCTTTTTGCTGGGACCTGCATATTAGGACTATTATGCACTTGTACAGTCTTTCACATGATATATGGAGCTAATTAACAGCTACCAAATTCAAAAGAACTTATTACATATTCCAAAAAGGTAAAGAAAGGAAATTTTTCTCCAGTGTAAAGAGAGGCGCTGCAATGTGCTTAGAGAGAGAGGTGTTTTTTTTTAAAATTTATTTATTTTTGCTTGACATCGGATTTATTTTTCCCCTTGAAAGTGTTGTTATGCAATTGCAGAATGATGTAGGTTGTCCTCACTGGCAGGCTTGATGTTGATCACTCACTGTTGCAGGGGATCACAAAAGATACCTTTGGTCCAAAGAAAATCTCCCTGAAAGAGATTTAGATATTTTAATAATTATTAGAGCTTTACCGTGACATGCATTTCTATGTTTGTTAGCTTTTATGGGTTGTATGTGTGATTACTGTGTATATGGGATGCCCTTCCAGCTATGCAAATGCAGCTGTGGGTCTGTATGAAGACACTGTTTCTACCTCTGCTGGCCTGATTCAGAAGTGAGGGCAAAAACTCCCTTGGCTGACCAGTGTGCCAGGACTCCAGCATGGTATTTTAGCTTTGCGAAGGTAAACTTACAAAATATTATATATTATAAAGAACTTTGGCACGTGCATGCATTCTGCTTAGTGCAATGTGTCCTGAGAGTGGACCCACAAAGTAGGTCTTCTGTATCTTAAGATGGATGAAGGAAGACCTCCTTGTGTATTTGTATCAAAGTAAGAGGCTTTCAAAGCTCAGGTTAAAGCTGGAAACCCAAAGTGTGCTTCAGGGTGAGGGCACTATATCTGGTTTTAGGTAGAGTGAAATATGAAAAATTTACTTAAACCTTGCTCTCAGTTTAAATGTTTAGATTTCTAGCTTTAGGAGTCATTCTCACTCATTTCAAATCTAGTCCCCTACAGGAGTATGGACAAGTTATCTTTTATTGGACTTAAGGGACTTGAGAAACTTGGGTGGCAAGAGGAGCTTGTATAAAAAGTTATTTTTGCTTGCCTATATAAAGCCATCACATTATAATGTCCCTGGAGTATTAAGAAGTTGCGAAGCGTTGATGTTTTAATCTAAATTTCTTGAAGAAAAGACATTGCTGGAAAGCTGAATGGAAATAATCTCTTAATATATTTTGTCTTCAAACCAGTACAGGCTGGTGGTGTTTATTCACTAAATATTAATTTTATTGAGATGCACATTCTTTCTGTAAAACAACAACAATGAAAACACATTCCATGAGATTTTCTGTTTTGCTTTGTCAACACTGTCAGCCGGCATGCAAAGCGTTGGCTAAATCTCCAAATCTTTTTCCACCCTTGCAGGCATTTGCAAACCTATTCTCCCCCTGTTTGCTTTCCTACTTTAAACAACTGTCTTTACAGAATCATTATTCAGCCGACATATATGTACATGCCTTGGAATAGTAGCATAACTCTTTATTGGCTAACAGAAATCAAATGTCTTTGTTTATGGTCCCGAAAACATCTTCATTGCAAGCTGCTGTGAATAAGGATTTGTAGTTCATGTTATTAGTTTAAACAGTTATTGGCAGAAGAGTCAAAAGCTGGGCGATTGCAATGCTAAATCCCCTCCCAATGGCACTTGCAGGCTTACGAAGTATGCTAAGCATGTCCCAGGTGAGGCCCTGAAAAACAAGAATTGAAAACTGCCAGTGTGCCAGGTAATTGGCTGTATCTTGATATAGTTTCAAACCACCTCAAGTGATGTGTTTCTTTAACATGGCAGCTTATTCCTCCAGTGGAAACTGTAAAGTGGGGGAAATATAATGGGTGGCTGTACAGAACTCGGCAAGTTTCTATGAACTGAGCGTAACCTTACTTTGGACAGCAGAGCAGTTCCTTGAAGTTGCAGTAACAGACAGTCTCGCAGCCCTTCCCTTCCCAAAAGTGATCCTGCAGGCTTCCATTGATTCGTCGAAGGTTCTCCATGCCCTCGGGGATGCTGTGGCAGTTGTGGTCCTTCAGAGCTCTTTTGTAACAGGAGGGACGCCGGGAGGGGGCCATGTGGGCACCCAGGAGAGTGCTCAGCACGAGCAGAGCCGAGAGCGTTTTCATTTTTGCAAAGCTTCCCACGGCAGGAGTGCTAAAGAGAAATGAGGTACGTGACACAGGTATAGCTGTTGAACAGGTCTTTTCCCCAGTCTGCTTTCTGGCGCACATTTTTCTGTCTTTCCTGTGAACTTTTGGAGGTTTGAGCCTCTGTGCTGGAGAGTGTTTTCTCCTAGGATGTAAATAATATTGCCATGGAATTGATATTCATTACTTTCTGTACAACCATGGGAATCCTTTCTCTGGGAATTGAGGCTTCTGTTGCTGGCAATTCTGTTGTTGCTTTGGTCTCTCACCTTGAGAAAATTGCTTCGAGCTTGTCGCGTTCTCTCAGCAGTGTAAATGCATGCGTTGGTGGCTACCAGCGCGGGGGAAATGTTCATGGCTATCATTGCCTTCCTGGTGATTTCAGCTGTTTGAGACTGTTGAAATGAGTAATTTGCATGAAATTAATACTATCTTTCCCCCACAAAAGTTGTGGAAAAACTGTCTGAGCCAGACTGCTGTCCCAGACTGCCTGAGAAACTGAAGTGCTATATGGCCCAGGCAGCCAGAGCCCTGCAGGGCTGTCAGATGCTGCACCCTTGGCAAGGACTGCTCTGCAGGCTCTGGTGGGATGCAGCATTACTGAGAAGTTTTTTTAATCTATCTTGGTACTGAAAACTACTTAGCTGAGTCTTGCTACAAGAGGTCATTATAGTTTAATTGACATTGCTTTTTAAATGATAGGATAAACTATTCCTTGCAGAACTGCTGGTGGTGATGAGGCTTCCCATCATCTGTGTGAGCTTACTTAATGCCAGCTGTGCTTTTCTGGGCTGCTTTGCACAGAGGTTGTGTCACAATGCTTTGGGTAAGACCCTTGAACTTGCATTTGCTTTTCTAAGTTAGTCCTTTTACTGGTATTAGGATTGAGAGGTTGGTGGGCTTGACTTTTTTACTGCTTTTGCCTCATGCTTAAATTAAAGAGACCTGGTATCTCTGAATTAAAAAATGAATTTTGCTCTGAAACCTTACCTAAAACAGTGGTCAGGTCTGTGTAGCTAGCTCTCCCTGTGAGCGTTCCTAACTCTATTTGTGGTAGCATCAAAAAAGATTTTGTTTCATCGCATTGGCACTTCAGAGTTAGTTGCCCTTTGCTACAGCACTGTGGGCTAGTTCAGGTCTGTCTTGTGTGGCTGCAGAACAGAGCACTCTAAACTAATCCAAAACCAGGAATAAAACAACATCTGAGCAAAGACTTTCAAGTCTCAGGTTAAGGTGGCAGAGCTTTTATCTAGATAAAAAAGTGTCAGGTACAGAGGTCACTAAGATAAGTGAGTCCTGCTTGTGATATTTTGTAGAATGATTGAGGTAACCTTTGAAAAACAAACAATAAGCTTTTAAACATATAAATTTACTGTATTGGTAGTGTGTGTTTTTTTTTCCTGTATAGTTACATAACTGCCTTAGATTTCTTGCTGACTTTCCGTGATATGCTAGAGATAGTTAAGAAAATCTGGGAATTCAAATTTATTAATAAGTGGCCAAAGTATTAAGGAATATGACTAAGCTCTTGTGTATTTTTTAACTTCTGTCATAGAAACAAAATTCATCCAATGATTCCTTTTACTTTCTGTGAACTTGTATGTGAACTTTTGAGGAGAAGACTCCATAAACTACTAGTAATGGAGCTGTAGGGATCTATTTTTTAATCACTTTGGAGTGCGGTATTAAATAACGTACTGTCTTTAGTAGTTTTAGGCCTCAAAACTACTTCTCAAAGTAAACACTGTTCTAACTTTGCTTTATGTTTTTTTCAGAATCAGGTAAAGAATCATTATAATAATGGTTTTATTTTGTAGGATTACAAACACTGCAGTTTGAGGGTTCTGCTAAGGGACGACTAATACTCAAAGAGGAAGTTTGTTTGTACTATACCTTGATAAATGCCAATGTCAGAAATACAATTTAACATTTTTCTGTTCAAGTAATTGAACTTCATTATGAAAGTATTTAATGGAAGAAATGTTCCATGAAAGATAAATTCAGGAAGCAGAGGTTTCTGTGCCTGTTTTCTGTGATTGGATTATTCTATCAGTTCTTCCCCTGAGGATGAAGCATTTATATCTTGCTCTTGTGCACATTTTTTGTTCTTAATAATTTGGATGAGCTTTTTCTACATGGAGTTTAGCTGGAATGCTCATATGAGTCTGTTGCCAGCTGCTGATCTGCTCAAAATTCATAGGAACATATTCTGTCCTGAAAATGGACAGATTTTCTGTAGACTGTCAAATTGCTGGATTCAGAAATCATGATCTACAGTTTAGGGTACCTCAGTACCCACTTTGGAATATAACAAGATAGTGCTAGGGTGCATTGTTGAGATGGCTGATATGGATAGCTGTCAAAATTGGTATTAGCAGAGTCACATGCCATTGAGCTATGGACAGACAACTTCACTAACAGGTCAGTTATGCATCTTATCTGCTCAGCATTGCTGTTTTTCAGAAAAATCTTTTTTTCCTTAAATATTTACTTTTTTTCAGTTAGTAACTGAAAGGAAACTTTCAGTCAAAAGGCCTTTCTTCAAAAGGTTATTCCTTTACAGTGAGAGAATGGTGCCTATTCGCGGATGAAAGATTGCCAAGGAACTGGAGTGTTTCATCAATTCCCTGCACAGGATCAGCGGTGATGAACTCGGCAGATCTTTCAGAAGCAAAATTGTTTTTTCCCCTGACAAACTGCTGCAACCTCTTCTTCTGACTATGGTTTCACAAATGATTGAATGTTACTGATTGCTTAGTTAAATAGCAGAGCTAGTAAGTGCATATTCATCTGAAAATGCATGTCAAAGACCTTATCTGCTTTTGCATACTATAGAAACAGTCTTTTCTCATAAAATAAATCAGGGAAATTTGAATAAATCCAACTGCAAAAGGGACTCAAAAATCACTGCCAGCAAACAGTCTTACATTTATGTAAAACCTTCTGAAAAAGTAGTAATGCCAGTTATGCTCAGCCTGACCAGGTTCTCTATCCAGGTTATATCTTCTCAAATTCTAACAGAGAAGTAAAACCGTCTACAAGAATTTAAAATGATCTCCTTGCATTTGCAAAGGTCTGTTTTAAGAAATTACTTCTCTGATTGCTTTGACATGGTGTAAGTGAAGTTCAGAGAAGTTCAGCTGTGAAAACAAATGCTTTGAAAAAATTTAGAATTTTGTGTAGAAGAAAATGTTTTGTTTGGGACTGAGAGCTGTGAGTCAGGAATCACCACTATCCCTGCTCGTTCACCCGAGAGTGTTTGAATTGTCCTGCCAAGTGATTTGGCACCATCTAGCTTATGGATCTGCAAGGAGCAGAGGGAGTCACAAAAAGACCAAACAGAATAACTCAGGTTTCAGCATCCATGGCTGAGAACTACAGGGTAGTACTTCATGAGAATAGAGATGCACTTTAAATGCCCCATGATATTAGTAGGAGCTCAGGTGCTGGCAATAGAGACAGATATAGGGAACACTGAGAAATGGCACAGAGATGCATATTTCAGCACATCTAGAGATCCTTCCAGTTTGCGAAAAGATAAATATTTACAATTTTGTCTGTCAGCTATTATATATACCTTTCAGAGTTGATATTCTTGTCTATGGCTCTCCAGTTGCCTAATTCTGAAAACAGCAAATACTCTAATCTAACTGGTACTGTCTTGGTGTGTGATCTGTTCCAGTCAATCCAGTGGCAGGTGCTGGGTTAACAAGTTGGCAAATTGTGCTTTAAATGATGAAGCTTTTTATTTTTTGACATAAACTTATACATTGCAATCTCAATGTGCATTGAGGTCAAGAGTTAAAGTACTTATTCAAAATAAAATGCCTTTTATCTTTTTTTCATTTGTCAGGTTTCTAAGTCAGAAACACCTGTAAAGAGCCAAACTTAACGTTTAATATTTAGGTGTCAGTGCATTATAGTTAGGTTTATTAATGCATTCATAAGAAATCATTACACAAGAACTTCATAACTGATATTAAGAACTTTCTTCCATTAAAGAAGTCTTCAAATCTGTTTTGCTTGAACAGTTGGTGCATTGTGAGGACAGCGGCTATTCCACTGAGGATGAATTCAGTGAATTACTGCTTTGTAATTCCCATCAATACCATGATTCTTTCAAGAAATTGAGTTCTCATTAAAACCCATTTAGTTTTCTTAAAGACAGCAATTCATTGTGAACATACCTCTCTCCACATTCACCAACTTTGCAATAATATTGAGTACAGGCAGGCAATATAGTATGTTTAATGACTTCAGATGTTAATATATAACATCCAGCTTTAAAGAGCAAGATAGGGAAAGGGTTATCTTTAGCTGGATCATATGGATGCATCTGTCTTAAATAACATCTTTTGCCCACAATGTGTCAGATTTTTCCCAAATCTTCTGCATGTTCCCATATATATATTTCTAATTCTGTAGTCTGTAAGTAGTACCAGAACAACAAGTGCACAAGGATAATTTCAGGAGCACGACATACCTTTTTCTTCTGCTTCACTCTTTCACTTTCTTGGCAGCTGTGTCTTTTCAGATAGACACAGAGAGCTAGAGCTAGCAGGGATGAGAAGAGGGAGGGCTGACGGGAGATGTGGGACAAACAGCCCTTTGTCTGTCCTGACTTCTGCCTGTGAGTGACACACTCCCTTCTCCAGCGAGGGGCCAGAGGATGGGCTTCAAGAGCTGCCTCATTCAGTCACTGCCAACCTAGACAAGAAAAAAAAAAAGTGAACGTATCCTTTCCAGCAGGAAACTATTAGTTCATCCAGGACCTGATGGCAAGGTGTCTCCTCAGAGAGCAAAGCATAACATCCAGCACAGGGAGAGGGAAAACGGCCTGCAGAATACGTGCGTCCTGCTGTGCAGCCACAGCAGGTGTGGGGCTGGTGGGGGGAGCAGAGCAGGGCACGGAGCTGATGTGCTGTTTGCATTGAGCAAGACCCGTGCACCTAGCCAGCAGTCTTATGCAATTCCTGACTTCAGAAACCTGTTTTTTGAAAATGAAATAATCAAGAACTGTAATTATTTTAACCAGGCTTTTTGTACAGCATACTACGTGACACTGCATTGAGTTCAATACTGGCCAAACTTTTAATCAAGAGGTAAGGTGAATGGTATTTCAGAGGAAGATATTTTAGACTAAAAACGCAAATCAAATCATCTGGTATCACTAAAACACAACTTGAAGTCCTTGAATGGAGCTGAAGTATTATGTATTAAAGAGAAAAAGTCTTGGGGGTGAAGTCTGGGGTGTTGTCAGTGTCCTTACGTTTCTGTTGCAATTTAGGCCCTCCTTTTGTTGTGAGCATGCTGGCTCTGTTTTGTCATATGAACAGACAAGTAAGGTTACACGTTAGTTGTCAACTAGTAATTTTTTACACTTCTAGTCTGCATTATTTTTATTCTCTCGTAGCTAGAATTTTTCTCTATCGAGCTGCTTTTAATACAGAGGTTTGTTACAAGTACAAAAACATACCTCTGCTCAGCTGCTTCAATATACAAATCGAGGTCTTGGTGCTTGTGTTGAAAACCGCTTAAACCTGCATGTCCCTTCTGGTGGTGGTCACAGCCAGCAGGGCATTCCCTCTTTTTGCTGGAGAAGGGCAGCCGGCTCAGCAGGGAGCAGGACATACGCTTGTGCCTGTACAGGACATCGGGGTGACAAAACGCCTCATGCTGGCTCTGCTTCTCTGCAGTAATTCCTTTCCAACATGGATCTTTGCCCTGGCAGCCCGTGCTCTAAATGAGATAATCCTAATGCCTCTGCGAGGACTCGGTGTCCCAGTTCCCTGCGAGGGACTTGCATGGATAGCAGTCCAGCAGTTTGGTGGGCTGATAGCTCTGTTTATAAAGAGAAGTGTGCAGGGAGAAATGTGTCTTTGGGAAATGTCCCCTTGTGGCTTTGAGAAAAGAGAGTTCTAACAAAGCTAACATTTTGCTGGTGTTTATCCCCCCTCTCCATAGGTTTGTGTATGATGTTTCCAGTTGTGGCAAACATTCAGGAACAGGAGGAAACTTTCTCTCTCCTGAAGTTTCTTCACCACAGAAACTGGGAAGTAAATTGAGATTGGGAGGGAGCAAAGGTTTTAGGGAATCTGTGGGGTGAGGTGCAACCAAAGACTACATTGGCTGCTGTAGGAGCAGCTCTCTGAGGTGTGAAAAGTAGGGTACATTACAGGACAATGCATTGAAGGGTAGGGCAGCCTGTGATGCTGTTGGCTTGGGAGAGAGCAAAGTGCAAATCAATGTTACCAGATCTAAATTCTTTCTCAAGATGCAAGAGCACTGTTAGGAAATCCTGCTTTTTCACCCTCCTTGATCTGTGTGCGTGCACACAATGGGCATAGTAATTATCAATTATGTTCAATTTGTCTACAGAGCCTTTTTTCAGATGCCTACATCATCCCTGCTCCTGTCCAAAGACGTATGTCAAAGTAAGGTGCAAAACAGAACTGTTCAGAAGGGGCAGTGACAAAGTCATAACAGTAATCCATAGGGGAGAAGTCGTTCTTAAGGGAGAAAGGCCCCTGGCAGCGTGAGGAGACAGAAAAGGTAGCAATGAAATTCAGCTGCAAAAGGGTGACTGCCTCAAGTATACAGCATTACTCTAGAATAAACTTACGTAATGTGCCCTGGGAAAATAATCTTTGCTTTTTGAATTTAAGTACTCAGCATTTTATATGTGCTTTGCATTTTTAATGTAAGCCACACAGGTTTAACTTTTTTTTCAGTGAACAAAAATCAATTTGCATTTTATTGCATTCTCGATGTCATCATCCAGCTTTTTGCAGTCTGACAGTGAAGAATACCAATGTTTCTCCTCTTACATTAAATCCACTTAAAAGTTGCCACTTAAGCTATGAGTCAGACAGCTCATTTAATACATACAGTTCATATGAGGAACCTCTGAGCCTGATTTTGCTGGATGATGCAATCTAAAGCCTATACCTGAGGATTGTAAATGACTGTAGATATTGTGGGGATGTATAAAGACCTTGGAGACTTCATGCTGGTGGTAAAGACAGTGCCAGTACAACTAAGACATTAAGTGCTGTCATCATTTGCTACAGGATGACAGTAGGTAGGGTGCCTTATAGTCAGTTTTCAGCATGCTGGATTTTTAAGCAACAGTAAATCTTACATGCTCATTTTGCAAATACACGTAACACAAACATCATAACTTGCATTGTGCCTTTCGTGTCACCGTTCCCATGTCTCAGCATCTATAATGTCAAACAAACAGTATTTGCAAATGCATTTTCTGTGCTTTTACTTAGTGTAATTTTACAAAGCTTTTACTTAGTGCAGCTTTAACCAAGGATACTTTTTTATCCTTTGTTCTGTTGTTGATTGTGTTCAGAAAACATCTGTGCTATTAGATATTCTACTATTGCCTTCACAATTCCCACATCTGGCAATTTACTTTCTAGCTGGTACCTGCATTAGACTTTGAATTTTCTAGACAACAGTTTGTTGCTTGTTCTGAAGAAATCAGGGCACAGTAGTTGTTGATCATGCGATTTTGTCTCTTGCCTTTATCATCAGATGTTGCTTTATTTCCAGTGGCTGTTCTCTGTGAAGTCCCAGAGCCTCTCTGTTTTCTCTCTCAGTAATTTTTGACTTCCTGTTATTGCTTTTGGTTTTCTCAACTTCTTCTGCAGGCTGCAATCTGTGCTTGGTTAAAATATGAGACAAAGCACTGGTCTAATCAAAGGCATCTTTTAGTGTATTTCCTCAGATCAATTCTCTATTGACATGCTCAGGCTGTTGCTGCTTTTCTATTAATGCAGAGAGGATGCAATACAGTCAGAATCTGATGATATGAACTGTCAATTCCAGACATGCCAAGTAAGTTAATATTAGGTGTGTGTGTGTCTACGGCTTGGTGTTTCAGAGAGGCAAATGAATCTGAATATATTATATTCTCTAAATTACTGTAAATTGGGAAAGTATTCCCAGTAAACAGCTATCACAGATGCACTAGTTGTCTGATACACAGAAGTACATGCCTGGTCCGATTCTTTGCTGATTCAAAATGTTGCTGTGTGTGGTGGTGGTGTTGGTTTCTTACTGCTTTGCTAGGAATTAGTTGTTGATAATTCAAGGTGCCTGGCCTTGAGGGTGTGGAGCATTCTGCAGCTGCTGGAGTGGGTTGGTGCCAGGAGTCTGAAAGAAAACAGGGAGAGATACCTTTGCCTCTATCACCTATGCTAATATTTCTGTAGTTAAAGGAAAAAAAAAAAAAACACACAGAAGAATTTACTTATAAGATCTGACCTAATTTTCCTTAATCACTACTAAAGATATTATAGATCACCACACTGGCTTTTGAAGCCTTTGACCATCCCCCTGCCTTTTGTGTGTTACAGGATAGCTCTGAGCAAGGCTGCTTGCCAGGGGGCTCAGGTCTGGGGTGTTGCAGAGAGACCATGAAGGCTTTTCCAGCCCTCAGACCTCTACCCCTGCTGCTCTTCATTGTGGTCACCAGCCATACAGCCAGGAGAGAGCGGGAAAGTGTGAAGAGTGACCGCATGGGACAAAAGCTCCTTTGTTAACAGGCTGGCCAGCTTGGTGAGGAGGGCTGTAAGCAAGGAATAACAGGATGGAGATGGCACTGCACAGCTGAGTGCGGAAGTGGTGGCTGTCTCATGAAGCCTGTAAATAGAGCAGGACTGGAGGGAGGAGACCGTATGCCTGATGGTTACTCTGCTACTCAGAAATAAGCTGGCAGGAACACCATAAAGCTCAGCAGAAGTCAGTGCAAAGCCCTGTACCTGGGGAGGAAAACCCCGTGCAGTAGGACAGGCTGGGGACCAACTGGCCAGAAAGCAGCTTTCGTGGGAAGGACATGTGGTCCTGTTGAGTGCTGGGTTGAACATGAGCCAGCAGCAGTTCCTGGCAGCAAAGAAGGCTAATGGGATCGCGGGCTGCGTTAGGAGGAGTATTGACAGCAGGTCAGGGGAGGTAACCCTACCCCTTTACTCAGTGCTGGTGAGTGCTGGATCCAGGTCCAGGTGACCTAGCGTAAGACAGATGTGAGTGCAGTGATGGGCCACAAAAGTACTGAAGCATCTGTTGTACGAGGAGAGGCCGAGAGATCTTGGACTGTTCAGCATGATATGTATATTATACATACTGTAACTAGGGGGTTATCTTATCAATGTGTATAAATACATGGGGGAGGGGAAAGAACATGTAGCCAGGCTCTTCTCAGCAGCACTCGGTGACAGGCGCAGAGGCAATGAACACTGGTTGGGAGACGGGAATTTCCATTTCAACATCTGAAGGAGCTTTCCTGGGAGGCAGGTCAAACACTGGCACAGGTAGCCAACAGATGCTGTTGAGTCTCCATCCTTGGAGATATTAAAAACCCATCTGAATGCGCAATCCTGAGCAACCTGCTATAACTGAGTCTGCCTGAGCAGCAGGGTGGGCTAGGTGGTTTCCAGAGCTGCCTTCCATCTTCAGCCATTCTGTGATTTCACCACCATGTTCTAACAAAAGTGAGTTTGTATTTCAGCGCATGCTGCAGAACTGTATTTGTCTGTATTGAGAGCACCATCTTGAATGAGCTCATGTAATTTGTGGTTTGGCAAAGCAAATTTCTGTTGTGTACCCGTTATTGGTTGATCTTGTGCTTTCTCAAGTCACAGCACAGATTCCCTGTAAGAACAGCAACCTCCCTGCATTGTGGCAAGTGACCATGTGTGCTACTGTTTGTTTCTGTACTTAAAGTATGAATAGACAACTCAGCTTCCTTAAGAGCCTCTGACAAGGGATTTTTGCCAAAAGCATTCTGGAGACTCAAGTGCTGTGATAGAAGCTGAATCACCCTTATTGACTTAGTCATCTAGTCCTTCAAAGAGCTCATCTAGATTTTGGAAGTGTAAGTTCTCCCTGGGAAAAAAATATATATATATATATCTTGAGTCTTTTTCAGCATTTCATACAAATCATGTTGTGTATATACTGATCTTTCTTTTTTCTTTTTTTTCCCACCTTGGCCTCAATTTCTCGCATCCCCTTGGGAGTCCTTCACGAAATTTGTCATATCTTTCGCCATCCTCATCTTCTATTGTATTTGTATAGTCTCTGTTTATGTAACATGCTACACACCAGATGTCATATTTGCACTGTCATATTCGACTACTGCCGTACTCTCTGGTCCTGCTGATGTTTTATTTTGGCTTTTGTTTGACTTTTAGTAAGAGTTGTAGACATTTCAGTTTGAAGCAATTCTTCTGACTCCCCTGAGTACAGAAAGGTTAGGATATATGACCTTAAGTTGTATATTGATTACTAGTGGAAAAAAAAAAAATGAGACCCATCTGAAAAGCATTTTATCATGACAGGCCCTTGCCTCTAAGGGCAGACGTGGTTTTATCAGATGACGGGAGATGGAGAGGGGAACATCTCCACATTTCCACTTGGAGACTTCTATGTGTAAAGCAAAACAGCATGCTTCCCTGCTGAAAGGGCTGTCCTGTATGTTGGGGCCCTGAGCAAAATGTTGTCTCAGCTTCTTTACTGTTGGAAATAAAAAGGAATTTTACTAAAATAATTCTTGAGTCCTGAATTATATTTGGAGTCAAAATATCAGAGTCTTATGCATACAGGCTATAGATCGCAGTCATATAACTGACATGTAGAAGGACTACTCCATAGACTTTGGGCAGCAAAACTACAAATCATAGCTGAAACCTTTTTTTGAAGAATATTATACCAGACACTTACCAGAGACAAATAATTTAGTCTCATCTGTAACATATGTCAGTGCAGCTCATTTTTAATCAGCTTTAACTACAAAAGACAACTGTTTACTGTTGTAGTTTACCATCGTTGTAACCCAGGAAAATCCACAAAGGAATGTTATTTGTGGAAATATGAAATCCAGCTTATCAATCTTCGTTGCTGAATAGAAGCTGAGCAGGAACAAAAAATATTCTTATGCACAATTTAGAATAAGTACCTTTCACATTGCTCTAGCAGGTCACTCTGATCAAAGGAATTAATTTTCTGATGCTAGTTCATTTTCTCAATGTCCGCAGTTTCCAGTTCATCTGAAAAAACATGAAACCAGAAACATATATTAATGCCTTTTGGTGACCCTTATGTCAATAAAGAGTGCTTCTGCTTTCCTTGAGGAGCTGTTTCAGCCATTCCTTTGAAGAAACTTAGGTAACCACTGCACTGTTGCATGTTTACTGCCATTGCTGTAAACTGTTTCCAGAGTTTTTACCTTTAAAATTAAACAGAATAGGTCAGTTCTTGCTGTGTATCTCCGATTTCCAAGACTTGCTAAGGATATACATATCTTGTAAAAGATACTGTGTAATGTATATGTACATATGCATATGGGGGTCCTCACTTTTTTGAGAGCCTATGAAATCTTCCCTGGCTCACTGGAATGACTGAGAAATTCATCCAAAGAATAGTCAACAAGTCTTTCCAGACTGCTGCTGCTTTAACTGAGACTAAAAGCTTCATGCTCGCAGTAACCAGAACTGAATTATTACTTTATAATCTTTGCACAGACCCATGATTGTATTAGTAAGAGCTGACAGTTGAGTGTTAGGTAAACATTATGCAGCTCTTCAGTTTGGATCTAGTAGAGTTCAATGTGTTTTGACAGTAAGTAGCCCAAGAAAAAGGACAATTTTGCATAAAGCAAAAACTATGAAGCAATTTACTGCTGTCTTCAGCAGCCTTGGCACACATTAAGCTTAAGATATACCCAACACATGGAAAATACACAGCATTCCCAGGTCAAATTATTTTTATATGTTTACGTAAATGTTTATATAAAATTTAGTATTTTCTATACATTGTCCTAAGCCTGTCACCACCACATTAATCAGGACCTGTATTTCTCCTTAAAAAAAATTCATCACCATATTTGCAAGATACTCAGCTCTATGGGAATAAACTGCAGAAACCCTTCCATCTGGTCTTTTGTTTATATATCACAGCATAAAAGTTTAATTGCCCGTATGACATATATTTGCAGCAGAGTTCTCACTAAATGATTAATATTTTGTGGGGTTTTGGTTTATGGTTTCTTTTCTTTTTTTCTTTCTTTCTTTTTTTTTTTAGTAGTTCAGAAGCAATTGCAGACAAACTTTTCTGTCTGGTAGGGTGATGACAAAATTCCATCAGATAACCGCAAGAATTTTCACGTTTCTTGGGGCATGCTCTTTAAGGAGCAAGCTGGTTAACCAGTCCAAAAGGTTAACCACGTTCCTGCTTCCTACCTGCTTCTCTCTGTTCTGTTGTTCTGTAATGGGATTGTCTCCTTGGGATTCACAACTCAAGTAATCATCATTATTTAAGTTGTAATTATATTTAACTCCTCTTGCCAATACCGTTCCTTGCTGTTGAACTGCTTCATTAATTCTGAGTCAATTTTCCCAGCTTCCTTTTGTCAATACCAGCGTATTAGGGTGCACAGTTCAGCCGCCATTTTTACACCCTGGAACATGATAAGCTGCCTGAGCACTGTCACTGGAAGGATTTGTTCAATTTGACAAATCTGTGCTTGAAAGTATATGGCACGCAAAGCAGCGCATTGACTTCTAGATGGTGAGTATTCACCATTTACAAATTCATCATGAAGAGTTCATGCTTGAAAGCTGTTTGCATTAAATATCATTGGTTTGCTTTCTCACCAACTGAATAAACATAGGAAGGCTTACTTAAATCCTAGTCCTCATTCTGCCAAGGTTTGAGGGCTTTTAGTTATCCAATAGGAATGCAATTCATTGTTAATTGTATACTCTAAAGTTGGATTTGCTGAAAAGTGTGAAGATTCTGTTGTTTTGAATACTCCTGCAGTGTTTACTGTAATGCCATTTTCTTTGCTTGCCTTCTCCATCGTACAGCTTACATAATTAACGGCTCGTTAAGTTCTTTTGGCTAAGGATTCATTCCTGCTCTAATATTACTTGATGATGAGCCTAATTTAATGTGAAAAATAAACCTAAGTGTAGCTGACTTGCTCCTTTTTCTTTTTTCTTTTCTCTTCCATTTCTATCACCTTGTCATATCACACATAAAGCTCAGGCATCCACCTAAAAAGAAAGCATTCAGGTTACAAAACTGTGAATGCTGTTGACAACACACAATAACAGCTTCCTGAAGGTGGAATGAGAAGTGAAATAAATATGTCATGTGATGACCACAATATATCCCTGATTGGTCACATTTAATCACTAGGTAGGTAACAATTTTTCTTATTAAAAAAAAAAAAAGTCACTTCTGTAGGCATCACATATTGTTTTAGGCTTTTATTTTCCCAGTTTGTGCCTTGAAGAGGGTACATGTCAGTCACAGCTTGTTTTGGCACTGGCTGTTTGGTGCCTGGGAGTACTTTTCAAATTTCAACCCCAAGGCTTGGTCTTGTTCTGGGTGGCTAATGGAGGAGAGGATAAAGGTTCCCAGCACCAGATTCCAGGAAAATCTCCCCTTGGACTATTATCATCATTAAAAGTATGCAAGATGTGTTTGGGAGGGGAAAGTAGGAACAGTGAGGCGCTTCTTTCCTTGATGACTTTCCCAAAGGAATAAGATTTTTAACACAAATTTCCTGTGCAGAAAGATTGACCAATAAAAGGCAATGTTGTTGCCAGCTGGATGGAGAAGGCTCTCCTGTACGAGATGGTAGAGAAAGAAAATTAGCGGAGAAGGACTGTACGGTTAAGGAAAATTTCCTAAAGTCCGTGGCTGTACCAGCCACGTGTGATCCTACGGGTTAAATAGTCTGAGGGTTTTAAAAGCCCTCACAGCCCCACATTTTTTTGGGAGGCAGATGCCTAAATTCTCTCCCTTGGAAACAAAGCAGGAATCTACTCTTATCTTTCCTGAGGGAGGAAGGGAATCATGCAGTAGTTGGGTAGTCAGTCAGCTTTACCAAGATAAGGGAGGTAATTCCTTCTCTCTGCAATTTAAGACAGTGCTCTAAGCAGTAGGCTATAGTTTATTTAGAATAATTGGCAGCTGTTTTATTTTGTGTAATTACTTTTATGTTCATGGGAGGAAAAGAGGAGAGAATAAATTGTCTCCATTACAGGTAAGATGAGCTGGCGATTACAGATTGGACTTGCCAGTCCTTGATGGTTAAACTGAAGCATGATTAATTTCACCCAGGTTGGTCTTTGCAGTTGTCACAGATGAGATATTGCATGAAATGTGGCATTCCCACTGCCACTGCCTGTGCTTTGTTGGCTCTCTGGAGGGCACAGACCAGACTGGACCCATGGGGTGAGCATTTGGCAGGATGTTTCCCATAGTCCCAAAGGGAATTAGGCATTTGGCTGCCCCTATGCAGGCACTGCTGATCTTCCACTGACAAAGTACTTTTGGGTGCCTGGGAAGCTTCAGTGATGAAAACTGAAGCATTTTGAGGGCTTCAGATAAGGAGAGATTTGGATTTCAGTTTTAAATTAAAGAAGTTAAGCCCTTTTTTAATTCTGTCCCATTACCACTGAAATTTGTTGTTTAAATTCCACTGATGTAATGGTGGCACAAAAGCACGGATTTTTTAGGTCTCCAGTCTGTTTGTTAAATGCATACATTAAACACTGCATCCCTAAGCAATCATGTCTTTTGAAAAGTAGGGTTTTAGGTTAAAAAGAAAAATGAGAAGTTATGACAAAATTCTACATGTATAAAGTATTTTTTAAATCAGCTTTAATCCTAGCAGACAAACACTATCATTGTGACAGGAGTTTTCCTATAACTTGAGAGTATCAGTGGTTACAGAGCACACAAGAGCTTGGTCGTGTCACCTCGTTCATGTGAGTAACTCTCTGAGAAGAGTGTTTTATTTGACTTGCTTGAATGAGAAATGCTTTGTGGGAATAAGCCCTTGACCTTTCACTGGAGGCATCTGCTTCCCAGTTCCCCATATAATTGAACTGGGGCCCTATCTTGCAGCTTTTTACTCACAGCACTTGTTGATTTAAATTCATCTTTTTTAGAGCAAATAAAAAGGAGATTCTTAAGAAAATTATTTTAAAAGTAACCTTTAAACTTTTATTTTTATTTTTTGTGTGTGTGTGTGAAAATTAAAAATATTACCTAACCATGACTTGCTTTAGATATTAGCGGTCAGAGGAGGACAACACAACTGCCACAGAAGAAAAACTGAAAGTTATAATTTACTGAAACTGGTATTCAGCTCCTTATACCCACCATCACCCTAAACAGTGATCCTGACACACAGAAGGCTGCAAAATTTTGTCACCCCTTCCAGCCTTCCCAAACATTTACTTACAGGAAGGAAGTATCAGCGATGCAGAAGTGGAGAGAGGATACCCCTCATGCTACTGACTGCAAAGAGGACGCTAGTTCGGACAATGAAGAATGGGAAATTCAAGATAACTGCCTGATTGCTCACTATGATAGGAAATATTTTAGAAAGTTCACAGCCTGGCTGACGGTCCAAAGATGTTGAGCGTACAGAGAATCTGACAGGCACGGTCTCCCAGGCTGGCAAGTGATTCGAGTTGTACCCCAAGAGCATACACTGGAAATCAAAGAGGAGACACTGCAGGCAACATATTGCATAGGAAACCTACCTTGTTCCTGTATCAGCAAGCAGTGAGGTTCATGTCACCTTTGGACAACTTCAGCTGCAAAACACAGTGGTAAATATTAAACTGCAAACTGTCTTTCCTTGATGATGTTTCTTAAACAGAGTGTTAGATTTTTTCTTTTTTTTTTTCAAAATGATTTTTCTTTTTAAATTATTGTTATTAGTTAAAGGCTGACATCTACATAACTCTCCTGGTTGATCAAAAAGGTGGGGTGTGTCTGTGGCTTTGCACTGTCGTTTTGCTAGTTCTGACTACACTAATCCTACCCCAAACCTGCCATCACCTGGAGAAATTCCATTGTTATATTTGTGAACCTGCCCACGCAGTTATTTTGCTGATGTAATGTTTGTAGGGCATGTGTATATCACATGAATATACATGTTTTTGTAAGTAATACTTAATCCCGCCTCCCTGCGTGCAGCTGCAAAGAACATCAGAGCAATTTTGTTCTGTTCACAGTTACCACTGCCGGATGGACTGATCACTTCTCCCCTCCACGGCCAACAACTTTCCCTCTGGCTGGGATGTTCCTGCTCCATCTGGTGGACAATTTGTAATAAAATTTTATAACTTATTTTACAGGCAAAACCTGAGGAAGCTACAGGGTTCAGTTTCTGCATGTGAGAGTAGGAACAATATTTTTATGTCAGCAAGGTGTGAGTATATAAAATCTGATCACTCCTCTTTGCTTCCCACAGAGGAAATGAAATTAAATAGTTGGCATCCGACTGAACATCTGCGGCAGGTAAAAGACAATTATTCAAATAGGTACATTAACTTTGTGTAATCAAGATTCCCTTTCCCTGGGAAATTCACTTTGGAAATTCACCTACAGCAGTACTGCAGCTTTTCAACCACTCACATGGTGGTCTTCAGGTGTGCTTTTCTTACACAGACACTCGAAGGTCAAATCAGAGTAACCACGCTGGTTATATCAATGAAAATTTGAAGTAACTTCACTGTGGTCTGTTGAGAGATATAAGGCTGCCCAACAGGTAACAGCGTTCTGCATTTGCCCTATTTGTTTGGTTTTGTCCTAATCTAATTATTAGGGACAGGGCAGCAGCAACCTCATGAGGTTTAATAAAGAAATGCATATAGCCCTGAGATGAGGATGGAGAAGAGCCGTGCCCTGAATGAGGCTGGTGATGGAGCAGACCTGGGCAGCTTAGCAGAGAGGGCATGGGTGCTGGCAGACCAGTGGGGTGCTGGTGAAGGCCCAGCACCTACTGGGTGGTGGGAGCAGGAGCACATGTCCAATGGCTTGGAGAAGGGCTGATTTTCCCTCCCAGTGCTTGTGAGGCTGTGTATGGTGGGGCTACACCCAGACTTGGGCTCCGCAGTCTGTAGGGGAGGCAGCAAACTGGAGAGAGCCCAGTGGGGAGCAGGTTTGGGGAGCGGGGCAGGTGATGTGTGAGGAAAGGCTGGGCTTCCCCAGCATGGGCAGGGAGCATTGGGGGACCCCTCCAAGGAGGGGGGGCCCGGCTCGAGTGAGTGTGGCAAAATGTGGCTGGAAAGTTGCAAAAACGGAACCTGCATAAAAGGAAAGTTCATTTCGAGGGTGGCTGAGGACAGGAGCGCATTGCCCAGAGGTGCTCTGGGCTCTCCCCCTCAGAGCATCTCCAAAACTTCCCTGTACAAGACCCCGAACCACCGAGCGCAACTTTAACCCCGCTTCGGGCAGGAGACTGCTGACCCCCAGAGGGCCAGCCCTACACCACCGTGTTCCCAAAAGCCCAAGCCTTAGCCCTGCCGAGCCTTGTTGTTTGGTGCCACCTGGTGTTGAACGGCTCGGCCCGAGCAGGCCTGCGGCCGCCCGGGGACGGCACCGGGCCGGGGGCTGTGGCCTGCGGCCTGCGGTCATGGAGCCACGGCCTGGCCGGTCCCGGAGGGTGGGGAAATGCTCCAGGAAGGAAGGAAAGCTCTGTTATCCTAAACAGCTTTCTAAAGAGACGCTTCTCCTGGGGAGAGGCAGGCGATGTTCACTGAAATTCGCTCAGGCAGACAGCAGAGGGCATTAATGAACGCCTTAATCGTCGGCGCCGGCTTCCCAGCTACACTGTGAATTTCAGCGGCAGTATAAATGTACCCTTTGCCTTCAACTTTTAGTTTTTTTTATCATGATTATGGAAACAATTGCCATTGCTTCGTGCATACTTTCTGCATTTTTTCCTATACACAGATAAAGAAAAATGTCGCTGCTGCTCCCAGGTCTGCTCTGCCTGAGGTGATAGGAATGTACCGCACAGAAAAATACTGAAGCGTTAGATGGCTGAGCAAACCTAAGCTACACAAGGAGTAACGAAAAAGCTCAAAGCTGTTTCCCCCTCCTTACTGCTCAGTTATGGCAAAAAGAGCCAGTTGAGACATCCTTTTGATGGGAGCAGTGCCTGTTTTACCAGCCCTGGTGGACTGCCCTTTTAAAGCTGAAAGCTTGATCAAAAGAAAACGCTTAGCTACTCTAATACTTTATGGGCATGTTTCACTCTTGTACTATTTAATTTCTGATAGGTGAGTCAGGACTGGACTAATTTACTCCTGGCATGAAGCCTGGGATGTAAGAAGCCAAAGTGCAGTATATAACAACTGCAGTTGGTCAGGGGAGCGTAGGTCAGCGCGCGTTTCACACCCCTCCTTTTACTAGTGGAGTCATGGGGTAAAAATCGACTCTTTTGCCAACTCCAGCAAAGGTGTAAATGCATATGCACAGTGTAATGGCTTTAAATCTTGGATTCCTACTTGTATGCGCCAGATGGATCTTGTATAAATGTTCCACTTTACAGCATGTTAGCATTTGCTAGTAGTTAGCTGAAGGTTATAGCTGCCAGACTTTTCTGTGGCAGTTTCCAGGCCAAAAAAAAAAAAAAAGGAAAGGAAAAAAAAAGAAAAAACACAAACAAACACAAACGCACAAAACAATTCCCCACACAGGAGGGAACAGCAGGACAATAGATAAAATAATTTTTTAAGAATTGCATGTACCTGTATTTGGTTTTGAACCACATTTCATTTGTCTTGTCCTGATTTGAACTACATTGAGTACATGAAATTTAGAATTGGTAAGGAAAGCCAGCTCTGTTTACCAATAACGGTTTAAAAAGTCTTACAAATATTAGTGTATTGTACACAGGATTATGGTTATCTTAGAATTATATGTAGCTGTATATATGTGTGTATTTTTGTCAAAAACAAGAACTGGACAGTAGATAGGCTGGTAAAAGCTTTTAATTTGATGAGATAGGCCAGAAGTATTTTTCAGCATATGCGCTATATATGAAATGCATTTGTGCTCTCTGTATTTGCTGAAGCTTTTTAGTCTTTGCTTACTAGAAGTACAATTCTTACCAACTACAACTTTATGACATGACAATATGCATTTTAGTAGGGTACTAATTCTTGCCTCGAGTTCAAATTTACTCCTGTAGACACATAAGATTTAATTGTCTAGTAAAATGTTCTTTGGAGTGCCTTTTACTTTTTTTCCTTTTTCCTTTTTCCTTTTTCCTTTTTCCTTTTTCCTTTTTCCTTTTTCCTTTTTCCTTTTTCCTTTTTCCTCTTTCCTTTTTCCTCTTTCCTCTTTCCTCTTTCCTCTTTCCTCTTTCCTCTTTCCTCTTTCCTCTTTCCTCTTTCCTCTTTCCTCTTTCCTCTTTCCTCTTTCCTCTTTCCTTTCCTTTCCTTTCCTTTCCTTTCCTTTCCTTTCCTTTCCTTTCCTTTCCTTTCCTTTCCTTTCCTTTCCTTTCCTTTCCTTTCCTTTCCTTTCCTTTCCTTTCCTTTCCTTTCCTTTCCTTTCCTTTCCTTTCCTTTCCTTTCCTTTCCTTTCCTTTCCTTTCCTTTCCTTTCCTTTCCTTTCCTTTCCTTTCCTTTCCTTTCCTTTCCTTTCCTTTCCTTTCCTTTCCTTTCCTTTCCTTTCCTTTCTTTTTTTCTTTTATTTTATTTATCCAAATTAAATTTGTAATTGCAGAAAAAAGAAAAACGGAGTTTCCGAAACTGCAGAAAATAATTCACCACTTTTATGATGCACATGTTTAAAACCTGTAATATTGGCTGGGCAAATTGTTAAAAACAGGGTAAAACCAGGCCTTTCTTGGCTGTCATCTTTTTCTTGTTTTCTTTCTAAAACCTCTTTCCATCTCTCTCTCCCTCTCATACTCCAATGAACAAGCACATTTTTTTCCTCATAAGAAGCATGTCAACACTTTAATTCCAACAATAACAAGAGCATCGGCCTCAAAAAGCCTTGGTGCAATCCGGCTGCAGCTGGCATCCTCCGAAGGGCCACGGGGAGGGGAATACCCAGCCTTGTTTGATGCTGGCCCTGACACTGCACCTATGCAAGTCACTGGCTGCAAAACCCCTGACGGAGGGGGGGCGGGGTGGGGGACGGGAGAGCAATACGGGATGGCACTGAGCAGGTCAGAAGGTGCGATCTGAGGCTCTGGGTTGGGGGAGAGTGACCCAGGAGCGGTACTTTTATGCGCTGTGAATTGTCCCACTGAAACCACTCACTGAAAATCAAGCAGTTACTTGCATACTTTGCTGGATTAGGTTGGCAAAGCCTGCTTCTACCGGCTGATAAACCTGGTCAATGCCATTGAAGGCAAAGGACTCTCAAGAGTCCATATGCATCCATAGCGTGTTGTCTTCTTCCTCTACAAGGGCAAGCTCAAAGCCTTTTGTTGTGAGGAAATATTCCCAGGGCTTTTTCCTTAAGTTCCTCTTGTCTGTAAAGAAGAAAACACTTGTGGCTCTGACTGTAGCCAAGTGTCCCAATTTCATCTGTCATCTTTGTCAGCAAGATTTTGCCACTGTTTCTGGATTTAACATCAAATATGGTCTTGCACAGTATTTATGGTTGGTAGTGTCTCCTTTTTTTTTTTTTTTTTAAATGTAGTGAAAAATGCCTGGAAGTTTAATAGTTGCACTTCCCACTATGGAAAGCACATTTGCAGAAAAATGAATTGTTACCAATAGCCCTAATTGCAAGCTTGGTCATTAAATTTTGCCTTCGGTCAGCCTTTCACTCTGCCAGAAGATTATTAAGTACAGATTAAGAGGTTGTTCCTAGCATTTAACTGTGGATTCATAGGGCATCGCTGCTCACAAATACCGTGTGTTTTATTTGAGTGAGATTCAGCATCAGAGCATTTTCTAAAAACATTCATTAGCCTCTGGTTTTCAAAGAGACTTACACTGTAATCGGATTATTTGCTTCCCATTGACTGCAGAGGATACAGGCTTCTGCTTGTCTCGCATTTCCATTGCATCTTGCCCTGCTTTAACAGTGAGGTCTTGTTGGGGTCCCAGGGCCGTGTCCTTTCATGCCACAGGGTCCCGCATTCCCCCATGCCCTGTACGGTAATGCCTGCTGGAAAATTTTAATAGTTGGGAGTGCTCACTTCTAAGCTCACTATGTATTTTTTTTTTCAGTGTTATTGTCCAAGATAAATTGGTACAGGCAGAGTGGAGAGTTTTAAAAGGCCTTTGGATGTAGTTTGCTGAAATCTTATTTACCATATGAATGTTAAAACAGAAATGTTCGCATTGTGCTGTGCCATGCAGAGTTTCCAAGCATATCTTACTGATAAATTAAAAAAAAAAAAAGAAAAAAAGAAAAAAAAAGGAGTCTTTCCTGCCTGTTGAATTTATGGCTGAGATAGCCAGATTACTAGAAACACTTATGCGTTTAATCTTTTCATGTTTAGAGCGAGAGAAGGTAGGTCAAGAGAGTTGCCCAAAGAAAATGCAGTGGAATTGCTTTTATTTTGTGGAGATTGTAAATTCTGTTATGGAAAATGTAATAAAGAAGAAGCTTAAACAAAAAGAGTGGCTGTGTGAAATCGCAAAATTTCCATTGGGTGAAAACAAATCCTAACTTTATGTACATTTCCCTGGAGAGATGTAATGTGAATGCTTACAGCTGTTTTTAGTTTCTTATTCCCTGATTAGGTTTAAATTAAAGGAAGGATGTCATATTGAATTATGAAGAATTACTTATTTTAGGTATGTTCGTTTATACATACCTTCTATCACAGTCTCGCCATGGCTGTTGCAAGGACATATTTAACATGTGCACACAAATGATATTAAAAGCAAACTGAGAGCGGTGTAGCGGTACTTTCAGAAAAATGCATCCAACAATTCCCACACCTCCCTCCCAGCTCAGCAGCCCCAGTACCTTCACACTCCAAGCAAAAATGAATCCGCTGCACCCAACCTTCCCCATCAAGTTGAGTTGCTGGCTGAGCCAGGGAGCAGGGCTATTGCAGGCTGTGCCTTTGGGAAAATTCTCCTCCAGGGCTTCCCAGTCCAGGGGCTTGTGCTTGGGCAGCTCTGCTGACCCAGACTTAAAGGGATGGGATGCTGGAGGCAGACAACGGGCCCAAATCTGGGCCATACCCAGAGCAAGCTTAATGGGAATGGGAGGGCTGGTTTTAATGTATTCTGTGGGGCACTTTGGCTGTTGAGTATTTGTCTTGCAAATTATCAGCTCTGCAGGAGTCACAAGATGTA
The DNA here is from genome assembly GCF_040182565.1 of Anser cygnoides. NCBI lineage: Eukaryota > Metazoa > Chordata > Aves > Anseriformes > Anatidae > Anser > Anser cygnoides. The sequence goes on from NC_089876.1 coordinate 54,964,125, forward strand.
AAGGATTCATTAATGAAAGCTACTCTGGTAAATATATCTGTTTAAAAAAAAAAAAAAAGAGTAGAAAAGAAGAACAAAGTGAGTGAGCTGAGCAGAAAAAGTGCTAATTTGAGCAGGAGGCTTGCAGAGCCATACTGCGAAATGCAGCAGGATGTTTGGGGCTGGAAGCACAGGGACAGAGGTCTGCCAGGAGCACCGTGCCCGGGGACTGTCTGCGTTTTGCACAAGGCAGCAGCCTTCTGGTACAGCCTCAGCAGCACAAGCTGCAGTAGTGCAATTTGAAGATGCAAAGAACACGCTGTCTTGCTGCAGCTGGAAATCAGTCTCCTCTGTGGATGTGCAAAGAGCTAAACATCCCATTGACATCTTTGTGCTTCTGTAATCATCTCTTTTTTTTCCCCTTCTGCACAAGAAGTTGTTTATACCATGCTAAGTTTTGGAGTGGAAGACAAGGAGCCTGCTGCTGATCTGCAGAGTAATTGCCCTGGAGGGAAAGGACACGGCTCTGAGCAGCGTGCTTTCCAAAACTGGCAGGTGACAGGAAAGGGAAGGTGTACAAGAAGCAGCTTTGCAGTGATCCCCTGGGCATCCTGGGGAGCAGCACCCTCAGGTGCACTTGCCTTGGCCTCAACGGTGCTCCCTAAAATGCTCAGCATTGTTATGTGATGGAGCTGCCTATTCACTTGTAATTTATTAAGGTACTTTTAAGAATAATTTTTCTGTCCTACCATTCCACCTAGAACAAAAAGGCATTAAAAGCTCCTTAGCATGCTTAGAAATATCTGATCTTATGACCACTGCAGCACAGCTCCTGGTTTCCATAGCCCCATGCAAAGAACAGCCTGGAGACGATGCTATATTGCCAGTTTGCCGGTCGAAGTGTGCAATGCTGCTTCTAATGATCTGCACTCCCGTCCCACTTTAGGTCTCCCAATGCATACAAAAGCTGGAGCCTATGTGGTCTTTGCAAGTCTTTGACTGCTTCCTGATCCTTATCATCTGAGAACTGAGTAGATCTTGTTATATGGTTTACCCTGACTTATCAACCTCTTCATCTCTTTGCTATCTGCTGCTCTTTGGGATGGTTGTAGTCTCCAGCAAGAGCTTTGCATGTTGCCTTCCCTGCAGGACCCAAATCTAGTTGGTGACACACTAATAAATTATTATGACTATCATTAATAATAATAATAATGATAAAGTTCTTTTTATTAAGTTTTCAAAGGAGCACTGGAGAGAGGCTGACCACCAACTCAAACTCTCTCCAGCAATTTCCAGAGACGTAGATTCATCTTGCCCTATCAGCGCACATTCTGGCACTGGGGACATCTATGAATTTTTCTTTACCTTTTCCACCCTTGTAACATGGAGGCAAAAGAGACATCTGTTTCTCAAAGGCACACTGTAAGGTTATCTTACTATTTTGAAGCACTTTAATGCAATAAGAACAGCAGCCATAAAAATACCTCAGACTGAGAGAGAGTACCTTTTATTGCATGTGTTTTGGAACACTCTCAGCTATGACACTTTTAAACTTGTACTTTTAATTCATTGACACTTTTTTTTCCTTTTCTGTCATTCTCAATGCATATTTATGGTGTGTTGCAGCTTCCGTGTTTCCTTTCAGCCAGAGTACTTTCTCCTATCTGTGATGTTTTTCTGAGCAAATAAAATATCCTTACACAATACCACTTTTTAGTCAGTCATCACACTGATTTATTTCAGCTTTAGAAAACCGACCCGTTTCAAGTTCCAAATGCACACATTGCAGCCGGTGTCATGTTTTGTCTGCACACAGCAAGTGCAACTGGATTAAGGTCAGTGGTACCAAAGCAACTCCTAATTTTTTAGACCATTGAGGAGGCCTCTGGCCTTTCTCATTCTTAGGCTTTATGGAAATTAAAGCAAGAATAGTTAAAATGTACAAGTAATTGCCCTGGACAAAAACAACAACTAAAAACAATGCTCCCTATGCTTTGGAAAACTGGTGTTTTCTCCTGCATGTTCTTCACTTGAGACAGTGACCAAGAAGGACATTTCTGTTGCCTGTAGGTCCCTGCAGTCCTTAGTCTCAAAGAAGAGAAAACAGAAACAATTTTTCCTGTACCAACTACTCAATTACACTCTTGCTGTCAGGCAGGGTGTTCCGTGACATGGCTTGGTGTGTTTTGGACATGTTACCGAGTGATAAATTTAATCAAGACCACCTCACAATTGTGAGGCTTTTTTCTTTTTTCTTTTTTCTTTTTTCTTTTTTCTTTTTTCTTTTTTCTTTTTTCTTTTTTCTTTTTTCTTTTTTCTTTTTTCTTTTTTCTTTTTTCTTTTTTCTTTTTTCTTTTTTCTTTTTTCTTTTTTCTTTTTTCTTTTTTTTTCTTTTTTCTTTTTTCTTTTTTCTTTTTTCTTTTTTCTTTTTTTCTTGTTTCTTTTTTCTTTTTTCTTTTTTCCTTTTTTCTTTTATTTTCTTTTTTCTTATTTTTTTTCTTTTTCTTTTTTCTTTTTTCTTTTTTCTTTTTTCTTTTTTCTTTTTTCTTTTTTCTTTTTTCTTTTTTCTTTTTCTTTTTTTCTTTTTTCTTTTTTCTTTTTTCTTTTTTCTTTTTTCTTTTTTCTTTTTTCTTTTTTCTTTTTTCTCTTTTTTCTCTTTTTTCTCTTTTTTCTTTTTCCTTTTTCTTTTTTCTTATTTTTTTCCTTTTTTCTTTTTCTTTTTTTTCTTTTTCGTTTTTCTTTTTTCTTTTTTTCTTCTTTCTTCTTTTTCCCTTTTCCTTTTTTCTTTTCTTTTTACTTTTTTCTTTTCTTTTTTCTTTTTTTTCTTTTCCTTTTTTTCTTTTTCATTTTTCTTTTTCTTCTATCTTATCTTTTATCTTTTTTCTTTTTTCTTTTTCCTTTCTTTTTCTTTCTCCTTTTTTCTCTTTTCCTTTTTCTTTCTCATTTTTTCTCTTTTTCTTTTTCTCTTTTCTTTTTCCTTCTTACCCTTTCTTTTTTCTTTTTCTTTCTTTCTTTCTCTTTTTCTCCTTCTTTCTTCCTCTTCTTTTCTTTCTTCTTTCTTCTACTTCTTTTTTATTCTTTTCCTTTTTCCTCATCACTCTCTCCTATCTCCTATATTTTGCTTTTTCCTTTCTTTTTCTCTCTTTTGCTTTCTCTTTCCTTAACAGCTGAATCTATTGACAAGTCCCCACTTCAGTTACTTTAATAAGCTTTCATACCATGCTTGCTCTACTTTATTTCTCAGCTTCGTTATTTCCACTCCCCAGTAAAATCTATCACCTTTGAATGAGTTATTTGCTTTTCTGGACTGCAGCAAATACCACCCACTCTGTTAAGGTCAGGCTCCAGCTCCTTGACTTCGCTATTGTTCCGTCCCTTCCTTACCCACTCTGTCATTGCAGCACGACAGCTCCAGCTGGGAGGGCAGGGAAATCACTCCCTTAAGAGCAGTTTATCATGGCAATAAATGTTATGTGTTTTACTAGGATGCCATCAAAGTTCACCATCATGCTGAAGCCAAACAATTGGTCCTTTTATTCATCTCCTAGACATACTGTATTTGGTAGGTGTCTGTATCGAACACAGATTAGCATCCTGAAGGTGCAAAATGGTACTTCTAGGTTGTGTTGTTTTATGAAAATTACAGAATTTGCAGAGAGAAACATCATAATATTTTTAATTAATTGCTGCTTCTCAGTTTTCTTCCTGTTCTCCCTACTGCCTGGTCTTTAATTACTTTGCTTGCATAGGCATCTACAAAGTAATGTCAATTAAATAGTGTACATGGCCTTTACATTTCTTTCTGACTGATTTCTTCTTTTTATGGTACTGCCTGTGCACAGCTCTGTTGACTTCAAAGCATCAGAGTCCTGAGATTTTTGTGACTGCAACTGGTACTCAGCAGAACAAGGCTGGCTGAATGAGTCTGACATTAATGAAATTAAATATTATTTTTTTTTCAGATACTAGAGAGAAAAGAGGAATCCTTTTGCTTGCACCCTCCCCCCTGTCTTACTATCAAATATCAGTCTTTCCTCAGCCAAGAGAGCTTAATTAAAACTGAGAATACACTTTGCTACATAAATTTCATCTAGCAGAATTGTGTGTAGCAATATGAAAACAAGTTGCTGAATGTGTCACAGGGTAATTCACTGAACACTAAAGGAAATTGCTTAAAACGAAAAAAAAATGTTATACTCAAAGCTCTCAGTGACATATGAGAGGTCCCAGTACTCTGGTGGGAAAAATGGTCAGCAGCCTTGCTCTGACATATCTTAGGTATCTCATGTGCCTGATATGCAGGTTTGGATTGATAGAAAATATCTGGGACTTGAGGTCAAATTCCCAGTATCAGTTTTGGTCAAGAACATGAAGGAAAACAATGAAGATCCAGAGTCTTTCATTTTAACATTTTTCTACAGAAAACCCTTTCAGTTCTTTTTTTTTCCAGATCACTTTGTTTCTAAATCTGGCTCAGCTTAGTAAAGGACAGACAAAGCAGCACTCAGCCCAGCATCCAAAGCATCCCCTCCTATCCCTCTCTTTCTTCTCAGGCAGAATGGGCTGGCAGCTCACTCCACTCCATCTGCTGGCTCTGTGTTGCCAGTAGCACCATGGTTGGCTGCAATATTCAGTGTAGACACAACCCATTGTGGCTTCCTTTGCTCCTCACGACCTCTCTTTTTTTGCCACCAAAAACAAACAAACAAAATACTAAAAAAATTCACTTCAAAGCAAACCAAACTAAACCAAAGACACTGTTGTTGAAATCACCTCTGGGATGGACTGGGGACATTTGCTCTGAAGACAGAGCAGTGGTTCAGTGGTAGGGCTCCATCCTTCTGTCCCTAGTGTCAGTGAGAAGACTATAGGTTCACTGCTGCTATTATGGTTTGGGGACTGCTGTGTGACTTATTTCATCTTATGTTATGCAGGAATGCCAGTTGCAGACAAATGGAAGAAAGCTTTGCTTTGGCTAATGAATGTTATAATGTACATTGAGTCTGAAAGAGGAGAAAAAGGAAGATATATAACTGGTGGAAGGAGATAAACATCAAGTGCAAAAATAAAGGATCATTCAATAAACTACAGTGGGTATTGGTGTCAACTAATTTTCTAATAATGTGATCAGTGTTCGTTTACTGGTGCTCAAATGAGCCAGTTTAAAATCTTTTGATCAAAAGGCAAAGACTTTTTTTTTTTCCTGTTGGAGATGGATATTTCACCACAAATTTTTATTAAAAAATAATAACAATTTAAAAAAGAATGTGCTCACCCCTACAGGCTTTCAAAGAAGAATGCTAAGGTTGGACTGAGGAAGGTTACCCAGGTCAGGTGCAAATGCTGGGGCTGGAAACAGTGCTTTCTTATGACTTTCCTATGGGGATGCGGCGTGTCCTTTGCCTGCATCAGCTGCCGAGCATGGACATCCAGCTCTGTAACCTTCCAGCCAGGGCCTAGGTTGTGTTCTGACTGCAGTTTAGTGATCTGTGGCTAGAGCAGTAACGAGAGATGGGTGAGGCTGTTTGAACGGGATAACTCAACATTTGTATGACACTGCCTTAGGTGATTTCCATCTCTTTGCTTACCTTCAGTTCTGACTAGCAAGCTGAGCAAGAGGGAGTAACATACACTGATGCTGATGGCAAAAGAACAATTACTTTTAAATATTGTTAAAGGCTCCTTAGGGCTTTGAGTGACTACACAGTTTCTGAAGTTGTGTATGAACAAAAAATACATGAACAAAGCATGAATTTATTTATTGTAGCCAGGCTGAGGCTGAAGCTGAAGAGATGGCCTGTTACCCATCTCAGTCAGCTACAAAATGGGAGATTATTTAAATTTAGCATATCAGCAAAGCTTTGCAGTAAAGGTGTAATGGTTGGGGGAAGCTCTAATGCTTTCTAAGGTCATAAAGAATTATTTGACTTACATTTTAGTTCAGATGGTCAGGTCCCAGAGACCAATAGCCAAACGGTCTTGGGAATATGCAGGTGCTCTCCCAGTCACCTGACTTCTGTTTAATTTGGTTTAAAGTGTTGCCTCTGGTCAAGGGAGTGACTATGGCTTCCTGTGTTGAAAAGGCTTTTCACATCCCTTCTCTGTGTAACCGGAGCTGTTCAATAAAGTTGTGGTCTTTCTGCCATTACTTCTTAGAGCTGCGTTACATCACAGCCAAGATAGCCCAGTATTTTGACCCTCAAAATTAAACAACAAAATAATGAAGTAAAACCTTACCAAACCTGTAGTCCTTTCACACAGCTACGTTGTCTGCATCTCAAACCTCTGACAATACAATGTAAGCATATGTGGTTAAAATAGTGGGATCCAAATGATAGATGGAATGGCTGCATCATATCTTGGGAAAACATTTAAAAGGGTGTTTTGTTTCTGTGAGCACACTTGGGATTTGATGTAATAGTGCTTGCAAGAGTTGACATAGAGGAAATTATTGCTTCCCAATAAAATTCTCCATTTTTATTGGCTCACATACAGAGAATGGCAGCCAGTTGATAAAATACTTGGTGGAATTTTCCCTCCATCTAGCCACGTACTCTACAGCTATGAAGTAGTGTTTTGTTTTGTTTTTGTTTGTTTGTTTTTTAAACTGGGCAAATGATGATTGTTTAAAAGTATTATGTTTATCTTACTATGCTTTAGGTGGGATTCTTTACATACTTTATGCTTTAACTGAAACTTTGGCTTTTGAGCCTGCTGAATGTGACAGTAAAGAACATTTTGTAGGTCATAAACATCTCTTATCTCTGTCAGATATTTACAGACAAAGTAAGATGTATATTCTATAAAAGCATTTTTAACTTTTAGTATGCTATTTGGATTCCTTATAGACTGTCTAGTTAGGGATATATGTATATATATACATATATGTATAATATGGCTTTGTAAGACTGAAACTATAAACAACATTTGCAAAATATTACTTCATCAGGGGCATGAAAATCTAGAAAACAGATCAGGCCTACTATCTTTCCTAAAATAAACACAAACTTCCTCAGAAACTTAAACTCTGTAGCATTACTTGCATTTACTAGTAACAATTCCTGAGCTTTCCAGAATGGAAAATCTTCAATTTCCTACTAATTTAGTTACTGGAAAGTATAAAACATTTCATCACATTAAGCTGGTTTTCCTTTGTTCACGAGGGGAATTTGATTCCTAAGCGTTAGGGCAAGAAGAAGACTTAGCTGGTTGATTTTTAGGTGCTGGCTCTCTGGAAGAGCCTCCAGGTTCTCAGCAAGGATGTAGCCTTCCCAGAGAAGGCATGGGGAAAAATGGATTGCCCCAGGAGGGAAGCCCATGCTGCCAAAAATGCCCAGGGGACATGGTACTGGGTATCTTAAACCTGGTCCTTCCTTGGGGATAGAGAGGAGACCCCTCTCATCATGGCATTCACAGGTGGCTTGGGGGACGCCTCCTGCAAGAAGGGTCTTTTCCAGCCAAGACATCAAAAAGCACTCTCCTGGTGGGTAAATGTGAAACTCCTGGGCATGAGTGAATTGAAAATGGCTCTCTCTTGAGTGAGCTGAGCTCTTCCATGGACAATTGTTCAAATACAAACAAGCAAAGAACCACTAGGACTTGATGCCCACAGGGCTAGGCCAAGCGAGAGTTGCAGACTCACTGTTTGGGACTTAACCAGCAGTGTACCATTTAAACTCTACTTTGCCTTTTTTTTCCTGACCTGGCCTCCTTGTATCAGTGAGATTTAGCTTAGAAATTGTCATTGTTAGAAATTGAACATTGTTAGAGTTGTGGTCAACTTTGTAATAACTTGTTTAGCCATGTCAAAGCAAAGCAGTTCAGTGCATGCCCAGACCTGGCCTAGTAAATGGTTGTGGTGCAAGTGGAGGTGCTGAAGCATTATATCCATTTTCTGGGTGAGCAGCAGCTGATAAGGGGATATAACAATGGGGAATGTGTTGTCTAAGCCCATTTCTTGGCCTAACACTCTCCAGCGTTTCTGCGTTAGTGGTACATTAAGGCTACCTACTTTTCTGCAACAAGGAATGGACAGAACACCTTAGTTTTCTCATCTGACCACTTTTGTTTGGTGGTCACAGGATGGCCCACCTGGAAAAAAAAGCTCACTTCTGTTAGCAGCTATTGAGAGAAGAAAAACAAGCAAAGGTGATGGCAACTCTTTATATATTGGTTTTCAGGTGAGGTGACAGCTGGGCTTCCCCCATAGCTGGTGGAAGACACAAATCCTTTGGCTGCTCCTGCAGAGGCTAGCAAAGACAACAGCAACAGGGGAGAGCCTTAATCATGGAAAACCATCTCCTTTAATGTGCATCCTCCATGCCCTAGGTAGCATGTCACAGCCTATAGCTAAGGTGTGTCTTTGGAGTCTCCCTCCTTGGAGGTCTTCAAAAGCTGCCTGGATGTGGTTCTGAGCAACTGCTTGAGTAGGGGATTAGACCAGATGTCTTCCAGAGGTGCCTGCCGACTTTAAACAATTTGTGATTCTGTGATAGCCATACTAGCCCCATTTGCAGCTGTCTGGTGTGATTTACCTGACTAACTCCCTGGAAGTGTGTCCATATAACACCTGTTTGCCTGCATGTTGTATATACAAATCAGCTTTCACCTGAAGAACAGTAACCTGTCATCTTTATTGTTGAATGAACATAAGCCACGAAGAACCTGCAAAGGGCATTATAGCACTCCAGAACATCTGTTGGCTTTCCAAAGGGGTTATGCCGTTAGTTAGAAATGCTTCTTTGTTTAGTTTCTGGAGCTCTCCAGGCCTAAAGTGTCCTTGTTTGGATTGTCAAACAGATCATTGTCACCAGAGACAGCTGGCATGGGAAATAAAACCGTGGAAGAATCAAGTGATTTGGCATTTTTACAAAACATTTTACAAATCTGTATTAAAGCCAGCCTTTTATTTCTAATTAAATTAACATCATACCATGCTGAAACTTTTATGCACTTCTTTAAGAGTTACAGCTAAATGATGTTATGAACTCATTATGTCAAGATGCAGCAGCATTGACCCAGACTTGTCTCCCAGTCCTCCAAATCTTATCCATTCCACACTTGGTTTACCACAAAAATGGCCTGGATTACTATAAGCTTAAAACAAGAGGACACGTTTTAACATAGCTTCTGTGTTTCAAATGTGCAATGATGGACCAGTTAACAAGAAGCAGATTAAAGCATGCTCCAGACACTCTGGCAATTTATGCATACATTAGTCCTCCATCCTGCCAGAGCACAGAGTGAAAGCAGATATCCCTCCTCTGCAACGTGGAGAGAACCAGTTCTGGATGTTAGGAAGTGCTCAGATGGAAATAGTAGTTTTTGAGTAAATTAATGATAGCAATGAACTCATTTCTTTGCTGCCTTCTCCTTGGATTGATACTCATTGGGAAAGTGTAAAGAAGACGGAGCCACCTACTCAGTTGTGCACAGCGGAGGGACAAGAGACACAGTCTGGAAAACAGGAAACTCCAGGTTGTTATAATGAAATTTTTTTTTTTTCACCACGAGAGTCGCCAGACCTGGAACAGATTGTCCAGTTAGGCCCTACGATTCTCTTCTTCAGAGATACTGAAAATTTGACTGGACAAGGTCTCGACTACCTGCTCTAACAACCTCGAGTAGGAGGGTGCTCTAGGTAACTGACAGATCCCTTCCAACTTACAGGTTTCTGAGATAGTACACATGCAAAAGCTGTGTGTCCTGAGGAGCTAGTGCCATGGGCTGATTGTGGACACCATCCAATGAAGGGAGGGAGGAAGCAGAGTTGCATCAGATGGGGATTTCTGGAGTACACTTTAGAAATCTGCTACAGAACCAGGGGAGATGACTGGGTCAGGTGGGTGCTGGTTCATGCACACAAGTATTGGTTTTAATTTGCTGCTGTTTTTTGTATTTCATTTTAAATGTTTTTATTCATGCACATATTCCTTCTGCTTCCCTCAGTAAGATCTAAACTAGAGTAATATATAAATTTTTATACATACCTTCATGCGGACAAAAATAACTGTCAGATACGGTTGGGATGACGATACAGCTGTCGCAGTAGAATAACTCTATAGTGAAATGGTTCAGGAAGCTGATGCATGGTGAGAAGGTGAGCCATTACAAGGGAGAAAAATGCACAAACAGTAGAGACTGTCATGGTAGTAAAGAACTAGTGACACCTTTCATCTCCTTTGCATGAATCCTTGTTTTACTATAGCAGAGCATAAGAGTCGATGGCACAGAGTTGTTCAGTTAGTGTGGCAGTTGCTGTTGATGCTTGTGAATTGGCAAGAAAGTTTAGAAGTGTAACAACACAATGTGGTTCTTTAATGTAATAATCAGTATTTTAACAATTGCTTTCAGAGTGATCTCTAAAAGGTGATTTGCATCTACCCCTGTGGGAAGGTAGCATTTTACATTACTCCTAGTGGAGAGAGCCATAGTTTGAGGGTGGGTGAGGCACTCTTGTGTTTTGGTTGTTGAGTGTCTCTCTTTTCTTCAGTAGATTTGGATTAACAATACTGGCTGGCTTCAAGCAAGTCTGCATATAACAATACTTTTAACAATATCAGAAACACAAAAATGGGCATTGTGAAATGATTATAATGCTAATAATTTAAAGAGCATTGTTTTCCTTTTTTTTTTTCTTTTTTTAATCTTCTTTTCAGATCCACATTCACAAGTGTGTAGAGATGTCATTTATGTCCTAGACACATTAATTTCTGATTTTTTTTCCTTTAACTCTCTTAATTGGAAGAAAGTATGTTACTGCTGATTTATGAACTCTTCAGAAGTGCCAGGGATCATTTTAAATGTACACAGCTGCTCTGCAGTAGTTTAACTTGGCAGATAGTATTAAACCATTGAATTGTGTCATTTATTTGTGTATGCACACAATAAGTTCCTTGTGCAGGTTCTTCAGAAATAGGCTCAATGTTGATTCGGAAATGTGGCCTAAAAATAACCTAGTCCCATGATTTATTGTTTTGGTGCTTGTCTCCAAACAGTACATCTAAAATGAAGAATGGGATACCATGTATACCCCAGATAAGGCAACGGAATGGAAACCATCCGCAAGAGGATCTGTAGGCCAAGGTCTAAAATGGAAAAGTTCCCAGGGTGAGCGAGTAAGACACATGATGGGAATCGACCTGTGTTGCTGATATTTGGGAACTCTGCAACTTATTTCATTGCTAGGCAAGGGAGTATATGATGTTGTGTAATGAGAAAGAGCAGCAGTTGTGACGGTGATATCACTGCTTCTAATGGAGTATAAATCAGTGCAATTTACTCTGTCATTCCATTCAGGGCATCATAAAAGTAACGCCTGTCATCTGGAAAAAATCTGAACTCAGAGAATTATATAATGCATTTTGCATACACCCTATTGAATGTATAAAATCCTACAGCACCAGAAAATAAAACACTTTTTTTTTTTTTATCCTGAGTCTCTTTATATGGAGGGGTGACATCTGCAAATATATTCTACAATCAATACCATGTGACTTGATTTATGTCTTAAACAATTCCATGAAAAAATGCAGTATAGATTCTACTATAGCTCTAAAATATAACTTTCTAGGCCATGATACTAATCCCTTTGATCCACACCACTTAATGTATTGGAAAGCAAAATAACTTCCCTTATTTCTCCTTTGGCTGAAAAACAGAATAAAAATAGCCTTCAGGGAATTGTAGGTTCAGTTACATCCTCAACAAGAGAATCTAACAGGCAGTGTTTAAAGACTGATTGATAGGCATCATCTCTTGATGATCATAGCAGAACTTTTTAGGCTGCTGATTGCAAGCACAGACATTCTAGAAAGCAAAATTTATGCCTGTCAGGCTTTCTGCTGTGCTTTGTCTCCTCTTTTCTTCCCTTCCCCTCAAACCAGATTTCAGAAGTCTGACATGGAAATCAAGAACAACGGCCAGACAAACCTGAGCCAAAGAGTAATATCAGACCCACAAGTTTCAAATGTTTTTCTTTGGTAAATGGCATATAAGACAGAAATTATAAACTAAATTGAGGGCAAGTTTGCCTTAATCCTCTAGAAAGTTGTGGAACTTTAACATGTCAGAAGCTTTAGGAGCCACAGGAGCTTTAGAAAGTAGGTGTAGCATCATTTATTCATGATGATTCAATTCTTTCATTCATCACTGTCACATAATTTCCATGTGCTCTGGGCAGGCACAAACATGGTGTGTGAGTTGCTTTCAGAAGGTCGTGAAATTTGGCCATGAAATTTCTGTGACCTTGTTATCAAAGGCTGTGAAGCATGGATTTACTTCTTACCCAATATCAGTAGTGACAATAGCTGATGAAATTGAAATATCAGTTGGAGTTCTCTTCTTTCTCTTTGCCTACTGAGTTAGTGGCTTGGTGCCACCTGTGACCTGGTTATGAAGTCATTCCTGATTATCAAGCCTTACCCCAGACAGCAGTACAAGTGAGCTCAGGCCCAGGTGCAGAGGCTGGAGCACCTTGAATCTTCTGCTTTAAATAAACCAGGCTAGCATGCTACCACTCAGAGAATTAAAGCAGAAAGTGATAGTACCAACAGTCTGAGTAAGGAACATGTTGGACAGTGCCCTCTTGTCTTATACAACCTCAGCCCTCAATGCAGAAAGATAAGGAGGCTTAGATACTGACACTGGCTATGTGCGGCATGTGCTAGGGCAGCTGGATTGCACATTAAGTGGTGGGCAGTATGCTGGAGAGATCACTTGGGCCATCTTATTTTATCTCCACTTTTCCATAGGAGTTCTTGGTCCCATTCATCATTCCCTCTACTGTTGAACAAATCAGAGATCTGGTCTACTCTGTTTTTCTAGCTTCTACTTATCCATTGCAATAGCAGGGCTTTTAAATTTTTTTTTTTTTTTGAGACATGCAACCTGCTTTGGAGAGCAAAATGAGCTTTTGCTTAAGTCATTACAGAGAGAAATAAATATTGATGTAAATAACAGAAGATACAATTGCCTTGATAGATTGAGTTTCTGTTGTTAGATTTTGTACATTTAACTGGACAGTCATTGCATAAGATATTTTATTCAACACTTTATTTGGTAATGAATGCATTTTTATACTGCCATTGACCTCCATGATTTTATTTCAATGTTAAAGTACAGAGGGAATTGTTGGAAGTGTCCTCAATACATCACTTTACTGCTGTGTATGCTGAGTGCAATGGGCAGAACAACAGTCAATTTACAGGGACTGCAACTATAGATCCATTTCTTCCATTAACTGATGAAACCTTTTTGACTAATATAGAACAAAATATTTTTTAAGCAAACGTATTATTAGGCCAATGGAGCAGATGCTCCATGGACGACATCTTCCTCTTCATAAGTAAAAGTCATGCACTGCAGACTCAGGAACTAGTTGGCAAAGAAATCTCAGAAATCACTTCTAAATCTGAACAGTATTAAGGCTGCAGTTTCTGGGAAGCCAGGTTTACTGCACTGGCAGTAATAACACCCAGATAATTTGCTGGTAACCAAATAATGCCCTTATTTAGAACTGAATTTTCTATATTGTAGGAAGGAAAAACAAGTAGAGTGAATTTGCTATTTCAGTCTTTTAACTGTGTTTTATAGAACGTCATAAAAAGAAGAGAAAGATATAACAGTGTGTTAGGAACATCCTGCAGAACCACAGGAGGTATCCATCTGACACTACTACAGACTGTGGATAATTGTATCTTTTATATATATATATATAAGCCAGAGTGATTTTGTCTCCAAACACTAAGTAGCAATTAACAAGTGGTTTGGGAACCACTTGGCCCCACTGGGAGAGAACTAAGTATGAAGAGAGGAACTTAACACAATTAATCTGACTTGAAGGTAGGGCACTTGTCTGGGATGTTTTAGGACTGCTTCAGACCTATTCAGGGTAAATATGCCAGGGCAGGGGTGTCTGAGCGCACCAGAGTGGCAAGGTGTGGTTCTTGGTGCATGGAGTAAAATGGGGACCGTGTTCAGTGCTGCTCCCCCGCCTCTGTGTCGTGGTAGTTTTGCCTTCCCCCCCAGCCCAGGAGCCGTAGCACTGTCCATGCTGTGGATTGGGCCATGGTATGTATTGGGTATAGCTATACCACAACCTAGAAAGCACTGCAAAATCCAGTCCTACCAAAGATCTTCGTCTGGGAAAACTGTTCGTAAGGAAACTTATTCATAGAAGAGCTAGTCCTCTCCTTCACTCTTACAAGGCAAAAGTCAATGTTATTCCCTTTGCCAATGATATATTCCACTTTTGTAGTGGCACTAATGCAAATTAGTATGTATAAGAAGGTTTAAAAACCCTTTTTTCATGTCTTATTGAGGACTCCATGAATGCACATATAAACAAGGCAGGGTGCAGCCTTACTCTTCACAGATGGCTTTGTTTCTTCAGTCATATGGCCTGAATATCCTTTGGTGCATTGGAAACTCAAGTCCAAATTGTGCAGCTTTAAGTTACTTCTAACCAAATGAGAAAGACTGAGTTGCTAGTACTGAAGAGAGACTTACTTTTGACTGTGATTCCAAAGCTCATCAAATTTTTGGCTTTGATTTCAACACCTTTCACCAATCTGAATTAATTGGATTAATTAAGTGAAAAACATGTCTTAACCTCCTAAAATATTTTGAAAAATCTCCTTCTTTGGTCTTTCAAAGAAAAAAACAAAAAAGTCATTTGAATGCAAACCAGCACAACAAAAATGTTAATTCTTGTTCAAAAGTGAGAAAAATCAAATTGTCATGACTCGGGAGGGTGTTAATATTCTGATTTGTGCCAGAGCAGTTTTCTGGAAATTTTCATTAGGAGGAGCTGAGGGTGCCAGAGGCAAATAGCAATATTCTGACCTTGAGAGAATTTGGAAAATGCAGTTATTACTGCAGAGACACTGCCATGACCACCCAGAGATGTCATACACTGGTCAAATACTGGCTATCAACTGGATGTGCAATCTAGAAAGTGATGGAGCAAACCTGTAGACAAAGTATCAGCTTAGGAAAGGCCATATCATCAGATATTAGGACTAGGAAAAGGCTATATTTTTGGCAATGATTATTAGCATTTTTTTTTTTAATATCATTACGAAGGAGAGAAAATAATGCAGTTGTAATCCATGCTGAGCAGCATGTTACTTTCTTAACCACTAGAAACAGTCATCCTCTAATGGCTGGTTCACCAAGTACTTCTGAGCAAAGATGTGCAAAATATTTATAATGAAACATAAAACCAGGCAAAACTTCATTCACCTGGTTTCAGCTTTTTTTTTAATGAGCCTGAAATTCAGACTCAGGTTCACTAAGAATTGGTGATTGCTGGAGGGAAATTTGAGGCTCATTTGAAACATAGTTCATTGGTTGCCAAAACTCAAATGCATGACAGATATAAACTGACTGTTGTTAAAAAAAAAAAAAAAAAAAAAAGGAGGAAAAAAAAGAAAAAAAGGCACTTCTATTTAAGCAGGAAACTTGAAATGCTGTGGGATTTTTTCTTCTACAACAAATACCTCCACAACCTCATTTTTACAATTCTTCATTTTCTGTGCAAATATATGTGAGAGGACACCAACTTTCTATGGAATTATGGTAACTAGCAATAAACTTAATGACTCTCCTTGGAAAGCCGTCCCCCTGGTATATTTGAAAGGTCAGGTTAGAAGCTTCTCAGCTTTGCATGGTCTAAATTAATCCTGCATTAATCACAATGAATGAAAACTTTCCTTTAGCTCGAGTGGTAAAGGCCTGTGGTTTGGGAGTGAAAGGCTGTGACTGCTGCTTGTCAGGCTGCATCCAGACCCATTTCTGCTCTGTTATGCTGTGTAAATCAGCAATAATTCAACTAGGTATTGGGATTTATAGAGATATATTGGAAGTCATAAGCTGTTCTGTGCTGAAAAACACACTTGGAAATGAGCTTTCACCAATGATTTTATCATTATTGCTATAGTAATTCTTTTGGCAAGGAATTCAGATGCCAATTTGGCAGGTGTTGAGTATCAAACTGACTGTGCAAACATATTCTGAACCATACAGCACCAGAGCGCAGAGGGGTTACTCTAACTTTCAAATGCCAAGTTTGGACCTTTTCATGCACCTTGCCAGCTTCAGAACAACCTCTGAAAATCCTGCTGCTCCTTTTCCTATGGCAGTCCTTTCCAACATGCCTATGAAACAAGCCCTGTAGATCTCCTTCCAAGATTGGTAAAAAGACTCAGACTCACACAGCAAGACTACAGCAGGAAAACATCGGCTGATACCTGCCATCTCCATGCTACTGCACTACAACCCCGAAGCGATAGAAATTTGAGGGACAGGGGCTCGATCACAGAGCTGCCACTGCAGGATCCTGAGGCACAGGTGATGAGCTAGGGCCTAATTAACTGGGTCAAAGGTTGCGTTAACAGAATAATTTTATTCATTGACACCGTGTTAATGTTAATAAGTACCTGAAAAATGAAGGTTCATTTTAACATCTGTCATGGACAGCAAGAGCCAAGTGACGCCTCAGCAGGGACTAGAGGTGGGCTTCACAAGTGAAGACTGGAGTGGGTGCTCACCTACAAATCTTCAGCTAGAAGGTCATTGTGCTTGAGATGTTCTTGGAGATTATTGGTATTTGAAACACGGACAGAAAAAATCAAATGTGGACAAATTTTGATAACTTATTTGTTCTTTTATTGAGACTTGAGTTCAATACATGTGAACCAGAAAAGCAGAGTATGCTTTCAAGGAGACACTTAGGCTGGATTGGTGTAATTATTGAACATGGCCTTTAAAAACAATCAAAAAAATGTGCATAAGAAAAAAGTTTAAGGAATATAATATAATTCCTTTCTTAAATGATGCTATAAAACATTTGGACGTAGCTACGGACAAATTTTATATATGTAATTTATTGAATTTATATGTGTATATAAATATGACAAACAGTATTTAGTCATTCAACAAAATTTGAACTATCTTATTTTATGTTTTTGTCCTTGTTAGACTCCAAGAGCCTGGACATTCCTTTCCTTTTATTTATTTATTTATTTATTTTTCTGTGAAAGCTAATAAAAATAGAGGTTGGTAATCCAGAAATCCTGGGTTTAAATTCCTGCATAAACAGATTAATGCTTTGTTCTTTAAATAAAAAGTAGCTAAGATGCAAGAATTACAAATACTAACAGTATTATCCAAGTACTGCCAGTTGCTATTTTCTCAAGAACCTTGTGATACCAAATGTTTTTCAATATGACTCCTTTAACTTGCCCATGTATTTCTTTTTGAACATTAGTTTTGCAGCTCCTTTTTCTCTCCTGTGTTAGGCTGACAAGGATCACTGGTGTTAGTGTGAGGAGTGTCATTTCTGAGGCTCATCTGGGAATTATTTTTGCTGATTTTCCTGTAGGCGAACAGAATATATATTATATATATATATAAGAATATTATCTTCTTCTAGTATCACTCTAGTATCATATAACTGCAAGCATTGGTCTTTTACCGCAGGTGTTATGGTTGTTATTGAGGGAACGGGAAGAACTGTGCAAGAGTGTGAGAAATAAACATTTTGTGTCTGGGGCACAAAAACACGGTTATACACTGGTTAACACAGACAGTTTCACAAGATGACATTGCTGTGCCTGTGGGGCTTCTATCTGGGTAGCTGCTTTCCTTCTCCCACAACCCAGCAATCTTTTTTTTTTTTTTTTTTTTCATGGATATTGCTAAGCTTTACACTGTGTTCCACAAAGTAATCTCCATCTTCCGGACACGTCAACAACTTTCCATGCTCCATCCTTCTTACTTCATTGTGGCCAAATGCCTTGCAACAAATGAATAATTGGTTTATTCTTCCTTTGAGCATGTACCTTTATGTTATCTCTTGGAATATTTTTGCTTTACAGGCTGGCACCAAAGCAAAATGAAAAACATTAGTGGAACTTCAAAATAAGCCACCTACTCTTGAAAATCTCACTAGTAACTCTGTCTGCTTTATTTTGATCATAATGTATTTTAAGATGTTTATCTTGGAAATGCTAACAGTCGCCAATTCCAGCTTTCTTGTCTTTCATTAGTTTATTGCATCTAAAAATGACTGCGGAAACTCAAATGTATTTCTAAGCACAATATTATGGTTCTAAACGTCTGTTTTGAATGAGGCCAAGGGCACAACTTCCAAGCGAGCTGGCTCTCCGGTTCGGTCCTCACGCTGCCACTCACACGGGTGGCAATGCTGCCAGCTCCAAACCTGGGCTAGGCATGGGTGCCCACTCTGCTCGGGTTACAGTGGGCACCCTGGGGATGTAAGAGTGTTCAGCTGAACCAGCATCAAGCTTGGACTTTGCAGCCAGGCTTTCCTGAAACACTGGTACACGCTGCACAACCCTGGGGGGTTGTCCTGCTGCAACTTCGGGCAGACTCTGGCCTTTGGCCGTTTAGCTCAGTAGGGTAAAACTTCTGTCACTCAGGTCTGCACAAGCTTTGGAGTAGGCACTGGCTCGGCCCCTTTCAAGAATATGAGTACCATATAATAGTACATAATACTGTATGAATAGCATATGATGGCAATAGGAACAAACCCCTGATCGTGGCCTTTTTCCTATAAAAATAAGTGCAAAGCAGTAAATCCCTCTGTTAAAGCAGCATCTGAGGGAGCCAGTGCACACTACCATCCAGAAAGGGACACAGACTGGCAAGATGGTGTTTGGAGATGGGGACAGAGCTGGGTGTGAGCCACGGGATGAGCTGGTTGCTCACATGGTGATCCCTTGGCTGGAAAAGGTGTTCCTGCTGTGCACTGTCAAAATATCTTCCTGTTTTTCATGGGCATCTGGGTCCTGAGAGGCAATGGAAAGGAAAATGGATCCCCTCCGTGAGGTTTCATGTTGTTCCCACTGTTACTATGATCATTTTCATATTTTGAATATGTTCCAAGAACATTTTGCATCTTCCTTTTTACTACAGATACTAACAGCTGTTTTAAAAGAAACTGATAAATACATGAAAACTTGTGTGCTTTCCAAGTATTCGCTTAACTACAATGACTGCATTGGGAAAGAGCATTTTCTGGACGCAGGCTTGGTTTGTAAATAGCCAAATTATGCAAACATTTGATTTATGATCCAGTGGGTAGTAATTTATTCAGTATCATGGGACCAGACTGCTAGTTTCTAACTCTCATATTCGTTATGGATATACATAGCTAAGTGCAAATTAAGAGAATTTCTCTTCAGGAAATTCTCTGTTCAAAGAGAAATCTGGTAATTCAGGATTCCCCCTGGAAAATATAATTTGCACCCTGGATAGATTCTCAGCCCTTTGACGTTGGCAGCTGAAATCCCCATTGATCTTTCTGGGAACAAAATTTCATCCATATACATGACTGAGTTTGAGACCACAGGTACAGAAGAAATCCATTTCGTTCCTTAATGAGAACTAAGAGTTCTCTTCTATTTGTTGCCAAAGAGGTTGTTTCTCCTCTGCTTCACACAACAACTTATCCAAAATGATGTAGCCTTTAAATAAAGATTCCAGCAGAGGTATTCATGTCTGGAGCTATTTGTCAAATTAATCATGATACTTGTTTGTAAGTAATAACAACTGGAAAGCTTCACATTACATGCTAGAAGTAAAATTAGGCAAAATAATTCTTGAGCAATGTTCAGATGTCAGGCAGGAAATCCTGCTCATATGGGACCAAATCATGTTGCACACCTTTCTGGGAATCTTTACTGAGAAAGGATTTCTGTTTCCTTTGCAAAAGTAGAAGTGCTATAGGAGTGAGGGGAAAGGAAAGAGATATATGTCCTTAACTGCAGAATGGCTGTTTCAGCTGCAAGTATCATCCCATGTTCCTGGTGCTTTGCATATCCTTGTGAGAAGAGAACCAACTCTCTCAAGCTGCAGGTGGGGCAGGCACTGTGTCCCCCAGTTCAAAAGAAAATGCTCTGACTGGGGACATCATTATGAAAAAGCAAGCTGCTGTGACCACTCCTGGCAGTGTGCCTGAGACAAACTTGCTGCTGTCACGGGACGATAAGCATGATCAGGGTAAGCTTAGGGACCCAGGTCCTTCAAAACACTAATATCTCCTCCAATTAGTCAAGAAAGGACACTATCAGCACAACCTTTGGTACCTATGGTAAGACTGGGATTCAACTATAAACATCTATAATGCAAATTTCTAAGCCTGACTTGCTCTTTTAGAGTCCCTTTAAAACAATAAGAAAGAAATAACCACTTTTAAGGAGTGATTAATTTCACCAAAAGCAGCCATAAAAAATGAACCACATGAATTTGCACCCAGAGAAGTTCAGTAACCTTATAAGGACCCCAGGCTGATTGCCTTATATATATGTCTGCAGCACATGCAGTTGCCATTAGGCGAGAGTTGTCCCACCCCAGGTGCCTGTGGTAAGGCAAGTGTTTGAATAGACCCCATGCTGTGAGTTTTTCCTAGCTTGCTGTGCTGAACATAAATGCTTATGGTAATACTGGGGGCATGGTGTCCTGGGGGAGTTTAAGCTTGAACAGGTGATGACAAAGCTCCATGTGAATATCTGTAATTGTCTATAAAGTAACATAATTATTCAATGCAAGGCTGGATATAGATTGAAAACACAAGACTGAATGCCCGTCAAGGGTAAGACAGCCAGACAGCCTACAAGTTCTTTTCCTTTGCCTTTCCACTTCAAACATAGACTTTTCACCACACAGGCGCACACAGCGAGCTGCACACCTGCTCTGCCCATGCTTGGAGCTGCTAGACAAGGGTCAGTTCTGGAAGCCATTTAACACCTCAGCAAATGCACATTCCTCAGGCCTCTTTAGATCTCTGCTATAGTGCCTAGAAAGCCAGTCCTTTGATCAGATATAGGGGGTAACCTTTAGCTATTCCATCCTTCCCTTCCTCCCTCTCTTTTCCTTCCTTCCTCCTTCTCTTTCTTCCCTTCCCACCTTCCTCCCTTCCCATCTCCCATCTCCCTTTTCCACCCCATCCCACCTGCCTGCCTCTGTGTAGCTCCAATAATTTAAACTAATATCTTCATCTTTCATTGTAAATGAATAAGGAATGTTTCTGGTCTTTCCCCTGTGCTTCTATGCAGTACCAGTGTTCATCCCTTCTGTATGACTTCTATTTTTCTTTAAGCCAAGCAAGACACTAAATCCCTGTATTTTGTAATTATGCAGCAAGAATTGTAGATGATTCTCAATCTTAATAGACACTTTTTGGTGAAATTAAGCAAGTCTTAGTATATTAGTTAATGAAGCTACCTTGGAATAAAAATTTATTGGGCAAGGGAACGTGATTATTCCCACTGTTAAACATTGGTACCATGAAAGGAAACAAATAAACAAACAAAAAAAGATCATGCCTAATCCCAGGAGGATATTTAGATGGTCAATATACAAATACTGTGCAGAAGGGAATGGAGACAAAGTGTGAAAAAAGTTCAACAGTTTGAAACACAGTATTACTACAGTGCCATTTTTCTTTTTTCTTTTTTTTTTTTTGAAGAGATACATATTGAACTGACATTTCTTTCTCATTTCCAACAAAATGACAGCATGAGGAATCTCAGCCCCTTTCACGTTGTTCTCTAGCCTGTAAAAATGCTCTGCAGAGCAGCAGTTTATGTCAAAGCACTGTGCTGGGACTCTAAAGCCATAGGTGCTCTCCCTGCCTTGCCATTAGTCTGGTGCATGGCCACTTCCCTCCTTGCATTTTCCCCAACTGCAAATGTGGATAATGAAATTGCCTCCTTTATCCAATAATAATCCAATAATAATTAAAGAAAAGCTAATGAAGTAATACAAAAGCATTGTATTTTTGTTTGTAGTTAAAAAATAAGAAAACCTTTCAGATTATAATAGTGTCACATTATTTCTAGAAACAAAATACATCTTAGTGAGACCAAATGTTCAACATTCATGGCTTTTTTGAAAGCCACAAGTTTGCATGTGGATAGTGTTTGAACTTTGCCTTCTCACTGACAAAATGCTTTAGCTTCATTCAGTAATTCAGGAAGTGAATCAAGTACAAAGGTGTTACAGTACAAGTTTCATAGAGGAAGTGACACTAAGGTCATTACCCATATTAAAAATGGTCCAGCCTTGAAAACAACATATTTTTTCCTATAGAAAAGATAATGTACACTGACTAATTCCTAAGTGTTTTTTTTTTTTGTTATGTTTTTCCTTCCCAAAATTTGCACTGACTTAGTGAAAATGGAAATTCAGTCTTAATTTCCAGCTAAGAATTTCCATCTGCTGTCAAGTAGACATATATACAATCAAGCGGATTTGTTCTTAATGCTCTGTCCTGGAGTAAAAACTGCAGTCCAAGCCACAGCCATGAAAGACAGACCTTCTGAAGACGCACCCCAGGATAATTAACATGACAATAATTATCAATTCCTTCACTCTTCATCTTCAAGGCACGTATCAAATCTCTGCTGTCAGTCCACTTAGATATGTGACATCTTTTTCTGCAGGCAAACTCAGTTCCTCTCCACTCTTTTGCATCACCAGCTGGCCTCTGTGAGCTGTTCTGTGGCTGTCAGGAAAATAAGAAAGCATCCAGAGTGTATCAGCAAATCTGGACCTTGCTTGGAAGCTTGGGATGCTTTTACTTACGCAAATAAACCCTGTGAGAGTTTCACCTGAATTTTTAATCTCTGAGTAGAAAGCTGGGAGTTACTTGCATTACTTTGCAAGCTGCCAAAAAAAATTTACTTGTTCTTCAGGGTGCATAACTTTGTAAGCTCTGCTGCCAGAGCTGCAAGTACTTAAGCAATTGTGCTCTCTGTGTAATGTGTGTGCTGGAGACAGAGATCATCTGTCCAGCTCCCACCTGCCCTCGGCACCAAGGACCCTTCCTCTTTTGGCTGCTAGGCCTGGCCAAGTGGGACGAGCCAGCTCCAAGTGCAAGCTGGTGGGGTGGAGTGCCTTGGAAGCTGCTTAAAGAGCAAAACGATTTTTTAATGGGAAAAGTGTGATTTTTCCAAGTAATTTGAGCCGAGTGGAAACAAAGCTTGTCAGAGACTGTATTACGTGAAAATGTTTGCAGAGTGATGTCAGTGTGTTAGCGCTGCTAGCAGACAGTTGAGGCTTTATTCACAAAAAGAGCACTTTTTCACGGCATAGATTCATAAAGGAGACTTCCTGTGTGCAAGTGAGCTCTGTGAAAACGCAGCCCCTCTCTGTTTTCAGGAAGAAAAGACATTTTTGTGTGTGTAGATAGGCCAAACTGCTTCAGTGAGTTTTTCAGCTCTCTGAACATGGGTTCTCAAAGGGCCTTCAAGGGTTTGTAGGTGGATGTCGGTCACCCTACATAGATGTCAGTCCCCCTAAACAAAGGGTGGGGAAGGAGAGCAGGGCACAGCTTAAAAGGGGCTTCCCAGGAGCCACATGTGGCCTCCTATCCATAGGAGCAGGAAACCTGCTGTGGCAGCCTGAGCCAAAGGCCCACCTACCTCTGCCTCCCCTCTCCCCGGCGGTTGTGTAGGGAAATGTGTAAGGAGCAAGGAATGCACAGAGCAATCCATCCTCGGCTCTACTGTCGCAGCTTTAACCATCTCCACAGCGACCACATCTCACGGTCTGCTCTGTAGGACAATTGAAAAAATGTGGCTTGTTTGGGTGTTAACAGACCCAAACTCAGCGACATTTTCTGCTGGAGAGGAATGCGATGAGCAGTAAAGGCGGGACAAGTGAATTTGAGGGATGTTCTGCAAAACCTGGGGAGTCTGGAGTCAGTCTCGAGCAGGGAGGCAGGCAGCCAGTTTTCAGTAACATTTAGATGATGCTCAGCCACCCACTTCCACTAGGGTGGGAGTGTGTGAGTGCTAGCAAAAGGATGGGATCTGCAGTGCCAGGTAAGGGGAGGCAGAGGCTACTTGGTCAGCTACCGGCTCATCTTTTCCAGTGCTGTTCCTGTCATTTGCCTGGGAACCAGCAGTAAGGACCCTGTGGAGGAGTTCAGCCAGGAAGTCCTTCAGTAGAGCCTTCTCATTTTCTGTAGCTGGCCCTTGCCTCCCTCTTTGGGAGCAAGCAATGAATATTGCCTGTATCATTTACAGCTTGATGCTATCACTTTCTGTGGAATAAAATAATCCACTCTCTCTCCCCTGCTCCGGCTTTTCTGAAATGAAATGATATATAATCTGCAGGTGGTCTGTGGGATAGTCCCTTGCCAGTGATTTCATTTTCACTGTGGTACGATATATTGCTATTGTTATTTGCACATCTTCAGTAGTAACATGTTAGGGTAATGCAGATACTTTTATTAGAACAAGCTGAAGCATCTTAGCATTTGGGAATGATTTGGCATTACGGTGGTTGCTGTGCTAGAGGTTCCTTGTACACTTGTTCAAGTACATCCATAGCAGAAGGTAAAATGTACTTCTCCAGCACCATTTCCTATGCCCTCCCAATATGGGTTCCTATGCCGCACTGCTCACTAGGGCCTGAACCCAAGGCAGTAGTGCACTAAGTGATGTGACTAACATCTGTCATGTGTTGTGCTCTGAAGGAAAGTGTGTGCAGCAGATTTAAATCCCTCTTTAGGCCTAATGCACATGTATTTCATTTAAAAGTCTTACGACAAAAAAAAAAAAAAAAGGAAATAAATCAACATGGTCTTACCCTCACTGTTTAATTAGTTCTTATTGTATTCATAGCCCATTTTCACGTCATTATTCATAACTGTCAGTTCACTTTTTTTTTTCCCCTTGTTTAATTAAAATTATTTAAGAGAAATCAGAGCTGGGCTTGGGTGCCTGACTTCCAGGCTTGGGGACCAAATTCATTCTTTCTCCATAGGGTCAAATACAACATAGGCAGTTGCAATGAAAGCTGATCTCTGCTAATCTGCCACAAACCATGATTAAGGGAAAAGGCAAGGCAAATCTGCCTCCTCATTAATTTCTCCAGCCCTGTTTCTTCTTCCTTCCTTTCTGTGACTTTTGCCTGTTGATAGCTAAGAGTGCACCAGGAACACAGAGGTGATCCTCAGCCTTTTGGCTATCTGATCTCTTCAGCTCTTCCTGAAAGAGAGGGCAAAGCAAGCCTGGATTCATATGGAGACCTCTGCAGAAACCTCTTGGCGGAAATGATAAGCCAACAAAGGCCAAATCACCATATTTGTGCCCCGGTGCTTGGTGCTTGTTGATCTGTGGCTCAGTGGTCATGAAGTCCACAAGTCATCCCAAGAGAGCACGTTCTTCCCTCAAAAAGGGATGTTGAAGACAGCAGTGATGACTGCTCATTAGCTTCAATGGTTAGCTCTGTTTCACTGGTTTGCTTTGCTCATCAGCTATTTTGGGAGATGATGCCAGCAACACCTGGGAGGGACTTCTGCCTGTTTCATTTAAAGCAGCTGGTGCAGACGCTGGGCTCATATTGTGCTACAGGGGGGCTGGAACTCAGAGCTTAGTTGGCAACAGACACTGGGACCAAAGGGGACAGCCAGTGACAGGACTATGGGAATGCCACCAACAGCTCCTTGGGTTGGAGTGGGTTGCCCACCTTTCCCTCCCACCAGGGTGCCAGAAAATGCCTGCATACAGAGCAGCCTGCGGAGTGGTGCTGGGATGGGGAGCAGGAGAAAACAAAGGGCAAAAACCAGCATGTGTGATGTGAAACCGCTGCAGCTCACTGGGCTCTCACAGGGAACAGCTTTCTCCAGTTCTCTGCGTGTTCCCAGGCACAGCTGATCTACCAGCAAAGTTGCCTGTGCTGCAGCACATTTCTCTGTGGTGCTGCAGCAGCTGAGGAGAATATTTAACCCCCACATGTGGTGGAAGCCATCCTCCATGTAGAAGCCTTCACTGTTTTCTTTTTCTCCTTGCTAAAATCCGAATGTACCCCCTAAGGAAACTCTGTCAATATTTTTATTAAGGGATAACAGCTGTAGGGGTTTATTGGCAGAGGAAGAGCTTGAAAGATTTGGGGTAACCAGGATTTAGATATTTGCTATGGATTTCAATTGCTCTGATACTAACAAGAGTCTAGGGTAAACACATTTCTTTGACCTTAAAAATCAATGAAACTGTGGTTGTTTTGAAGAGCTAAGCTGGGGCACTACTTGGTTTGTGTATTTTATAGAGAACACTCATTTTTGTGCCTTCTGCACTGGCATAATCGGGCCACTGTTCAGGTGCATATTGCTCTTCAGGAAGGACACATAAGCATGTGTTTAAGACCTATGAAATCACCAGCCTTTTTTGCCTTTCCTAAATCAACAGGACTTAAGCATGTGCTTAAAGTGCCTTTTCCGAACTGGGGACTTAAAGAGCTGAGTTAGCTTATCCACCTTCCTCTTTAAAAGATGGATGTGGAAAATTTCCCAGATTATACATCTGCTCTTCCAATTTACATCGCAGAGGGTAAGGCTGAGTACAGAGGGAGCAGAAAAGGGGAAAGAAAAGTAAAAACAATCTCGAGCTGGCAGCCTGGCAAAAATAAACCGAAACAGCTGCATGCCAGATTTGGCGGGCTGTGCGCTGCACGAACCACGGCGGGGCCATCTGCATGCCAGGCTCGCACCAGGTGCTTTATTTAGCATGGAAGGAGACAGTGAGCCTGTAGAGAGAAGGAAAACCTGCTTACACTCAAGAGGTGTCTTAATTTTCAGTCTCCTCTTGCCATTTTGTCTCCATCTGATATGTCCCATGCTCTTTTCTCTGCAAAGAGTCGCAATGGTGCCAGTTGAGGAGAGGGTTATTCTGCTACCCAAACAGCCTTTTTGGAAGAGTGATGCTCCCCACAGCACCTGCCCAAGCTTCCCAGTACCGTGGAACCATTCAGGTGTAAGGAGGATGGGCAGCTCCATGCCCGTGGCCATACCCACACTGCCTAAGTGGGCGCTTCAGCCCCCTTGGACCAGGAGGTCTGTGGTGTTTGCACCCGTCCTGCCTCCCTGGGCAAGCTGAGGTCTCCATGTGTTGGCAGGGAAGACATGTTTCCCTGTGAGGATCCAGAGCTCCAGTGGTGACCGCGTGGGACACCAGCAAAGCTGGCCCAAGCCTCTAGTCAACAAGATGATACAGACACAACCACTGATCCTCCAGCTATCACCCTGCCTTGCTTCTTATCCAAGACAGTTTCAAGGCAAGCTTTTTAAAAGTTGATTTACTTTCACTGTATTTCCACCCCAACTGCTGAATTTTTTTTTCATTGCAATGACCATTTTGTTAGTATTTCACTGAAGATGTGACAAAATAAATCAGCAATGCAAGCCTTTGTTGCAATACCCACTTTGCTGCAGTCAGCCTGAGTTCACTGTAGGCCTATCAGGGTGAAATTTGGTGGCCTGCAATATGTGCAGGGCTGACTCTCCAATGACTTCTCTGCCCTTAAGCCTAGGGAATTTATGAGCCTTATCTTGGCCGCTAGACCATCCTTCTCTTCCTTTACTTGTTCTTTACTTCCTCTCTTATAGTTTTAAAACTTTATTTGGACCTAAACTGTTCTTTACATCACATACTCTCTCTTTGATTTCAAATATGGAAGGGAAGTTATTTAAAAATAGGCTCCAGCATAGACAGTGTTCTGGTAATTAGGCACGGAGCTAGACCTCGTGAGTACAGCTGTGGCTCTGAGGGAGGTCAGCATGGTTTAACTTTTGAGGAAGAAAAGAAAATCAAACTGTTCCACCATTTGACTGGTGAAAGCCAGAGATCCCTTTGTATGGATTTCTTTGTGCTGTCGTGTTGCTTTGGCTCTTTTATTCAGCCTGCTGTTTGCTCTGCCAGTATGACAGGTAAAACTGAACTCCAGGTGAGAGCGCTCCATGCTGGGACTGTAGCACACAGCCCCCAAAGAGTGACCGGAGCATTGCTTTGAAGGCACTTACTTGTTTGAAGGTGAGCTGCAACCAAACTAATCTCTTATTAAATACTAATTACATGATAAATTCTTATTGCTCTGTTTTAATCATGCTGATGATATGCCCAACTTCCCAGTAAGGTGAAAAATCACTGAAATCCATAGATGTTTCCCCATTCTTTACATCTGCAGTAGCAAAGGGCTGTGAAGGAGTCAGCAATATCAGGTGATAATGTGTCACACCTAGCACAGGTCACTCTGGATGGCGCTGCTCTGGGACGAGCTTTGCCACCAATCTACAGTGGGTGTCAAACCAGCTCATCTCCTGTGCCTCCATCTCCTATCTGTGACAGAACCATTCGATGCTTTGCTGCCAAAGGCTACAAAGTTCCATAAAGAGACATACGTTGCTATTACTTTGCGTGTAGCACAGACAGGGAAGGATCAGTCCCAGGGAAAACAGCGGAGGTGAGAGGACCATATGGCTATCTGTATGTCATTAGCAATCCCCAGAGCTCCTTGTCCTCCCAAAGCTCATAAACAGTGATATGAATGTTTTGAAAGTAACTTTAAAAAAAAAAATGTAAAGGCCTACTTTAATTAAATGAACGTATCTTTTCTCTTAGATCATAACCTTGGATCCCAATAGCTATGTTGGGAATTCAGAAGCATTTCAGATAATTAAAAAAAGAAAAAAAAAGAGTGATGTTCTTTCACAGCTGGCAATATTTCAGGCTTCATATGTTAATCCAGCTTTTTCTTTTGTTAAAAGCAAGCTGAAAAGCTTTTGTAATAAGATATTAAAAATTGTTTAGCATTCTGGATCATTACTAGAAACACTTGAATGTAGGCCTTAAGGCTTAAAAAGGGCAATGCAAATCTATACATAATACAGATTCATTTATCTGCCTTTTTTTTGTTGTTCTACAGAACAGGATCTTACAAAAATAAAAGTACTGTGTGCCAAAGTGGGACTTTTCTTTTGAGCAATAAATAGAACAAATAGTCATACCTTATTGATGTTTTATCTACTGCCATTCCCAGGGTGAGGAAGAGGAGAGCTCAGGCTGTGGCAGAGACTCAGACTGAGACAACACTGTGGCTGGCAGCAAGCAAGGCAGGATGGAGTGGCTGCCCAGGGAGTTTGCAGATGGGTGGGGATCTGCAGCAGTCTCTTAGGGCTAGGACAGCACCAAATGCTCAGGGTGCCAGTGACCTCCCATTATGGGATATGGCATCAGCATGGAAAACCCTCCTGGGAACCAGAGAAATTCCACTTGCTTCGCCTGAAGTGCAGTAGCACACCTGTTTCTCATGTGCAAGCACAGGTGTGAAACCTTCATTTTTCTCACCCATCCTAGCTCACAGTTGCTCTTATAAAATCACCTGCAAAAATAACTTCTCCACTTTTCCTGATGACAGCCATAAAGTTTCACACCAAGCTAAGCAGTCAATGTGATATCAGTTGCTAATATAACTGGATCTTCTGTGGATATCTCAGAGGAAAAAGGTTGAAAACCTTGCCAAAAAGCTGTGTGCAGCCAGCAAAATTAGCTCATACAGCTTGAGAGAGAGAGATAATCAACTAACTCAGTGATAAATATCCCACTCATTTATTTGTTCATGGATCCTCTGTATTTAATGCAAGCAGTTTCTCCACTGTTCCTTTTTTCCCCAGGTCTGGAAGGTCTGCTGCTGCCCTTAATAAGGCTTATTTCCCTTAAAAACAAGTATGGACAGAAGACATTTGGTATTTCTTCCTCTGTCTCCCAGTGGCTCTTTCTGTCCTTCAGAATCACTGAACATCACAAGAGAGAGACTCCCTTATCACAGGCAGCAAGACAGAGTACCATCATCAGCATTGGCATCCCTGTTTTTCACTAATTTAAAGTTATCAGAATTTGTTGTCATTCATTTGTTGTGGGGACCAGTGAAGTGTGTTGGATACTGAATAAAATTTCTCATTGTGTTTCCCCAAGCCATCAGGCTTCTGGTCTTCACAAAGTACAGACAGGAACATGAAATTCAAAATGTGGAAAATGTTGATATTTCTCAGGTGACTAGTAAAAGGAAAAGGCTTGTCAAGATGAGTCTTAATTCCAGGTTGATTTTGGCTGAGCACTCTTCTCGTATGTTAAGGATGCTCTCAACTATATATGAAAGTTGAAATGACATTTATCACTTCTGTAATGCCTGTCTTGGCCTGGCAAGGTTTTCTAATTACACTGACCTATTTTAATGACTTTAATACCAGCTGCTAAGTGGGCCAGAAACCTCTGGCCAGAGACACCAAGAAATTAAAATCAATGTTGGACTATCCTGGTGGAGCTCCCAGGCCAGAGAGTGCTCCACCGAGGTGCCCTTCCCTGTATGGTGCCTCTCCACCTTCACTGAGAGAGGCTGATGTGAGGCAGGATGCCTGGGACTCTTTGAAGCTTGAAGATCAGCCTCGTGGGTTTTCATGCCTCTCAATTGCTGGACATTGGCCGCCCAAGGCTCAGAAGTTTTGGGGCATCTTTGGTCATCAACACTTTTTGGTCACCACTCATCTCGCAGCCACTGTAGTGGCTTAGTTTAATAGAGCAGTGACACTGCCTAGATGGAAATACATCTGTGTTATGTGTTTGCTGAAGGAACTCATTTATAAAAATCAGCATGTTAGTAAATGGTAGCTAGCTCATGAACAACAACAGAAAGTTGTTGGATCTACAAGTCACTACAAATTATTTACGGTGTCCAGATTCATTTGCAACAATGAGCTTGGGTGCAAGAAAATCTTGAACTTCAGCCAGAAATCCCTTCCTTTATTGTTAACAGTTACATCTGCTGCTTCTTTCTTCTAGTGCTACGCAGATCTCTTTAATCCCTATAATGTGTTCCCAATTTGATTGTATTTACATACATGTCTATAGCCTTGCTGAGAATACCAGCCATACTCTTCATCACATTTCCACGCTGTGTTGAGGCTTGGTTTGGATAATGTCACTTTTCTCTTGCCTGGAGAATTTGGCTTCCTGTGAGCTTTTGGAATTTGACTTCTTCCTTTATATATCCAGAGGATTTTTTTTTTCTTTCTGCGTCTCTTCCTCTCTCTCTCTCTCTCTGCTTGTTTTGGAGTTCTTTTTTTTTTTTTTTCAGTCTACTAAGGGAACCAAAGATGTGTACTGCATACCCTCTGGCCTGCCATGTTTAATTTAGATGAAGCCTCAGTATGAAAAATTGAAATGAGACTGCTTTGCGTTTGAAGTGGGTGCAAGCCATGCTCGATGGCTGAGGGTTTTTCAGGAACTATTGTGGAGATGCAGGAAGTGGAAATGAGTCATGTCTGAAGCAAATCCAATTGAACCAAACAAAATAATAACAAAAGAAACTGAAAACTCTTATGGCTGAGTTAATAGATTTTAGTGCTTGACTTCTGTAATCAGAGCTAATGTCGCCTCGTGCAGAATCCCGGCCAACACAATCCCTGAAATGAGCGCTGCTGGTTGTGATCTGGTGCTTGAGAAATGTGATGATTCACTGTCCCCCCAGGATAGCCTGTGCCTCATTAAGAGATAAAATCCAGAAGCCTAGTACTCATGTTGAATACTCAGCTGTGCGCTGATATCTGACGTGGTCAGAGCAAGGAAATAACTCCCACCAGCCCCAGAGCTGGCAGCCCCTGCACGTGCTCGCAGCCCCCGAAAGTGGAGATGTCCACACCACGCCACCACCTGCCTCCTTGGGGCTCCTGTGTGGAAAAAGAGCTGACACTGCCTGAGCACCTCCATCTAGATCGGGTTCAGAAGTGGCAGACTCCCACAGGACCCTGGTCAACCCAGTTTGCTCCTAGTTTCTTGGGTAAGGAAGGGGCTACAAGGTCCTGCTTTGTCCCATACCAAACCTTCATGGCACGGCAGGGCTTCTTCCACACCCCGGGGATTGGGACTTCCAAGCGTCACCACAGAGGCCAATGCTGATAACTTTTCAGCAATTAAACCTCTATGATCATAAATATGAAAGCAGAATGCTTCTTAGTATGCATTTTTTCCATACAGAAAATGCAAAACATTTTTGTCTTTATATTGTAAAAACAATAAACTAAAGAAGACTCCATTTCAGTAAAGGATACCCCACTCATCATGCCAGGAAAATGTTGACTGATCACGTTGGGTAAGAAAAATAATCCACCAAGCAAATTCTGTGAAATACTAGCACAAGGTTCACAGTGCAGATATATGTAACTTTATTCGACTTTGGGGATTTTTCCCATTTTCTGCCACTGAGCTAATGAGGAAAAGGTAGGTTAATTTAAATAAATAATTTTTAAAAAGATATTATCAACATTTTTTACATTAAAAAAATCAACATATTAAACTGCATCCTGCTCCCTTGACGTTTAAATAGAAACTCACGGTTTGCCCAACTCAAAAGAAGCCATCCTACTTCTCTGGTTGAACAGATCTGTTGCATTAATTTACCAAGCATATCCACTTGATTTAGTTGAAATAACACCTACAAAGTAATAAATGTTTAGTTTAAAAGGAGGTTAATGAGCAAAGTTTATTACTTACTGGAAAATCATTGAAATTGAAAGCCACATATATTTACATAAAGTATGTGACATCTGAAATAAATCCAAAGAATTTTGTTATTAATTTCCTGTGTTGTTTACATGTGTTAGAGCTATGTTTATTCCAGAAGAATCACTCAACAGGAATGACAGAAATCAAAGTGCAAACAGGTTTATTTTTCTCGTTAACATATGAATAACAGCATCAGTTTTTAGTGTTAGATAGTGCAACAAACACTTTTCTTCAAATACATATAAAATAAATGAGAAAATAAGACAAAGAACAGTGCAGTCAAGTAACTTTTTTTAATAAAATAAAATAAAAATTAGTGTCTTTTTTTCAATCTTGTAATTTTTCTATTAATTCCAAAATATATTGAATACATTGTAGCAGGTTTTACAGTGTTTTACTGTATGTTTCATTAAGCAAATACTTATACAATGAAGTGATAATCGAGATCATAAAAACATCAAGGGTTCCATTATATTTTCTCACAAACCTGTGAATTAAAAAAATAAGTATAAAGTTACCTTAACAAATCAAAGGCTGTAGAGTTTATAAAGTCTCCTTTTAAAGTTGGAAGGGAACACGGATCACATTTTTATGGCAAGTTACTATATGTTGAAGCAATTTCTCATTTTTCACATTTGGTATGAAAATCATCCCGCATGTTTCTTAACCTCAGACCATCTCCTCTTAGTTTTGGCAAGGCTGTAGAAAGCAGTTGGCTTTCTCTAAACCAGCTAAGAAGAAAATTATGAATGCTCTTTTCTTTGCTCCTAGCCCTGGCTCTTAAGTCCTTATGTAGGCAGAATTCTCCTCGGAGCAAATAGGAGCTTTGCTGTTGAGTAGATATGACTGTGCAGGACTTGGTGCTTCCAGCTTTACGTACCACACCATTTTATTACTGCCTAGAAACACTGTTCACAGACACAGGGTGATCATGCCAGGAGTGCCTGGGAAGCAGCTTGTTCGCAGCCGGTTCCTCGTTCTCCATCATCTCATCTCTGCAATCCAGTTGTGGGCCTGGATAAAAAGAGGATAAGGAGTACGTGGGCTTTCCAAGAGCGCATGTTGTAACCAGCTCTTCTTTGTTTATAGAGACACACACAGTCCAGTATTGAGAGCTTCAAGGGAGAATCTTCTAAAAAAATAAGTAGGTTATACTTATGTTTTGCTATGAAATATGGAGAATCACTCCTCTTTTCATCATCTGCCAAGTGTTTCTGGGTTTGGAGGTTGTCTTGCAACAGTCAAGATGCTCTAACAAGCTAAGGATCGAGTCCTCATGCCACCCGTGTACTTGCTGACGCTACAAGCAAGCGGCCACTCTGCTACTGGGGGCTGGCCAAGCACGCTGCCTTCTGCACATGCCAGTCAGGCAGGGGGGCTGTGAACGCACCCCCTCCAGAATGCTTGACAGCACGGCAGTGTGGTCACTCCAGTGTTAAATGGGGATATCCATCCCACCTGGATTCCATACATCAGAGCAACCTTTGCACTGAGGCGCGGGGTCCGGGTTCCCCCTGGGGGCTGCGTGTGACCCACTGGAGCCATCCCTACGGTACCCCTCAGTAAAAGGGAACAAACTGTGAGTTTCCAGCCTGACTGCCCCCCAAACCCAGTTCTGCTGTGGGAGGTTTAACACTTACTTAATGAGGACTATGTGTGTGCATACATATGGATGTGTGTATATCTGTCTACACATACACACAATATAAATTAACTAAACATGTTACTAGGATACATCAGGAAAACCACATCCAAACAAAGAGTCAATTATGGAAAAAGCTATTAAAAGATCCCAGCGTTTGAGCTTGTTATGTATGGGAATAAATATGATTACTGCTTACCAATCTTACATTCGTTCTTTTCCTGCTGGCATTTGTAAGAGGTGCTGTCCTTCTGGGGGTGAAGGGAAGATTTCAAATGACAGAGCAAATCTGACCTTCACAAATAATGTGATGCTCATAACTAAATTACTCACCTCTGGAAGATTTGTGAGTGAGGTTCATGGATAAAATGGAGTATGGGAACTGGTGCCAATTTTTTTTTTTTAAGTTGCAAAATGTCCAAGAGGCCTGAATGGGCTCCTGAGCATAAAGCCTTTAGAAGAGCGGAGGAAAGGACCTTTATGTCTGAGGTGCCCAGAGGACTGGAGTGCCTTCACGTGAGTGTCAGTTCATTACTGAAAGACAAGGATAAGCATGGACTTTGCAGTCTCCTGTCTGTAACATCCTTCTTTAAAGCTACCCAGCTAGCCTAAAGATTTTTCCTCCTGCCCATCTACCACTGCATTTTGAATGCAAGGACACACAGACAGAGGACAGACACACTGCAGGTGACAGACTCAGTGGTGGTGTGCACCTGGCTGGGTTGCCAGGAAGGAGAAGCACCTGGAGATGTCCTTACAGCCCCAGGGGTGATGATGACTCTATTTTGCAGGTGCTCTTCCAAAGCCCTTCAGCAGCCATGGACCGAGGTGTGGCAAATTAGCTGGCTGGCAAATACCCCTTGTAAAGATCTATGAAGCAATGGCCTGGTGTTTGAATGCCCTCCTGCCTCCTGTAGTGCTTCCCCTGAGTCCTGCACCCTACAAATAATGATGCAAAGACAGAGAAGCCCCCACAGTGCGACAGCTGAATCCCCCAAAGCTGGTCATCTCTTGGGTAGCAAGAACAGAGAGCTGGACAGTTAAAATAAATAAAAGTATGTCTCAAAATCAGGCTCTTGAGGGGTGTAATACAGGCTGGCAGCTCCACGTGGAGCGGCACCTGGTCCATCTCACATGTTTCAAATGACGGGATGGTGCAGGAGCTGCACAACCCGAGCTTCTCTGGGCAAAGACAAACATGCCAGCCCCAGATGCTTCCTCAAGTGTTGGGGTGTGTAACAAAATGCTAACTTAAATGGCACTGGTCATGTGACTAAAAGGCTCAGATTTGTGTCTAGCAATGATTTTCCAAACTGGAATTCCTCTTGGCTTGTTTTGAAGTCAGTAAGAAACCTCCCGTTGGGTTTAATACAAACAGAATCAGCCCTCACTGAAGATTTTAGAGAGGCAGAGAAAAACATTTTTCCTGTTAAAAGATTTTCCTATTAGTACAGACACATAAAAGCCTTCTCAAAGCTATAATGTTAAATATTTTAATGTCCTGCCAAACCTCATCAATTCTCATTGTTTAACAAAAATGGCACAGACATTATGAGTTGCTAGCTATGGTATTTTCTGCATATTAAGATCAATAATATGCTTTACAAGGAAAAAAGGGTTGGTTAATGAGAAAAGCCTTTTAAAAGTCAAGACAATTCCAACTGTTATGAATGATTACAAATTGTGTGGTTAATTTTATGGGGGGAGGGATTGGGGGAGATTAAGGCCTTGGGCGCACGAACTATACTGTTGCATTTCCTCTTCCTTTCTTTACTAGAAACTGTACCTCCTCAAAAAACATCCAAACATCCCTTATTGATCATCTGTGCGGATTCTAGGAAACACCAGCGTGGCTGAAAGCATAACGAGCTAAGATTTCCATTTCAGCACCATCACCGGACTCTTAAAATATTTATTGGAATAAATTTCTTTGACAGGCTGTACTGACATGTACAGAAGGAAAACTTGGCTCGGACTGCTTTAAAATTGCACTTTTTGGACCCTATGCTCTATTCCTTATTCAAGCAGAAGTGCCAATAGCCTCAGGAGCTTATAGGTGTGAGGTTTTTGGCCTTTGACTTCTTCCACATAAGCAACACAGATGCACTCCCCTTGGTCCCCAGCTGCAGTGTGCTCATGCCAGCGATATCCACCTAAGCAGCATCCTGCTATCCTGCGTTGTGGTGGTGGAGAATAAAACTTTTCTATCAGAAACTGAAAAAAAAAAAAACCCACACTCCTTTTTTCTTTGGTTTTTTTTTTTTTTTCCTAGCAAAAAGAAAACAATGGTGTGATGGTTAATTAGATGTTCCCAGAGGTTCTGAGGGGCTCGTTTTTGTTCCTCTGTAAAGGTGTATTGACCTCTGGGTAGAAGATGTTCCTACATTGTTACAGAAGAAGGGGGAAGGCAGGAGGCACAGAACCTCTAGTTGTGCCATGCAGAGTAAAGCAGATTTGAAGAATCATATCATAGAATCACAGAATGGTTTGGGTTGGAAGAGACCTTAAAGACCATCCATGCCATGGGCAGGGACACCTCCCACTAGACCAGGCTGGTCAAAGCCCCATCCAACCTGGCCAAGATTGGGGCATCCACAGCTTCTCTGGGCAACCTGTTCCAGTGCCTCACCACCCTGTGAGTAAAGAATTTTCCCCTAACATCTAACCTAAATCTTCTCTCTTTTAGTTTAAAACCATTCCCCCTCATCCTGTCATTATCTGATTGAGCAAAGAGTTGCTCTCCATTTTTTTGTAAGACCCTTTAAGTGCTGAAAGGTTGCAGTGAGGTCTCTCCGATGCCTTCTCTTCTCCAGGCTGAACACCCCCGCTCTCTCAGTCTTTGTTCATAGGAGAGGTGCTCCAGCCCTCTGATCATCTTTGTGGCCCTCCTCTGGACTTGCTGTAGCAGGCCCACATCCTTCCTCTACTGGGGGCCCCAGACCTGGATGCAGCACTCCAGGTGGGGCCTCACAAGGGCACAGCAGAGGGGACAATTCCCTCCCTTGACCTGCTGGCCACTCCTCAGTTGATGCAGCCCAGGATACAGTTGGCCTTCTGGGCTGCAAGCCAACACTGCTGGCTCATGTTGAGCCTTTCATCCACCAGAACCCCCAAGTCCTTCTCTGCAGGGCTGCTCTCAGTGAGTTCTTCTCCCAGTCTGCACTCCTGTCTGGGACTGCCCCAGCCCAGGTGCAGCACCTTGCACTTGGACTTGTTGAACCTCAGTAGGTTCACATGAGCGCGTTTCTCCAGCTTGTCCAGGTCCCTTTGAATGGCATCCCCTCATTCTGTTGTATCAACTGCACCATTCAGCTTGGTGTCATCTGCAAATTTGCTGAGGGTGTACTCGATCCCACTGTCTGTGTTGTTGATAAAGATATTAAACAGCACTGGTCCCAGGACGGGCTGCCTGAGGGACACCACATGTCACCAGCCTCCACCTGCACATAGAGCCATTGACCACGATTCTCCATCTGTGGCCTTCTAGCCAATTCCTTATCCACCAAAGAGTACACCTTTCAAATTCTTATCTCTCCAATATAGAGATCAGGATGTCATGTGGGACAATGTCAAAGGCCTTGAAGAAGTCCAGGTAGATGACATCAGTTGGTCTTCCCTTGTCAACTAATGCAGTCACTCTGTCATAGAAGGCCACCAGACTGGTCAGGCACAATTTGCCCTTGGTGAAACCATGCTGACCATCTCAGATCACCTTCTTCTCATGCATGTGCCTTGACATTGCTTCCAGGAGGATCTCTTCCACGATCTTTCCAGACTCGGAGGTAAGGTTCACTGGTCTGTAGTTCCCTGGGTCCTCCTTTCTACCCTTTTTAAAAATGGGAGTGTTTCCCTTTTTTCAGTCGCCAGGAACTTCACCTGACTGCCAGGACTTTTCAAATATGATGGGGAGAGGCTTGGCGACTCCATCAGCCAATTCCCTCAGGACCCTGGGATTCATGTCATCAAGCCCCCTAGACTTATAGTTGCTCAGTTGCATCAGGTGGCCTCAGACCTGCTCTTCACTTACAGTGGGTGGGACTTTGCTCCCTGAGACCCTGCCTTGAGGTTCAGGGAGTGGAGAGGTGTGGGAAGCCTGAGTGGCAGTGACGCCTGAGGCAAAGGACTCATAGAGTACCTCAGCTTTCTCCTTGTCTGTGGAGTGAAGTAGTAGTGGCCACAGATTCAAACACGAAGTTGATCATTTTAGAAAATATACCCAGATGCAGGTTGCACAATCACAGGTGCCTCCACAATCTCATTCCTCTGTCCACCCTCGAGTCAATCATACCTTGACTTCTAGTTCTCCCTTCTTGTTTACCAGAGGGGGTACACTCTCCTTGGTCTTTCTTTTCTGACCAATGCACCTATAGCATCTTTTCCTGTTATTCTTTGCATCCCTTGCCAAGCTCAGTTCCATCCATGCTGTGGCTTTCCTGATCCCATCCCTGCACACCCTGACAGCATCCCTGTACTCTTCCCAGGCCATGTGTCCCTTCTTCCACTGCCTGTGCATCTCCTTCTTGCACTTCAATTTGACCAGCAGGGCCTTGCTCAGTAATGTTGGTTTCCTGCCTTCCCCACTTGATTGCCTACACATGGGGTAGAACTATTTATTCTCCCACCCTTTGGTTGCCTGCTATCCCAGAAGCTACATGCCGCAGTGACAGGAGATGTGGCAGTTAACTCCCTAAAGCAGATGAAGGAGGCAGACCTACTCCTGGACTCGAGTTGTGCATGATTAGCAGGCTGCTGTGCAAAATGGGGCTGCCTGCACTCTCCCTGCTGGCATTTTCCTTCCATACTGCGGTGCCACCGTGTTTTGCGCAGAGCTCGCCTGTGTGAGCGCGTATTGCATGTGCACTGTCAGAGCAGGCTCCTCCAGAGGAGGAATGCTTTGTCTGTGAATCCGGATGGGATTAGGTGTGAGATATGCACTTAGCCCTGTCAAGACCAAAAGGCTTCAGTGCATGTGCAGAGCAGAACTTCAGGCATCTCAGAGACTTCCCTGGTGCCTGGGGGGTTACTTGGTAAAGCCACGATGATATGAAAAAGACAGTTTGCATTTAAACACCAGATTTCCACCTAATCCCCAGTGATGGTATGTTTGTGAGCTGGACTTGTGTCCCAGTTACGTAATAGCAATTTTCTAGATGTAGACGGTATGAAGTAGTGCAGTAATTCCTCTTAAATACAGCATCTTGGAACCACCTCTGAATGTAAGTTTTTCCCGAGACTCATTGTGGCAATGAGAAATGAATGCACACATATTAATATGTAGTATTTGCTGTAGTATACTACAGTGTAAAAATGGGTGCACACACACCTCCTGCTCTGTTTATAATCTCCCTACACATCAGTGTGAGCAAATGAAAAGAAATCTAAAAAATGATAGAAACAAATTGTCATTCGAATATACTACAAACTCCTGGTTCCCTCCCAAATAGGAACTTTCTTTAATTTATTGCCTAAAATGCTTATGAAACTGTTTTCATGAATACTCATACAGAGCTGAATGGTCTTAATTTCATTTCTTGCCTCCTTTCCACTCCCGGACAGCCCAGAGCCTTGAAATGCCCTTCAGTTTCCCACTACGACCCACCTCAGATCTCACCGTGCCTCCAGACCTTGGCAAATCACAGGGGGGTCACAAGCTGTGGCGAAGAAGGAGGGACAAAAAGGGGGGAGCAGTGGAAAATCCATCAT
Source organism: Anser cygnoides (assembly GCF_040182565.1). Taxonomy (NCBI): domain Eukaryota; kingdom Metazoa; phylum Chordata; class Aves; order Anseriformes; family Anatidae; genus Anser; species Anser cygnoides. Next base: position 55,003,818 of record NC_089876.1, read on the forward strand.
GGCGTCGGACCTGAGGTCGCTGCATTTGGCTGCACGATGAGTTGGCTGGTGGGGTAGACATGGAGCAGGTGGGGTACGGATTGCAAAGGCTGAGCTTGACAGTGGATGTTGGATTGGTGCCCAGGTTACACAGCAAAGTGGCAGAAGACGAGTTAAGTCTGCAGAGGCCCAAAAAGATAATTGAAAACACCCCTGGATGACAACGGCTATTTACTTGCATCCAGTCACTGCGTCCCATGGAGGAAGAGAGGAACGGAGTGTCTCCCTGGGCTGCGTTTGGGAGCTGTGACCAGGCACAGCCCATCCCATGGGTCTGCACATCACCACTGCTTCTGCCTGGTCCCATGAGCGTCGCGGGGGGTGAGGGCTGACGAGGCGGGGTGGGGAAGGGGGTGGGGGGTGGGGGCAGAAAAACACCAGGAAACCCGTTTTGACAGAAAAGGCTTGCGAGCCTCCCATGTGCGCTCCACATTGCTTATTGCGTGCCCTTTGATGTCGGGTTTTGTTCATGGGAAGGCGTGGGGCCGGATCCTCACCCGGGGACGGCCGGTGCCACCCTGCGCACCGTGCCGCGGCCACGGGCAGCCCGCCCCAGCGCCGCTCCCGCAGCCCCCAGTGCACAGGGCGCCGTTTTCCCTTTATTCTTTTCCTTTTCCCCACCCATTCTCTTTTTTATTTTCTTTTTTTTCCTTTTTTTCTCTCTCTTTTTATTTCTTTAATTTTATTTTTTTCTTAATTTTTCTTTTTTCTTATTCTTATTCTTATTCTTCTTATTATCATTATTTGCCCGCTGCTGTCTAAGAGCTTTCCCTGTTCACCTCCGCAAGCCCGCTCGTTTCCTCCTCGCCTGCCGCTCCTGGCCCCGCGGGAGGCGCAGCCCGGGGCCGAGCCGGCGGCGCGGCCCCGACGGGGGGGGCAGCCTTGCCCTGCGGAGAGCTGGCCTGCCCGACCGCCTGGCCCCGTACCTGCCCCGAAACGCCATCCCCAGCTCCCCAAAGGGAAGGCAGAGCTCCTTAAAGCCCTCTGACTCACGGCGGGGAGCTCCCAGCTCCCGGTTCCAGGCGCTCGGCAGCTCCCTCTGCCTTGCTGCGTACCCGTTCTCGGCTCTTCGTGCAAGAAACCGATGGGAAAATATCAACAAATAGCCAAAATGACTGCGGTTTTCTTTCTCCCCGTTTTCTTTTATTGTTGTTGTTTTTTATTTTTATTTTTTTCTATCAGCTGAGTTACTGATTCAGGTTTGAAATCGCTGTCCTGGCATGTTATACATGAGGGATGGACGCATTTATCCAAGTTTTTCGTATTCCGCAGCCTGCAGTTGTAGGAGAAAAAGAGAAGAAGAAAAAAGAAAAAGTGGGGAAATGCCTGTTCTTTCATATTTCTCAAGGTGTTTGAAAAATCTGGTCTGTGCCACGTGAATTTTGGAAACGGCGGTTTTGAGTTGACGTCTTACTGCTGGAGGCACAGGACTGTTTTGAAAAGGAAGTACGAATGAAAAGCAGCCCTCACCTCTCCGCAATGCACCGGGAAAGGACCTCATCCCGGGGCTCCTTTGCTTACTTCCTACACAGTAGTCCCTCTCCTTCTTAGTCCATTTTTTTTTTTTTTTTTTGGAGGGAGCAGAGAGGGGATACCGAGATATGCCAATAACTCCAGGCGCCCCTTGCCTCCTGGGATAAGATTTATTTCTGCGGGGAAAAGCCGTACATCACATGCTATCAGCAAAGACACCCTCTCGCTGCGTTCTCCTTCAAACTGCCGCGGACCCCCCCGATCCTCCGGGCGTGCAGAAGCTCCCCAGGCTCGAAGCCACCTCGGTTTTCAGCTCGCTCGTTTCCCACTGGCCCGCTCTCCCCGAGCATGGGGCAGCAGCGCCGCACACCCCGCCGAGCGGCGGGCAAATCACGGCCCCTTTCTCACGGGCCGCATCCGGACCGGGCCGGGGCCGCGGCGGCCGGAGCCCGCCGGGAATCGGGGGGGTCGGTCAGAGCTGCCAGCCCAGGGGGTGGTCTGGCCAAGGAACACTCTGTCATATCACGTCATAGTACATCACTTGTCCTATCCTGCCGTATTAAATACCGGAGTATTTCGATAAAATTTGTATGCGCGTCCATACATCCATGTTCATATGCGGTTATACGTACAGTATAATGTCTTTTGTATATGTTTAATATGTAAAAGCATATCTAAATATTCCCCAGTTTTTTTTTTTTGTTGAGGATCTTGGAGCTCATGACGCAAATGAAGGGAAACTGCAGGACTAATTCCCTGTTATTTAATAAGGTAACTAAAATAATGCCATGTACATTCGATTGTATTAATTAAGCATATATTAATGGTACATGCGCAGGTATTTATACACACACGTGCAGAGATGTATAGCCACTTATACACACGCACCCCCACGTGTTTCGCCGTGCACAGCCCGGGGCGCCTTTCCCCCCGCGCTGAGCCCACGCGGAGCCGCCGTGCACCCATGGAAAGACCTGAGGAGTGGAACAGATGTGGCCGGGGGGGGGGGGGTGGAATGGCTCCCACTCTGCTGCTTTCGGACCCGTGGGGAGGGCGCGATTAGGTTTTAAGAAACAGCCCCTCCTCAGGCAGAGCCGCTGCCTGCGCAGGAAAGCACGGACAAAGAAACAGAGCCGGCGCGGGAATGATAGATAGATGAAAGGATGAAATAAGAAGGAATGAAATGAAAAGGAATGAAAAAAATAAAATAAAAAATAATTAAAATAAAATAAAATAAAATAAAATAAAATAAAATAAAATAAAATAAAATAAAATAAAATAAAATAAAATAAAATAAAATAAAATAAAATAAAATAAAATAAAATAAAATAAAATAAAATAAAATAAAATAAAATAAAATAAAATAAAATAAAATAAAATAAAATAATAAAATAATAAAATATAGAAATGCCTCTAAAGCAAAAAAAAAAAAAAGAAAAAAAATTACACGTTCTTTGTGCACACCATGGCTTTGGTACTTTTCTCTCTCCGAGTGCTGCGGCGCTCCGCTGCGGGAGGAGCGGGGCGGTGGCGGCGGCGGCGGGGGACAGGCAGGCGTGGAGAGGGGACCGATGAAGGGCGAGGGCGGAGGGGAGCGGCTGCTGGGGGCAGCCATCGGGGCCACCGGAGAAGGGTCACGCCGGCATCTGCAGCTCTCCAGTGCCGCCTGTTACCTGCCCGCGGCTGCCGGGGGTTTGTGCCTGCGGACAGCAGGCGGTGACAGCTCTCCGCGGGTGACACCTTGTAATGAGGGCCGCCGTGGCCACCCAGCTGCCGGCCCCTCCAGCGCTCGCTTCGCATCCCAGTCCCCGCCCGGAGCATCCCTTCCAGAGGGTCCTCCCGGCTGTAGCCCCGAGGGGCTCTGTCCCGCGTGAATAACCGCCAGGAGGTCCAAATCCTCCCAGTGCCGGGCAGGACACGGCCGACACCCGGCCCCAGGTCACACCGAGCAGGGCGGGATCCTCCTGGTTCCTGTGCCGGTCCCGAAGCGGGTTTAGGGCGCTGCTGGGGCGCGGGCATCCTCCCTCCGCCAAGTGCACGGTGCTGACGGATTTACCTTCCCCGCCACAAGCTTTCGAGGGAAGCACAGGCGGAGCTGAGGGATGCTGCTTCCAACCCCTTTAGCCCACCCCAAGGGGGAGCCCCATCCGCCAGGTGATGCTCCTGCGGCCCGAAGTGGCCCCAAAGCCAGGCGAGGCAGAGCCAGCCCCCAAAATCGGCCGGTTTGGCTGGGGAGGCGGTTGGCAGGTTGGCAAAGAAGTGGCAAGAGACGTCCCCCAGAACTTCCCCATGGGCTTCAGTGGGAAAACGGGCAGAAAACGTGCCCGCCAGGCTCTGCCCTGCGACGAGGGTGCAGGTCGGGCACCGTCGCGGTGAGATGAGGGAAGGAGCTGTCCTCTCCCTGCCCTCGGCCTTGAGGAGAGAGTGGCCAGGCTGGGGGCACACCAAGGACGAGGTCTGGCTGAAAGGTGCCAGACACCGAAAACTGCCCCCTGTCCCCCGGCTGGGCTCCCGAAAAAAATAAAATTAAATTAAAAATCAATTAAAAAGAGAATCCGCTGACTGCAGGCAAGGTCTCACCTGCTTTCTATTCCCCCCTCCGCCCCCCGGGAGCTCTCCCCGCCGCCGGCCGCACGGAGGGGCTGGCTGCGGCCCCGCAGCCAAGCCGTCGGGGGGCTGCCGTCTGCCATACCCCCAGGGAGTTGGGGCGGCTCCGGCAGCTTCCCCCGGCGCTTCCCGAAAAGGTATCCCGGGAATTCTTCCCCTAGAAAGGCAGCAGGCCGGAGGAGTTAGCCCAGCCTCGAAGCATCCAAGGAATTTCGAGCAGGGAAGCGAGCCCCGGCCCGCCGCTGCAGCCCCGCCGGCCCCCGGGGGGCGAGAGGCGCAGCCCCCGTCGGGGCGTACCTTCAGGCATGGAAGCGTTTAGCGGTTTCGGCGGCATTAACTCCTAACAGGGTGTGAAAAGTATTGGGGATTGAAAAAGCTGTGGGAAAGTGGAGGCTTTCAAAGTCAGCCAGACTGGAGCTTTCCTCCCCTCTGCAGGCGGACACCTTGCGCTGCTCCCGCCGCCGCGACCGTGCCCCGGCCCCCAAAAAAGAGCTGCCTCGTCCCGGGAGCCGTGGGTCGAGCAGCGAGACAGGTGCGGTGCCCCCCTGCCCCCTTGTAGCCAGAAAATCGGGAAATCGGGCATCCCCTGTGGCCACTAGCCCCGCCGCCCACAGCCGTCGAGGGGCGCCCGGCCAAAAGCCTGCGGTCTCTCCTCTGCTCCCAGCATCCTCCTGCTGCTTTTTTTCCTTTTTTTTTTTTTCTTTTTCTTTTTCTTTTTTTCTCTTTTCTTTTTTTCCTTTCTTTTCTTTTTATTTTATTTTTTGTTAACCTAGCACACCGCTCTGCTTTTTTTTTTTTTTTTTTTTTTTTCAGTGCGAACGGCCTGAAAAACAAAACCACGGGAAGAACATTTCAGCTCCGATCCCATTTAATTAGCCGTTAACACTCGTTCCCGTTAAAGCGGAGATCCTCACCGCCCTTACAGCCGCCCCGAGTGAGCCTTACGGTCCGTAACCTGGGGCCGCATCCAGCCTCCCCCTTCTCCGGCGGGCAATCAACGAGGTCTGCAAAATCCTCGGCGGCGCAAATCTTAAATCCCGGTGCCAAAAAAAAAAAAAAAAAAAAAAAAAGAAGTTTGCTTTCTCCCCGCCAGACAAGACGGTGGATGGCGCAAGAGCTCACCCGTGTGTCAACCTGCGCTCCCCCCACCCCGAGCACCGCTGCCCCCTGCCCGCATCGTGGGGGCGAGATGCGGGGCGAGCAGCTGCAGAAGGGACCTTACATTGCTTTTCTTACCTGCCTTAGGCGAGAAGGGCAAAGGGACAGGCACCTGGCTGGGGCCAAACTGGGAGTGTCTTCCCCCTCAGTCACAGAGCCGCCGCGGGGGCTCCTGCGCTGCCCTCTGCGCTCACTTGGGCCGGGCCGGGAGGGAGCAGCCGGGGTTTTCGGCTTCCGAGGAACCCCGGGATAAAAAGAGAGGCTCCTCCTGCAAAGAAATCCATTGCTAGGCATCAGAGAGGGGTTTTAAAGAAAGGAAAAAAAAAAAAAAAAAAGCCCCCCCTCCGACTCGTGATTGAGGGACAGTTAAAAATAATTGCCCGTGTTAAGAGGCAGAAGACCAGGTTACAGGGAAAACTACCTTCTTTCAAAGCCCGCTAATGGCCCTACGATTCATTAGGTTACTTAATCCTAATAGCCTCGCTAGCATCAGTCCCGGTGACCCAGCCCATTAAGCACCACCAGTGAAACCCTATAAAACATGCAAGGGGAATGTCCAACATATGAGCACGTTTATTAGCGTTATGTTCCCGAGATAACGTGCCTCCGGCTCCTCTGCACACCGCTGCAGGCAGGTCGGGGCCAGAGGGAGCTCGCTTTTGGGAAGGGTTGAGAGCAGAAGAGGAGTTGCGGGAGAGGGGGAGCTGCTCCCACCGTCCCTGTCACCCCTGCCGGTAGCACTGCTCCCCCGTCCCCTCGGCTCTCCTCCTCTCCAGCCAAACAATAGCTACATTTGCGGCTAGCATTTTTTCCCTCTGATTAAACCCAGGCCAACCAATGGCAGCCAGAACGAACCAAAACACACAGAGTAACATTTCGACCATAAACAGGAGTTAACAGCTTTAAAAGAAAAAAAAAAGGGGGGGGGGGGGGGGAGGGAAGCCAAAAAAAACAGCCTCCCTTCCACCGAACCGTGTCAATGTGATCCACTCCCACCCCCCTCCAAAATCCCAAATTTATTTTATTTATTTTTTCTGCCCCTCCATTTCGGGGGGAAAAAGCGCCCGGGCTGCGGTTCAAGATGCTGAGACAGGTTAATGGGACAGCCCGGCCCCACCGGGGGGGACCAGGGGCAGCTCCCAGCTGGGTGGGATTGGGAAGCAGCCGGCCCTGCCGCCCTTCCTCCGCCTTTCCTCGCCGGTTTTAAGGCTGTCGGGGCATCCTCTGGGAGCCTCCAAGTGAGCTGCGCCTTCCCAGCGCCGCCGGCTGCTCCGTGGAGGATTTGCCGGTGCTAAACGCTGCGGGCTGATCCCGCAGACCCGCGGATCTGGGAGCGGCGCCCGGCCGCCAGGCCCCCGCCGTGCCCCGGGCACCGCGACGGGACGGCCCCGAGCGCCGGGGGCCGGGGGCTGGGGCCGGGGGCTGGGGCGGAGGAGGGCCGGCGGCGGCAGCGCCTGCCCGGGGCCGGGGCTCCACACCCCGGCAACTGACAGTGCTTCTGTTATTAACCCCCCCCCTTTTTTTTCTTTTTTCCCTTTTCCTCAAGGGTTTTTTTTTTTTTTCTTAACTTGTAAAATGTTGCTCTGGCTTGGAACTTGTCATAACAGGAGCCTGCTTTATTTATTGGGTTATTTATTTCTTTTACGCATAACAACAATAACCCGAACACGGTCAGTTTGCAAGGAGATTCCAAACAGAAGAAAGACAGAGAAAAGCAAGAGAGCAAGAGAGCAAGAGAGCAAGAGAGCAAGGAAAGAAGGAAGGAAGGAAGGAAGGAAGGAAGGAAGGAAGGAAGGAAGGAAGGAAGGAAGGAAGGAAGGAAGGAAGGAAGGAAGGAAGGAAAAGAGAGAGAGAAAGAGAGAGAGAAAGAGAGAGAGAGAGAAAGAGAGAGGGAGAGAAAGAGAAAGAAAGAAAGAAAGAAAGAAAGAAAGAAAGAAAGAAAGAAAGAAAGAAAGAAAGAAAGAAAGAAAGAAAGAAAGAAAGAAAGAAAGAAAGAAAGAGAAAGAAAGAAAGAAAGAACGAAAGAAAGAAAGAGAAAGAAAGAAAGAAAGAAAGAAAGAAAGAAAGAAAGAAAGAAAGAAAGAAAGAAAGAAAGAAAGAAAGAAAGAAAGAAAGAAAGAAAGAAAGAAAGAAAGAAAGAAAGAAAGAAAGAAAGAAAAAAAAACACATGCCAGCCCTTCAAAATTAAAACAAGAAGCCCCGAAGTATTCTTTTGGTATTAATATTATTTAACATTTGAAAATCCAGGAACTTCAAACAACCTTTTTTCGGGGAAAAGAAAGAGAAAAGAACTATTCTCTGGAAACCATTTGTTCACAACTCGAACTGTGCCATTTTGGCTTCGAAACAAAACTCGAGACGCCCAACCCTGTCCCCCCTCCCCCCGGCATATATCTTTTCAGCACACATTTTAAAATAAATATTCTTACGAGTCTTTCCAGAATGCCTCCCTGTTATGAATTGATAGGATACAACATACCCCAGCTGCGCCTGGAAGTTGGGATTTAGTCCTTTAAACACCAGGACAACATCTGCAGGGAAAACAATTAGGGCGGCCGCGGCCCCCTCCGCCGCGCTGCCTCGCTAATGGCCCGGGCGGGCCGGCCCGGCCCCGGCCCCGCACCCTGCACAGGGGTGCCCGGGGGCAATTCACTGCTGCCGCCAGGGCAGCCCTGCTGGGACGCAGAGAGCCCCAGCTTCTCGGGGCAGAAGCCCCCAGCCTGTCTTCGCTCTGGCATAATGGAGAATTTTTTATTTTTTTTTCCTCCTGGCCATCCTTGCAACAAGCCCTTTTCACTTGACCGCCTTTTCCCGGTCTTTCCCTGCCGCTACTGAGCAAGTGAAAATAAACCCCAGCAAATTCAGCAAACTACTCCCTCCAGAATTTAAGAAAATAATGAAGGCATTTCCAGCGGTCTGTGCGGATGTGTCCGACTGGGGAAGCGCAGGGCGAATCCGACACGTTTTTCGTCCCGACCGAAGCTTAATTCAACCTCAAGTATATTTTCGTAGCGTATTTACTTAGCAAAGCTTTCCTGTAGCTATTCTGCCTGAGAACGGTGTTTATCATTTAAAGAATGCGGAAAGCATTTGCTCTGTGATCTCCTGTTTCGGAGCTTATAACAGGTGTCGGAGCTCTCTTTGGGGGGAGTTATATATGGATGTCTATATATACGCCCAATTAAATAAAACGACTGCTTTGTCTATTTTAAACCATATGTTTGCGAAAGAAATAACAGAGAAACGTTCAAGTTTTAAACACCTTCTGTGCTTATACGGCTTAGGCTCAGTCCGAATATATTATATGACCTTATCATGTTTCAGCCTCTGTTTTCTTGTTGCTTTTAATGAGATGCTGCAGTGGGAACGGTCGTGTCCCGGCTTCCATAGGCTATGCTCTTTTCCATCCTAGGTGGGTGCGTGTCTTCTCAGAGCTGGCCAGCTCCGAAATAACTTTGTTCTCGAAAAGGAGTAAGACGCGTCAGTAAAGTCATCGCAAATGGGGTGAAAAATACAACAGCACTGAAATCCACGACCACGACCGGCCACCAAAAATGCGAAGTATGACTAAGCACATGGCTGAGGTGCTTTATCTCTGTAGGAAAATGAGCTAGAGCCCATGTGCCTCCTCTCCTCGCCTCTCTGCACCCAGCATGGTTTTCCTTTCCCGTTGCCAAAATCAAAATAAAAATACAACTCCCAGCTCGTTTTACGGAAGGGAGCGAGACACTTCTTACAGATGTTTTACGGTGTGGGAGCCAGCGCCCTAAAGAAGCCGAGGACTGAGTCCTATGCCACAAGCTCCCCTCTTCTCTACGCCCCCACCTGTCCCTAGTGTCCCCCAGCTAACGCAGCGGCTCGGGGCGGGGATAGCGTCTAAAACCTGCACAGGTCGCGGCTGCTGGTGGTGCGGAGAAGCTTCAGAAAGTTAAAATCCCGGCACGGATTGGCCTCCAGGAGCATCCCACCCCATCCTGGCAGGCGGCGGCTGGGCAGAGCGAAGGGGCCGCGGGAGCGGGCGCCCCCGAGCCCTGCGCATCCCATTGCGGCCGCAGGGCACGGAGGGATGCGCGGCTGCGGGAAGGATGCCAAGGCAGCCCCGGAGGGGGGAAAACGGAGATTTAAGGGCAGCGAGCAGTGAAATACTGAAAATATTCGCAGCTTGCAGCGCTCAGCGGTGCCCACAGCCACGAGGGGTCCGGTCGGGACAAGAGGTCCCAGCCCAGAGGGATGCCCACGGGGTGATGCCCCACGGCCCCACAGCACCGGCCCTGCTCCCCACAACTCCTTTTTAAATTTTTTATTTTTTTTTTTCTCCGAAAAGTGCCGACTTCACACGCAGAAAACGGCGAGAAGGGGAAAGAGATGTGCCCCTGCCTCCCTCCCGGTGCTGCCGAAGGATGGATGTGCCTCATCCCCCCACCGCGCACGGAAACCCGGGCCATCCTGCGAACGACACGCTGCCTAAATAAAGATAAAACGTGCCATACATCACAGGCTTCCCCGCTTGTTCTCAATGACTTGTAGATTCCTGCCCTCCCCGCCCCCCCCCCCCCCACCGGCACACTTGCGGTGATAGAAAACGGTTTTAAATGCCGAGGGGTCACGCAGAGCCATCCTGCTCGTTTAGCAAGAATAACAGAGCTATTACAGAGCGCAGGGAAGGAGCCGGCCAGTCCCCCCGCACACGCTTCAATAGCGCGCCTGGCCCGCACGCAGCCCCAAGCGCCCAGACCGTGCGGGCACCCGGCTCGCCCCCGTGCCCCTGCTTCAGGCCGCGGGGGCGCGCACGGGCGGCGGGGCGCGCCCCCGTGCGCGGGCTGGGGGGCGCGGAGGGGCCGCGTTGGTCTTCGAGACGGAAAAGCACGGAAAGACTTTTAGGAGAGCCGGGAGACAGCATTTGCTCGCTAACCCACACTTCTTATTTTGATTTTTTTTTTGTTTTTATCTCTGTGGCCGAAAACTGGAAATAATTAAATTCTTTAAAGGTTTACTTTTGAAACCGTGGCTGGAGTAAACTACGATTCAGGTGTAAATAATTACCGAAGTCATGAAAGCGGCAACTGCTACATGTGGTTTATTCATTGCCCCCCTTTTTTTTATCGTTTGATCATTTTAATCCTTAACTGTTTGCCAAATTCGCATATTTGTAATTTACTAAACTTTATCGTCTCTCCTAGGACAGGGATGGTGTCCATTAGTTTCCAGACCCGTCCTGCCCCGCCGCAGGAGTCCTCCCTGGTGGAGGAGCGTGGCTGGAACAAACTGGATGCTCCTGGAGAAGGGGTAACCCTATCACCCCGGTATTTGGAAAAGCTGCCTATATCAGATTAGGGAAATTAGAACTGAATAAAAGATGCTTCCCTTTCATAAACGCTAACAGACCTACTCGGTTTAAGACTCCGGAGAAGAAATGAGTTATTGAATAAAAGAAATTGTTTAAACACAATAGATCCATGACCGAATGAAAGCATCCCCCGCGGCAAGACAAGCAGGATTTGGCCCGAAAGCACGAAAATAGAAGCATGCATTAAGCGAAAGCCTTGCAGAAATAGGAGAAATGTGGACATATAATATACACCATACAAACAAAAGCAGGGAATTGATTTCATCCACGTTTGCTTCAGCCCTTGTCTACTTTTTACTTTTTTTTTTTTTTTTGCCTACGTTGCAATTTCAACTCATTTGTCTCTTCAGAAAGCCACGGTGGAAAAAAAAAAGGCAGAGAAAATAACATTTTCTGATGTGTGTCCTCTTTTAAAACCTTTCTGCACACTGAGACACTACTCGAACATGCTCTGGCGTTGTAAAAGTGTTTTTATCACGCTGTAAATTACTGCCACTCCAACAGGGGAGCCGGAAATGTAAATCACACCGTAGAGCTGAAGTTATGAAAAAGTTTGTTACATTTTCTTGCCTCTTAGGAAGATCACGGCGCTGCTGGCTTGGGAAGGGAGGGGGGAGGCTTGTTTACTATTTTCCTGCTCCACCAAACTGTTGGCTCCACGGTGCCTGGGACTTTGATGAGAAAGAATGGACAATGTGCAGAGTCCCTTCCTATGACACCCAGGCCACCGCCACTTGGGAGGTCCTTCGGCCTAATGCAACCACAGCTAACTGCTCCCAACAGGAGGCTCTGTGGATCAGGCAGGGTCACAATTATACTTCTGCTAAAGGCAAGAGCTTTAAAAAAAAAAAAAAGAGAGAGAGAAAAAAAGAGAGAGAGGGAAGGGGGCTGGGCGAGCGGCTGAATTAAAGCCTTTTACTTCAGATGGGGAAAGAAGGACCGAGAGCGAGGGTGGCAGGAATCGTTTACAGGAGGCATGTGCATGCGTGAAACCAGGTCGTCTTCATCCAGGCGCTGCTCGGAGGCCGAAGCCCGAGGCTCGGCTCATGGAGCCCCCCTCGGCCGGAGGCAGCGGGTCTCTGCCCGCCCGGTGCGGAGGCTTTCGGGGCTGATCCGCGGGCGTGGGACCCGCCCGGTGCCAGACAGATTAGAGCCCTTAAGCGCCAAATACTCGCTGGAGGTGGGAGAAAGGCTGCAGGAGGAAACAGCCCAGCCTCGGCCTCCGATTTCGGCACTCGGTGGGGGGGTGAATACTTGACGGGGGTGCGGGCAGGAGGGGCAGGAGGCCCAGGGCACGCGTGGAAGAGCGGGATGAGATTCCCGGGAGCCGCAGCCCCTGCAGAGCTGCTAAAGCCGGCTCGCTACCGCTTCCTCGCAGCGGCGAGGAAAAGCGGGGGGGTACGAGGTTGGGGGGCCGCGGGGGGGTCCCAACCTCCGACTGTTTCCCGTGCCAGTGCCAGGAGCGGCGCCCCCCCGCCAGTCCGTCCCGTCCCGCCCGCGTCCTCCAGCCGCGCCCCCCCGTCCCTTTTCCGTGCTTACAGCCCCCCCGGGAGCCTAAGCCCGGGGGGTCCCTCCCGGGAGGCAGGCGAGAATCCCCCAGCCCGCTTCGGCCCAGCGTTGTGCTTTCGCTGCCAGGAGGCTGCGGCACCGGCAGAGCCGAACCGATCCGGGCTGGGGGGGTCCCGTTTCGACCCGAAGTCCCCCCCATCCCCGGCCCTGCCTGGGGCAGCGGGATCCCCTCGCCGTCCGGCTCCCCCGGCTCGCCCCGTCCAGGCAGCGAGACCCGGCCGAGGGAGGGGGGCGGGCTCGGGCCCCCCCCGGCCGCAGGCTCCTGCCCCGTCCCCTTCCCCGCCGCCCCCCGCTTACCTGGACGAGGCTTCCCGTGGTCGGCGGCGGGCTCGCGGCGGGCCGGGAGCGAGGAGGGGGGCAGAGGACACCCCGGGAGGGGAGGGGAGCAGGCATGGCCTCCCCGCACCCCGGAGAGCTCAGGCTCGGGGAAGAGAGAGGGTGGGGTGGAGGGAAAGCCTTTTTTCCCCCTTTCTCTCCCCGTTTGAGCCTAAGTGACCCGCAGTATCTGGAGAAGGTTTTTGAAGACGTTTGGGAGGGAGGGAGAGAGTTTTCTGCTGAGAAACTCAATCTGCCATACAGTAGCGGCTGCATCTGGGATCTGTCACTGCTGACAGCACCACAGGGCACAGACATGATCTTCCGCACAACACTGCAACTCCCCAAAATACCCTCCTCGCTCCCAGGGTGTCTGCCGGGTTGCATCGCGCTCCTTCGCCAAAAGGGGAAAAACAACCTGAATCCCGAGCAAACAAACCCACCGAGGGAGAGGGAGAGGGAGCAGTACCCCCCTTCCCCTCCTCGATTTTAAACAAGCCGCCGCCGAGGAAACGGGGCGAAAAGGCAGTGTCATACTCTGATGGTGCAAAGGCCGTAAATGTAAGCGCCAGCGCCGCGAGATTCCTGAGAATGACTTTAATGAATAATTTCGGAGACAGTTATGGCTTTAGGTAATTACCGCGCGGCTCTATGAAAACCAGATTGGGGGGAGAGGCAGTCAAGGCCGGGCCGTGCGCCTCGGCTCGCCCTGCGCGGCCCCGCGGGCGCGCACCCCGGACCGGCACAGCACGGCACGGCCCGGCACGGCCCCACAGCCCTGACGGACCCCCCGCCCGGCTGCCGGGGTCTTCCTCCGGGCAGGGCTCCCAGCAAAGTCTTGAGGCTTGGGGCTTGGGCTGGGCTGGGGGGGGGTGGGGGGCCTGATATTATTATTATTAGTTTTAATCTCTTCCGCCTCCTGTATTTTCTGGCAGAACATTTCATTGTCTTTCAGGCCGCTTTTAGAAAACTTCCATGGGTCTGCATACGCATTTAGCTTTCTAAAAATTCATTATGCGCAGCTGTTTTAGCCTATAGCCACATATGGCATGCAAATAGAGACCCCTATAGGAGAATCGTCCTCTCTATTATCCCCACATGTTTGTTCGATAGACGTGGCCGGGAAAACGACTCTACTGCTCTGCATTAAAATACAATACCACATTTTTTCTCCTGAAAAAGTTGGGCAACACAGGGGCTTCTTTCTCCCTCCAACAGCATTCGCGTTTGGATAAAAGGCTCCCGGAGGCGGGCGCTCCGATCCCCATTGTGCCTCCGATACATCACCGCTGCTCCCCAAACCCTGCTCCCGCCTGTCCCTGGGCACAGCCCCGAAACCAGCCCGGTCCCCGCCGCCTTCCCCGGCCGGCAGGATCCAGCCCCCCGGCTCCCTGCCCTCTGCTGCGGGCAGCCCCGGCCCTACAGCCCCCGGCCAGGGCAACAGCTCCCTCCGGCCGTGCAGGGCAGCGACCACTAAGCTCTGCGATGGGATTTGTTGGGAGTTTTCCCATTGCGTTCGTGTCCGTGGGGTTGTTTTGTTCTTTGCCTTCACTTGCCAGTTTTCTTCGCTTTTCCCCAACCCCTGCCCCAGCCCTTGGGCTGGGGAATGCGGTGCGAAGCCGAGCGCACAGCGCACTGTTTGCACTGGTTTAGGAAGGAAATGTTCCTTTTCCTTTCGAGATTACACATAGACACAGCGGAGAGTTGCGGTATCTTAGGGGGGTTATTTTATATGTTTTTATTTCATTTCATTTTATTTTGCTGGAACAAAGAAATGGAAACACTTTTTTTTTTTTCCTTTAGGGTTACACAGGGCTTTTTACTCCTGGCAGGAGTGCTTTACCCAGAGAATTTAATCCTTCAGACAAATAATCTAACATTATCTCTTTTCTCTGGAGACGAGATCAACTGCTTTCTCACCCCCACCCCTCCGCCCCCCCCTTCCTGGTAGCAGCACCGAGTGCAACGTAAAGCTGGACAAGTGTCGGCCGTCCAAGACTTCGCGAGCAGGCGGCGGAGGCTCAAGTTGTATTTATCGACTTATTATTTTTATCTCTTTGGACGGAGGAGGGGGGAAAGAAATGTACAAAACAATAAAGTAAAGAGTTTGTAAAACCGAGTCTGACAAAGATGATCTCGGGTCCCGCCGAGGTGTTCGGCGCGACATTGAGGCAGCCCCAGCTCTCAATTAGCATTAGGACTTAATAGCAGGTGCAAAGCCATCTCCCCGCCGGCAGCACGCCCGTTCGCCTCGGGATTGCTCCGGATTTAGGGCGGCCTCCAGCTCGCTGGAAACCCGACCGCCGCTTCGGATAGCGGGCTGCGGGGGTGCGGGGAAGGCAGCCCGCGGTGCCCGCACGTAAGCGCTGCACTTTGCTTCGCTCATTTCTTCCTGCCAAGACACAAGGTGGAGATCTGCCTGGCCTGCTGTTTGGTTTGGAAGGCAGTGCTCCGGGCGAGCGCGCCGGGAGAAATGGAAGATAAAGCCAGCGCCGGCCGGGAAGGAGCAGGGCGAGCACCCCCACGGGAAGCAAAGCTGCTTCTTTTCAACCCACCGACCAAGCAGCCCCGGCGGCGGGCTCCAGAAGCGCCGGAACCTCCGGGGGCTGAAAATCCAGCTTCGCCGCGGAGCCCCGGCGAGCGCCGTCCCGCTGCACCCGCATTCCAGCTGGCGGCCGCGGCCGGGCTGGAGCTTGGAAAGCGCTGCCGTGATTACACCCAAGTCGAGAGCAGGATGGCTCCTAGCCGTCTGATCTGACGTCAACATGTCTATAGCTCCTCGCTGCGAGATAGAGGGAGCAGAGCCGGGGGAGGGAGGGCTCTAATCATTCCCAGATGTCCCTAATAGCAGATATAAAGACTTATATAGTGTCTGAGAATAAATTTGTAATCAATGCTCTACAATCGGATCATCAAAGCAGCGACATTTCGAGAGGAAAATGGGGGTGGGGGGAGCTGGGGAAGAGGGAGACACACACCACGCTGGCGTGGAAGGGGGAGAAAGGGCCACAGGGATTCCCAGCGAGGCGCTGGCCCCGCGAATCGGCAGGCTTTGCTAGAATTTATGTGAATGTATAATTCAGATAACAACTCGGTTTTAATCTCCCGTGTGCAGGACGAGCTGGAACAGCTGATCAGTAATTGGCCAATTAGAAGTAGAAAAGATTAGCGTTCGCTTGCGAAGGCCCGTATTTCACGGCCCGCAAAATAATAATAAAACAAAAGGCTCCGAATTAAAAATATATAAAGCATTGACAAGCCCCTCGTTACACCAGAGGGGATTATGTCTGCAGGAGCGCGGGACGCGTTTCCTTCCCACCGCTACTTGGAGCTTTCTTCTGGGTGCCTTTGCGAGCCGCTGGGCGAGTACGTGTGAAAAAGGAGGATTAAGGTTAGGTTTCCCAGCGCAGGAGGAGGATATTTTGCTTAGAGGTTTTATTATTAACCGTCTTCCCCCCCTCCTCCCCGCCCACCTTTCAAGATCACGTTGTCTCAATGGCATCCCCCGGCCGTGTTTATGTCCTTACAGTTGCCCGCGGATGTCTCAGCTCTTGTTCCAGGGGTGTCTGCGGCTGGCCCAGAAAGGCCCCGTTGCCCCGCTTTGACAACGACTGCAAATCAGCGCTAATTATTGCAATCAGCTCTTGGCGCTCCCGGGAACGAGCGGGCGAATAAATAAATAAATAAATAAACCAACAAAATAAAATAACATTAAGAAATCCGTTGTGGAGCTGCAGGGGTGTCCAGCGCGCCCTATGGCGCAGAGGGCAAGCCGAGCAGCCAAAACCGCACTGTTTTCCGCCTAAACCAGAGCCGGGCCGCGCCGGACCGTGCCCCCGAGGGGTGGGTGCCCCCACTTTCTCCCGTGGATGCCGACCGCCGCCTGTGTTTCGGGCCCGGGGAGCCGAGGGGAGGCCTCCTGGGAGGGCAGGGCAGGCGGCACGCCAGCCGGGGTAGTTGTGCTGCTGTTTCTTTTCAAATGAAAAAAAAAAGGTTATTTTCTCTGGAGGCACAGCAGAGGCTCCCCCAGCGACAAAAAGAAGCGGCGAGTACACACGGGCCGTGCGCCTGCAGGGACACGGCTGGAGCAACCCGGCTGCAGCGCACCGACCCCCTGCGCCTCCCTCTCATCCCTACCCACCGGCACAGCGCAGGGAAACGCTGCGGAGGGGACAGACCGCCGCTCCCCGGTCCCATGGACTGCTACGTGCTCGTCACCTCCGAAAAAAAGCCCCCCCAGAGCCGCCGGCCCCGGCCGCAGGGTGCGGGCTGGCTGCGGGCACAGCGCTCCGCTCTTATCAGCCCCCGGCTCCGCTCGCCGGGAGCTGGGGCCAGGGCACTGACATCCCCGTCTACCATCAATTTACCTTCTACCGCCTTGCTTCCCCATTTAGCTTTTAACGTCAAAACCTACATTTTTGTCGGCTCCGGCCTGTCTAGGGCTCTTGTGATTTAGCTCCGGGAATGACTGCTCCTGAGAAAATGGCAACATTCTCATTACCGAGCAATTAAAAGAAATCCTTCTCAGCGGGTCCGGGGAGGGGGGGGGGGGGGGAGGATATCCCTGAGAAATTCAGGAGAGGAAAGGGGAGAGGTACCGATCGGAAAGCCCCGCGGGGCGGCGGCGAGTTCCCCCAGCGGCGCGGCCGCCGCCTCCGCAACCCGCGCCCGGCCGTGCAGCCCGGGGGGGGGGGCAGGGGGTAGGCGGTTTCCCTCTGTCCCCCGAGGCCCGGGGAGCAACAGCTCGGCTGCTGGGGCAGGGGAAGGCTAGGCTGGCCCTGCCGCCCTACACCCCTCGCCCCCCTGGAGCCATCCTCCTTCGCCGTTTGCGTGCAAAAAAGAGATTTGGGCGGAGGTGGAGCGGGGGGCTGCGAGGTCCTCTGGTTTATCAGCTGGGCAACTAACAGGCAAGGAAAAGCAAACAAGGGGAGATTCTTCTCTGCGAGTGTTATAAACAAAGGCAAGTGTCGGTAAACACAGACCCACGGCGGAGCGCAGAGTCGGGCTGCCTGACCCGCCGGGAGAGAGGGCACATCACTTTTGTCTGGTTGTTGTAACCCCGCAACCTCCCCATTGTCAGCGGGGGCGGCGAAGCGGCGCGGGGACTCCCTTATCTTTTTATGGGCAATTGCACATCTACCTACGCTTATTGTCGGGTCGCTTCGGGAGCCACTTCCTTAGGCGCGGCGGCAGGGGAAGGCAGGCAGGTAGGCAGCCCTGGACCTGGAGAGAGAGCCAGCTGGGTTTAGGTTGAGCTGAGTTAAGCAAGGGTTTCAACGGCGCAGAAACACGAACTCGAATTCTATTATGGGAAAAGTGTAAAAACCTCGCGTCTAACCGGGAATTGACCGAGCGTACCTAGAACAAGATTATTTCGCAAAAAGTTTAAGTTTCTGCCTTGCCTGCCTACCACACGGGGGGAAGCCAGGCGATTCCCAGCACCGAGCGTCTAGGTGGACCGCTGCAGCTCGCGCCGACGCCGGGGAGCAGAAAACCCAGTGGCCTGGCACCAGGAGCCTTGCAAAGGAGCCTGCAGACAGGTAGCTACACAAACATAGGGGAAGAGCGGTCATACTGGGGAAGCAGATAGATGAACGCACAGCAGAACCGTGGCACGGCTTGCGGCAGTTTGCAACCAGAAAAAGGTAAAAAAAAAAAAAAAAAGTAAAAAAAAAAAATCAGCTCGCTGTTGCTGACTGGAAACGTGCAACCCAGGAGAGTTTTGGGAACCACAAAGTTAATATTAAGTTCACCGTCTCTCATTGTAAATCTTCCGTCCTCCCCCCACCCCCGCGCAAATCCCTCGCCTTGTTCGCTCTTTGGTGCTTGACGTAGAATTACCTGTTACATAATCGCTCCGAGCAAAGCCCTAAAAGCCTCCCACGCCTGCCCCCGGAGCCTCAGCCTCAGCCTCCGCCGCAGCCTCCGCCTGGCACCGCCGCCGGGAGCAGCCCGCACGGGCGCGGCTGGCGCTGCCGGGCCCGTTTGCAGCCTTGTCCGCTTCCCGTTAGCAGTAGGTCTCCTGCCTGGAGAACACCACCGCAAGGCATTTCTCCTCTGCCGAACTGCCGTTTGCATGTTCGACACTCACAGGGCTGGCGAGATCCCTCCCTCTACCCCTCCTTTCCCTCAGTCACTTGTTTAAAAATAAACTTCGGAGCCATCTTTATAATTTAGTTTACTTCCGAATATTTTAAATATTATGAAAAAAAGCCATAAACAACGCTGTTATTCAAAACATTTTGAGGTATAAAACATAAAAAGATTTGGGTTTTCTTTTTTTCCTTTTTTTCCTTTTTTTTTTTTTTGTAAAAAACACACACAGTGGTTTATTGAGTACTTACAACGTTTACACCTTCAATATTAATTAGATTCCACTTTTTCCCTTACGGACGGAAGTGCACATAACCAATAACTGCTGAAAACATCTTCAAATACTGAACGACCACAACAAAATTACAACACTAAATACCGAATCAACCGAAACATTGGTGCAACTGCTTCTGTTGAAATATAACTTTATAATCCCATGAATATTTATATCCAAAAGGCCAAGTATTAAAGATACACTTCACATACACACTAATGCCAGGGAGGGACTTTTTTTTTTTCTTTTCTTTTCTACGGTTCTGTTTTCCCCGTGTGTTTTATACAGAGCAAATAACATTCACGAAACCATTAGAGACGTTACCCCTTACCAAGCTGGAGTTTCCTCTTCATATTCATATATGGAATGCTTTTTCCCTCTCCTTCAAATATCCACATTTTGGGGGGGTGGGGGGAGAAATTGCACATAAATAAACTGGATGATTCCAAATACAAAGAGTCCTCAGAGGAGAGCTCGCTACCGAGACTGAGAGGACGGCTCCTCCAGTCCTGCCGTGCTCACTGCTTGAGCTCCAAAGCCCAGACATGCTGCGGCCAGCCAGTCCTCCCTTTGGTTTTCTTATCGTTGCTGCTAACTGTGCTTTTCAAGATTTCGTTCTGGGGAGGCAGGATGCGAAGGGAGAGAGAGAGGGAGGGAGGGGAGAGAAACAAAGCGGGGAGAGGAGAGAAAAAACAGATTAGAGAGCTTCCTCCGCTTCCTACTGCGCCCGAGCGAGAGAGCTGCGAGGAGGAGCCGCGGGCTCCGGCGGAGGCCTGCGGGGCATTTTCGGGGCGGCCTCCGCGGGGTCTCGCCGCGGTCTCTCGCCCCGCTCCGGGCCTCCGCCGCCCGTGTGCGGGCCCGCGGCGGGGACCTCGGGGCTCGCCGAATCGCGGCGAGGCCGCGCCGAGCCTCCCCCTGCGGGCCCGCGGGGAGGCGGGCACCGGCGCGCCGGGCAAAATGCGGCCCCGCGGCGGAGGAGCCGCCGCCGAAAGCCGGGGGAGGGCGGCCCCAGGGTGCCGCCGGGCCGGGCTGGAAGCGGGCCGCGGCTCCCCGCCGCCTCTCACCGCCTCTCGCCCCGCAGCAGCGCGCTCAAGCCGCAGAGCCCCGCGCCCCCCAGCCGCGCGTTTGGGGCCGCGGGGCCGCCCCCGATGCACCGAGCTCGGCTGCGCCGTCGGGGTCCGGCCCGGGACGGGATGGGACGGGACCCCCGCCCCGCAGCTGGGACCCCCCCGCGGCCGGCGCCGAGCCGCCTCGCCCCCCCGCCCCGTCGCGGCCCGTGGCGGAGCACTGACCAGCTCTTTCTTCCTCTTCTCCTCCTTCACGTCTGTCTTCTTGATCTCTGCCTTGAAGGCCTCCGCCTCCCCGTTCTGGTCGTCCTTCGCGAGCAGGTCCATGAGGTAGGCGATGTAGCTGGTGGCCAGGCGGAGGGTTTTGATCTTGGAGAGCTTGGTGTCGGCGGGCACGTTGGGGATGCACTCCCGCAGCTCCGCGAAGGCGCTGTTGATGCTCTGAGTCCTGCGCCGCTCCTTGCGGTTCGCCGTGCCCCTGCGCTTCACCGGCCGGGGCCCCCCGAGCCCGGGCGGGCCGCTCCCGGGCGGCACCCCCCCGTAATGGGAGTGGTCCATGCCCGGCGCCCCGTTGGCGTACTCGGGGCTGTAGGACAGAGCCATGCTGTAGTCGGGGGGGGACATCTCCGGGTGGCTGCTGATGAGCCAGCCGTGGAAGTAGGGGTTCTCCTCGTGGCCGCAGCGGGTGGCGGCGGCGGCGGCGGCGGCAGCGGCGGCGGCGAAGGGGTAGCCCTCATGGTGCACCACCGGGTGGTGGGGGAAGCCGCCCACTAGACTCATCCCCGCACCCTAGCGCGCCCCACCCCGCCCCCCGGGGCCCCAAAACAAAGCTTTCCCCTCCCCGCCCGCCCCCACCCCCCGCCGCTCCGGCGGGAGATGCTGCCCGCCGCTCACCCCTCAGCACAGCCCCGCTGCCCGCCGCCTCTCCATAGGGCGCTGCTGCAGAGTCCCCGCGGGTGCCCGAGCGATCCCCCCTCCCCAGACGCCGCCGCCGCCGCTCATGCGTTGTGCCTCCACCTCCTCCTCCTCCTCGCCCGGGGCCGGGTCTTCGAGGAAGCGCGCACACACACACCACCAAAAAAAAAAAAAAAAAAAAGGCTATGGAGAGAAGTCGACCAAACAAAACGGCTTTGGCTTCCCAGCCCGGGATATCTTCCTCGCCTCTTGCTTCCCTCCGCTCTCGCCAAGTCCGCGGCGGCCCGGCCGGGTGGTACTTACACGCGGCCCCCCTCCATGCGCCCCCAGGCTCGGGGCGCTCGGGGTGGGCAGGGCAGGGCGGGCAGGGCGCTCCCCGCTGCCCTGCGCGGCGGCGGGGGCCGTCAGTGCCGGGCGGGAGCGAGCATCCCTGCGCGCCGCGCCGCGGGGCTCAGCGCCCCCCGCTCCTCCGGGGCATCCGCGGCGCTCGGCCGGGCGCGGAGGCGAAGGCGGGCGGGCGGCGGGGTTCGGCGCGGCGCGGGGCACTGGCAGGGCTCCCCGGCCCGATCTCCATGTACAGCTACATGTTTAGGGCCGCTCGGGTTAATATATGTCGTCAGAGGCGGCGGCCGCCAATGGCTGGCGGCTGGGGCGGGGCCCGCGGGCCTCCGCAATAAAACTTTTTGATGTTCGCCCTGCTAATTGCCGAGCTCCTCTTTTAGGATTGGCTGCCCCTCCGCATCCATAATGTAATTAAAACAAGGGGGGAAAAATTATCATGGAGGCAGAGGTTAATGCAAGTGTTTAACAGATGCCTTACTGTAAAATCTTCGTTATATATAAAAAAAAAGCAACAAACTCATTAAAACTTAAATATCGGATAATCTCAACCCAGGTACAGTATGGATGCGAGGATTTTTCTTGGCAAAAATCTGTGTGAGAGCTTGGTAAGCTCCGTCGTTGCTTTTACAAAGTGCTTTGTGCCGGTCCGGTAGAGGAACACATAAAAACAGCTTCGGAGGGCACTTTATCGATTGCCCGGTTGTGCTAGACATGCCTCATGTAACACTCGGGCTTATACTTTTATTGCCGGTTAATATACACAAAGAGATCACTAGTAACGAGGTTCCGAGAGGAGGGAGACGAAGTCGCTCTGCGTTGTCACCGAGCTTGCCTTTCACGTTAGCGAGGACTGGCTCCGGCTCCGCGGCTGCTGGCGCCCCGACCGAGCAGAGGGCTCGGGGTTTGGCCAGGGACGGTGTTTTCTTCCAGAAAGAATTGCTTTGAGATAATAGCAATAAAACCGACTCTAAACGATTCTCTTCCAGCTTGCCGGCTGCGCGCACGCACCTCGACCAGTGTTCACCCGGTTCAGTTATGCTCCTGAAATCAGTTTCATGCTTGTTTAACTAGGCTGATTGGTAAGTAACCGAATATTTTTTACAGCATGTTCAGAGCTTATTTTCTAGCTTTTACTAACAAATATATAAAAATTTCTCCGCGCTCCTGCTTCTGCAATAAAAAAAGACCAGCATCTGTGGAAAGCAGATTTAGCTATCGAAAGGGAATAGTTAAACGTCGGGTTAACAGGCGGGCCAGGAGGAGAGCAGCCGAGGCTCTTTAGGTGTTTTGCTTTGCTAATCTCGAAGACGTTATGAAATGAAAACGGATATCGAGCTGTAATTCACGGATAACTTGGAGGCGAGGCGAATTGCTGTCATCCTCAGACGGAGCCGAGCGTTCCTAAATAGCTGTGAAATATCAAATACCCACCCTTCCGTGTGCTGGCTGACGGCTGAGCTGATTTGGCGTATATTACAATGCGATCCTACAATATAGGCAGTGTGGAAAACTGTGTCAACAGGAGCTGAGAGGTCATAAATTAAAGGAAGAGAAAGAAAGAGATGGAGCAGCCTGCAAAGGAGGCAGCGGGAACCGCAAGCCCCGCTCCCGCAGGAGCTCCGTGCGCTCTCCGCATCCACAGCACGGGCTGCGGAGACGCCTCTGGGGGGGGGGGAGGGCGGGGGAAAGGACGGCCAAAACGCTGCTCGGGGGGCAGCAGCTCCGCGCCGGCGGCAAGCACACGGGCTGCCCCCGAGGGCCCGGGGAAGGGCTGCCGCCCTCGGCCGAGAGGGCCCGGTGGCTCTCGGGGTGGCTGGGGGCTTTCCCGGGGAGAAGGAGCGGCGGGGAGGCTGCGGGCTCCGCGGCCGAGGCCGGCGGAGGAGGAGCGGCCTCGGTGCGCTGCGCGGGGCCGCGGCGCTGGGGGAACCCCCGGGGCGAAGCTCGAGGGGAGAGCGGGGCTGGGGCCGGCCCCGGGACGTGCCCAGGGGACAGGAGCGCAGGCATACAGGCATCTAAACGTGCGCCCGTATGCGTCTGCGGCCGGGTGTAAACGGAGGATGAAAGTGAAAAGCTAGTCCAGATGTAGGACGTATGTAAATACGCGGACATCCGTACGTACGCACACATGCTGGCACTTAAAAAGACCGATAAATATCTCTGTGTCGATCTGCGCGCACACATGTTGTATCACCCCGAGGAAATAACGAATCGCCGGCGCAGATCTTGAAATTGCAGGGAGGCCGTGGGCACGTCGTGCCGCAGAGCCCCGTGTCCCAGCCTCTCGGGGTACCAGGTCTGCAGTGAGCAGCCTGCAAACCCACCGAGTTTCTACAGCGGTTCTCCGGCTTTGTTTTACTGCGGTGTTTTCCCTCATGTGGAGAAGAAGCGGGCATTGTCAAGGCCGGAAAGGTATATTGGCTTGCAAATAGGGTCGTGTTTCTTTGCACTCCTTATTTGTGTCGGAGCTTTCCAAAATACTGAGGGCTGGATTGTAACTGTGACAGTTTCCGTGGCAAGCCAAGCTACGGTGACTTCGATAACATCTCCTGCGATGAAGGAAACGGAAAACATCAGGCAGAGAAAAAGTAATAAAAGATACAGGAGATATCGATCGGAACACCAGTCTCCAAAGCTAGCATCGTTATTGCTTAATTGGCTTTGGAGAAAGAGGGTCTCTAGATAAAGCACCCAGCATGATCTTACATATAATTTTCCCTCCTATCCCCCAGCGGTTGTTTATGCATTTTATAAAGTGAGTTTTAGAGCAAATGCAGCTCTTGTGTACTCCCTCAGCTTTTAACTACCCAGGTTGCCCGATCAGGGGTAATAGCCTTGTCTGTTTGATCAACGCGTTTGAAACCGCTGCAGCCCGAAGTAACTTTCCCAAGACGAGGCTTAGAAGAGTCCTCTAAAAAGCCCGAGCGTTTTGCCTATCTCCCGTTTATTGATTTGATTAGATTTATTTTTTTCGCTCACAAATCATTCGCTTAGAAAAGGGGAGAAAAAAAGAAAAAGAAAAAAAAAAAAGAAGCTCTCGCCTTATGTCACTTATTTCCCTGCCAAAATGGTTGCACGTTAGACGGGGATTTATCTGGGCTATGCTGCCAGACAGGACTCTTCTAGCCCGCCGTAATTAAGAAATTTTGGTGGCGACTGTGCCGAGGCTGGTCCCCCCCCAACTCCCTTCCTCCACCATACCCCCCCCGGCTCTTTATTTATTTATATTTATGTATTTATTTATTTATTTATTTACTTCTTCCAGGGGGGTGCCTCATGCTCCTGCCCCGCGGCTGACACCTCCATAGCCCGGCAGCCGCGGCGGAGCGGAGCCGGAGCTGCCCCCGGTCGCTGCGGTCCCGGCAGCGGGGAGCCCCCGGGGCCCGGGGGCCGAGGAGAGCGGGGTCGAAGCGGGCAGGGAGCCGGGGCCGCTTATCGTCAGGTCGCTTCGCTCCTCCCGGCCAAGCGTACGTAGGGAGGAATTTGGGGATAAGAAAACAATAAAGCCCTGCTCCCACCCCCGCCCCGTCCCAGCCCGGTCTTGCGTGAATTAAGCTAAATTGCGAATTAAGTTAATTTCTCACAGTCGGACGAAACCTTATGGAAACGGGGAAGAGGTGCCGGAGCTGGGTGGTCGGAAGCGCACATCTGCTCCGGGCTTTCGGGCGGGAGAGTCGCAGGCACGCCGGGCCGGGTGCTTTCATCAACAGCCCAGGGGCGTAAAAGCGCCTGGCGGGGGCGGCGAGCGCCTTGGCTCGCTCCCCTTCTGCCCCTTCTTCCCCAGGGGTGCCCGACACCGACGGGGCGATTTCGGGGGCACGATGCTGGCCAGGGCAAGGCCGCCCGGGGAGTCCCCGGGGCCCGTCCCCTCTTGTCCCCGCTCCGGGCGGTAGCGCCCGGCTCCTCCCTTCTCCTCGGCGGTGCCTTTCAGCCCGGCAGCATCCCCCCCCGGCACCCCAAGGACACCCCCAGGCCCTGCTCTCCTGCCCTCTCCTGTGTTTCTGCCTACCACATCGCTCAGCCTCCCGGCGCAGGGCTTGAAATAGCGTTTGAATTTATAGAGTGCATGATGTCATTGACCTGCGAGCCAATGTGCAGGAGAGGGGGATGCTTCTCGGATGAATTTGGGGACTCCGAGGTACCCCCTGGCCCAGGGATGCGGCACTTTCTTTCCACGGGCCACCGCTTTGGAGTTCGCAGAAGAGCGCAAACCCGCTAGGAAGGGTATTTTTTTTTTTTTTTAAAGAGGCACCGGAGAAATATCATTTGAAGGTCAACCTGTCAGCGTGGGTTAATGAAAAGGACTTGTGCCTAATGGGCCTACTTATACTCTCAGTTACGCTCACGCAAACTTGATTCCAACGTCTAGGGCAGAGGGCAGAATTGGGCCCACCAGGCCCGAATTAATTGCTGCCATTGGAGGTGGAGGAACCCTGGTTTACGTTACTATTATCGGGAATGAACGCCCACATATTTCAGGCATGATAATCTCACAGCCGTTGTGTATACAAAAATAAATAAATAAATAAATAAAAGAGCAGGCACGAGAAAAACCCAAGACACTGACCATTTTGTGAGTCGCAGTGATTGGCGGTAAGCGCGGGACCGTACGCGTTTTACCCCTGCATGTGTAAGCAATTATTCGAGGATTGCTTATATTTGTGACCGAGGATCCAGAGTTGCATTTCGACCGTGGAAAGGAATCGCAGAAAGAAAAGAAAAACACAACGAACTCAACCCGAGACCCCTTCTTCTTCGGAAGAATGATATAGACCTGCTCAGATCCCGCAGTGAACGAGCAGTGTCTCCATTTGGTGGGTTGGCCATCTCCTCAATCCACGCATGTATAACCACGCACACGTGTGTCTGAGGACACGCACATATTTTTTCCGTGTCATGCTCTTTGCATTCCTGGGAAAGAGCATCTCGAAGCTGCTCTTGAGCTCGGCGCTGGTGAACTAGCTCGCGAGTGTCATTGCTTTTATTAATGAATATTTTTCCTCCAGCATCTGAAATTCTCGCTTTGGAGGAAGCGTTGGAGGTTAGGCTGGCATCGTTTGGGGTTTAGGCTGACAAAACTCAACACTCCTGTTGTCGTTATTCATGGAAAGAGCCCATTTAACAAGGCTGGGCTTTAAGCGGTGTTCACAGATCAAAGGCAACCTAGCCTGGCTTAAAAAGATCCCTCCGGAGCGCGGACAATTAGGGGCAATTTCGCCCCAAAATGTCGGTGTCGTCCTCCCGGTGCCCCCGCGCCGTGTACCTGCTGCAGCACCCCTTGTCCGGCCCGCCCGGCCGGGATGGCCTTTAAAACTAAGCAGCTGACTGCTGCAAAAGTCGGCTGCACACTTGTTGGAGGCATCAGCCTGTGTAGCTGCCTGAACCGCAATTCCTCTACGAGTATCTCGGTGTAATTGATCTGGCTGAGTGAGGTCTTTTTGGTAATTTGGATACACCGAGTCTCCAGTTAATGACATATAATCAGCCTTTAGGTCACTTGGTCATTCTCTTATTACAAACCCCTCCTGCTCTCTCTGATCTCCTTTCAAACTAAATTTCACACAAACAAATAAAGTAAGACAGGGACAAGTCCTTAAAATACAAGAGAGAAATATTGGAGAATTGCTCGTGGGGAACTATAAACATTTTAAAAAGAAAAACCCAAAAGATAGGAAAGAACATCTTATCGAGAAAGAGAGCATTGTGTACAAAACACGGAGGGAAAAACGGTCTGGCTTCTGTTAAAAATGACATAAAATTAAAATAAAAATAATTACAAACAGAAATGGCATAACATAAATAGAAGGCAGGAGACTTTACTGGAAACGCGCGGCCGTCCTGTGTAATACGTTCCTGCAGATGACACAGCCGAGCCGTGCATATGCAAAACGCTTCTTTGCTTCCCCTTCGCCGGCACACACACACACACCAAAAAAAAAAAGCCTTCTTTGGGAAAGTAGCTAAAGAAGCAGAGAAATACAGAACCGAGTGTCATTTACCTCCTCAAACCTGCAGGGAAACGGAGCCGTAGCCAAAACGTTGGGTGTAAATGCGACAACAACAAAAAACTATTTTACATCCCCGCGCAGAACATATTTTACAAAGTCAACACGTTGTTTTTCTGCTTTTCATTTCTCTTCCCTCTAGGAAGAGACAATGCCCCCTTTTTATTAGGTATTCCTTAAAGGACCATTTTGATCTCGGTCCAGGTATGTATCTATACATTTAACAGAAGTGCCGAGGGTGCAGCGTGATGCCGAGGTGGCCGGGGAGGCGGAGGAGCAGCCGTGCCTTGGGTAGCATCTGAGGGCCCCGCAGGCTGCAGGCAGGGCAGCTCCGAAGCCATCCTTTTTTTTTTTTTTTTTTTTTTTTTTTTTTTTTTTTTTTTTTTCGGCACTCGAGTTGATTTATAAAACCAGGAGCCGGCCGGGAGATTTCAATGTCGCTCAAGTGTTAGCACTCGAAGAAGAAACCTGAAAGAGGGCTGAAATCCGTGCTCCCTCCCGGGCATTAGCACCTTTCAAAATATTATCAACATGCCTTTTACCAAGGATCTCATTTGTATTTAGTAGGGGATTCAGACAGGCGCTAATTGAGCATGGAAGTGTATGGGAGGGCATTAGTGCCGGGGCAGGCTCACACGGCGAGGGAAAAGGGAGCAATGAATGCATGGAGAAGAGTGTCACAAGGCCCCGGTGCGGGGAATATTAATGTGACAAATCTCGTTACTTGCTCACTACGTTCTCAGCCGTCTCAGCCTTTCTCAGGGCCCCTGCTTCTCCTGAAGCACCAGCCCGCAGCCGCGCCACGACCCGGCCTGGCAAACCGGGGGCGGCCGGCAGGCACAGCCCCGACGGCGCGGTCCTGCCGGGACGCACCCTGGGGGGGCAGGGGCGGGGGGTCCCGGGCCGCCCCCGCCGGCAGGGGCCGGGGATGCTCAGCCCTGCCCCGGCCCTGCCCCAAGCCGCCCCCAAGAGCCTGCCGGGGGTCGCGATGCGAAAGGCCGAGGGGGTCCGAGGGGGGGCTTTAGGGGTGGGGAGCCCCGGAGGCGCCCCCAGGGAGGGCAGGGGGCGATGGGGCGGTCGGAGAAGCCCAGCCGGGCTGGGGGTGGCTGGAAAGGGTTAAGCTCCATCCCCCCCCCCCCCCCCCCCCCCCCCCCCCCCCCCCGAGCCCCCTGAATGCCACTGCTTTCCTCTAGAGGTCTCATTAGGGAAACCCTAACTGCTATTTTCAACATTTCCTCAATCAAGCGCCTTTAAATAGAGCTCCACAAACAAATTGGCGGCAAAACGCGCAGATCTTGTCACGGGCGAGGCCGACCCAATATTTCACCCTTGTTTGCTTTGTAATTACGGGCCGGCTTGCGGCTACCTGCCCGCTGGAGCCAGCTCCCCTCGCCCGCTCCCCGCACGGCCCTGCGGGCACTTGGCAGGGGGGCTTAGGGGCGGGTGTGTTAAAAATCCTAGAGCAGAACCGGCCAGTCCCAAACGCTGCCCGAGCTTCGTGCGACGCCCTGAGCATCCCAGCGCATGGGGTGCCCCCGCACCCCCGTGTCCCCCGGCCAGGGGCAGGGGGCAGGCTGTCCCCGCAGCCGGCTCCTCAAGCGGCTCCCTCTGCTTTGCGGGATTCTCTCCCCCTCTCCTCGTTAAACCGCCCTTATGATTTGTTAGATTTTTCCACAGCTGCTTGCTCTTGTTTGACTGGTGTACCAAGCCGCTTTAAAGCTGCTGCAGGAAGAATAAAAGTTAAAACCGCTTGGACGGTTTCCTACAGACTCGGGGGCACTTGGGTCCCCGCATTACAAGCCCTGGGCACAAACTCCGGCTCCCTAAGCCTCGCTGCTGCAGCTCGGGGCAGCCGCCCGCTCGCTGGTGTCAACAAAAATAGGAGCTAATTCAATTACCTCTGAAACCCGGCGTGCAGCAGAGGGAAACTTGGGCGCTTACGAACTAAGCTGCTATATTTGCTTTGCTATAAACCGACGAGAATATTTTATGGTGGAGGGGAACGGTACAACACAAAATGGAAATATGACAATAAATCTCTTTTTATGGATCCTCTCTAGCAGCAAAAACACGAGGATTCAACGGGTTTACCACTCAGCTGTTTTACAGGTATATCCGAAGACGCCTGCAGAGAAAAAAACGCCCCGTATCCCCCCCGGCCGCCGAGACGGGGACACCCGCCCCTACCCCACCCCCCCCCCGTCCAGCGACAAAACTCCCCGGGACTCGCACGGGAGCGGCACTGGCACAAGAGCTCCCGTCTGACCGCTGCAGGGGCATGTTCTGGTTGTTTATGGTGCCACTGGCAGTGCCCTCCCATGGTTTACTGATATGCAAAACCTGAAGCCAGAATTAATGCTCCACCATCCAGCTGAGCGCGTAAGGCTGTTATTTTCTTTCCAGTTCCTCCCAAAATATTAACGATTGAGATCATTTATCCACTCGTGGAGCTGAAACACAGCTTTGGTTTCACAGGGCCAGGTTTATAGAGAGATTCACATGCTAAAATAAAGATAGATACTTCAGGGGGAGGATTTCAAAGTGGCAAGGGGTCTAATGCTCCTTGAAGTATGTACAGGTTCAGAATATAAATCCCTTTGATGATTTAAGCCCTGGATATGTTTGGAAACCAAAATACGCAGCTCTCTGCATCTCAGTACCTCTAAAAATCTGCCTTACAGAGAATATAGTTTTTAAGGGTCGTGTTCCACTGGAAAAAGCCATTTATACGTCCTAAAACTGTTTTGTTCAGTACTAGCAAGTTTGCTCCTCAGGTGCTAGGAATATTTTGCTGTCTAACTTCGTGCCTTGTTTTAGTTCTTTCTTATTATCAAGTCCTAATTTGGCTTAACTCTGATCACCCAAATCCTACTTTAGGTCACCAAGAGAGCAAGGAATAGCTGCTAGGTCCAGTGGTTTGCTGCTGGGCTTCTGTGATTCAGAAGTGCAGCACTTGAGTAAAATTACTTCACGTGTAGTCTCACAGTCCAGCTATTTCCCCTTCTCAGCACACACACATGCAGGCAGCATGGCTCCCTAAGTGACCAGTCACTGGGAACTCCAGCAGCTATGGAAGCAGAAAGCAGAGGTAGCAGATGCAGTTAAATGTATTCTTTCAAAAGTAAGTCATTTCAGTTTAAAAAGTTCTTATATGCTGCTAAATGGAAATCTTATTACTATTTTCATTTTTTTTAATGGATTAGACTTGATTTCAGAACCCTGTTTTTTTTTTTTTTTTTTTTAAGAAAGCTGTAGAAGGATCTGCAGATCAGATATGCCAATCCTAGCCATGCAGTGAACAACACCTACAGAATATATCCATGGAAAAAAGAAAGACCACAAATACTGACAGACACAGTCGTTATCAGCACAAGTATTCCTGCTTAAGGCAATAGCATTGTTTAGGAAAGTGGCACACATTTGCATGAATTTAAGTTTTGCAAGTGTGTACTGTTAAAAGCAATAATTTATATGTACTTGAGCTGGCTCTAATACCATGAGCAGTCTTGCACAGAAAAGCAGAGCACAACACAGATTATTTTTACTCAGTTTCTCACTGAGAAACTAGCCTGGGCTGAGGTCTGTGCTACTGCACTAAAGCAAGCACGGTTTTATAGCCACTTCAAGGAGCTCTATGCTAGACTGCAGTCTGCAGTATAGACGGAGCAGTGGGAAAAATGAGCCCTGGATATACATACATCTTTACTTAGCTGGAAGCCAGGGGCTATGCCCTGCATACTCTGGAGCCTGTGAAGGGCTTCCCCCAATTCCATTGGTGTACAGTTCCTAAAGATATGTCCTAACTTGTAAAAACAGAACATGCCCATTTCGTATGATATGTGCATGCGCACATCTGGGCTGCATGTGTGGAAAAGTAAAGGCACACACCGCAAACAATTTTACATGTGCAATTTTCAAAGTAGGGGTCTATGGGTCTATAATGTGGCATATCTACAGTGCATAAAATGATATTCTTCTGCACAGGAGGGCATTTTTAAGTGACTTTCAAAGAAAAAAAAAATGCAGCATTATTCTTAGTAGCTGAGGTAGCAGCAGTTTATTTCTCCCGGTGGCTCCTGAATCTTTCTGCAAACCCACCACGATGGAGTGTTAGTCCTAAACAGCAACATGCACACAGCGATCAGAATATTTCAGATATTCATTTCTACAGGCTGATGTTATTAAAATCAAAAACATCTGCTTTGAGGAATGCAGATTTTCTGGATGTAAATGCTTCTCTACTCCCACAGTAAATTCAGCTACTCGTGAAAAAAAATGTGATTCTAAACAGTCATTGCATTGTTTTACACAGTAGCGAATGGAACAACGGTGCCCTTAATGTTTTTGTTGTTCAAACAACAGGAATTGGATAAAGGCTTTCAGCTGGGAACACTTTCCTAATACCCTTGTAGGTAATGGGATTCCTATTGTGTGCTGCTCTGTGACCATTAGGCCATGCGTACTGGGCAGAGGTTCACCCTCATATCACCAAGACAGCTCCCAAAGAGACTAGCTTGTGCCTGGGATAGGCTTTTAAATCTTTGTCTGTTATCAGCTCAGCAATGCAGCTTTGCGACCAGGGAGAGTGGTGAACAGAGCCCCAGCTGCCTCTTTCAAATGGTATCATCTAATCCTGATTAGAGGCACCGTGGGCTAGAAACTCTTCTGCAAAGCCAGAGGAGAAAACCTCCTCCTTTTTGTGTTCCCCTTAAAATTGTTTCAGAAAAAAAACTTGCTAACTTATGTTAGATTCTCTTGTATAAGCTAAACTGTATGTGTCTGTTTAAGTACAAGTAATTACATTTATTGACTACCACATAACACGTTGATTGCTGTGCTAATGACATAACTGTGCTTCTACCCTCTAGACTAATGATAAATGCAGTCTGTATGAAACGTGGAGTTGCACTGAACCCTGTGGTACATCTGCAAGACATTTTATTGCTCTTGCCTGTTGGTCTATGTCTGAAAATATATATCGATGTATAAATGTTGCAAATGTTGCATCCACCCTCCTGATAAAGGAATAATAATAATAAAAAACAGGAAGATAATCCCTGGGAGGACACTGCCCTAATCTATATTGAGGTGGTGCATGATTAAGAAAGCATAATATGCCATAG
Source organism: Anser cygnoides (assembly GCF_040182565.1). Classification (NCBI taxonomy): domain Eukaryota; kingdom Metazoa; phylum Chordata; class Aves; order Anseriformes; family Anatidae; genus Anser; species Anser cygnoides. The sequence goes on from NC_089876.1 coordinate 55,036,142, forward strand.
GAGTGTGTACGGTGCTACCCAGCAGTTAATAATGGAAGTTAAATTTCTTTTCTCCCTCTGACTCCTCATAAATCTGCCACAGGTTAAATTCTGAGGTTTCAGAAATGGTGTATAAATGGTAAATTAGATGAAAGATGGCATTAGTGTAAGTGAAAAACCTTGATGCTTATCCACCTTCTAGAAAAGATCAGGTATAATATGCTCAAATACTTTTCTGTATGGGGAAGGATTGCTTCCTTCTTTAGACTATAGGTAAGAGTCTGGAGACAGGTTATCTTCCAGTAGGCTGGAACACCCCCAGGCTTGACTGGCACAGGCCTTTTCAATGATTGTTTTACTTCTTTCTGACAATTTTTTCTACAATAACCTCTACCCTTCATGTGCCAGGACAAAGTGGGAATCACCAGAGGAAGCCTAACAGCAAATGGTAAAGAAAGACCCCCATACACTTTTCTGTTTTCTCATAAAATCAATAACATCTCCAATTAAATGATGACTGTAATTATATGTTGCATATCTCCAAGATCACAGGAACCATAATTGCTTATTTTTGGAAGTGCTCAAATGAGTAATATAATATGAAACTGCACGGTAGGTTTTTTTTTTTTAAAACCTAAAATTCTATGAAATCCAGCAATTATGATCTAATGATTTAAATATTAGTCCAGAATTATGTCACTATTTTGAAATAATAATTTTAAATAAGTTTCTTTCTTTCCTGACTCTTTCAGAATTTCCAGTGTTTCTATACCAGACATTGGAAAAAAGCTAACTGTCATTTCCTCCCCCACCCTCTTCCATTAAAAACATTGGGGAATTTTCAGTGCACCCCAGTCTTTAGCCTGGACTCCAACCATTTTAAATACTGATTGCTACTACACATTCCCATGGTTGCTGTCAACCGAAAATCTGCTATCTGTAGGATGGATGCTATGAGGTTATAAGTAAGATCAAAACAGGACTTTAAATTCTAACATTGTTTATGTCTTATATTTTGATTATAGGAGTTAAAAAATGTTTTATAAGTTGATTAACACACACATATGCATGCACATATGAGAATTTGCAAAAAAAAAGTAGAACCCCACAGGATTTAGTCGTTTCCTTTCAGTATTTACATAACCCCCTTAGTCAGTGTTCTAGTTCAAAAGAGACATTAGGATCTGGCAAAATTAGTAATATTTGAGAACTATCTAGTTTTTGAAAAAGGTCTGATACTGCTCTCTTTGGCATCCACATGAATGATGGTCTCTGTGGAGGCAGGTGTCTTCATCTCAGCTGGCCCCATGAAGTTTCACTATGTAACATTTGCACAGTGTTGTAGACGTTGGTCACTGTGGGAATGTCAAGTATGGGAATGTACAGCCTTTAAAATCGGGGATTAAAATAATGAGAAAAAAGAAAATAAAATCCATTCTTTATGTCTGACATGAAGGAAATGTTTAAAGACGGAAAAGAGCTGATTATCAGACAAGTCTGTATTTCCTATGGTTATAGCCATGAAACACTTGCTGCTTTTCTAATATGGAGTAAGGCGTGTTGCCAGTGAACCCTAGGTTAGATATTTACTCTGGGGGCAGGCAAGCCAAATTTTGTTTCTTTAATATATGAAGAAGAGAACAATAGTTGCCAGGCAGAACTCCACTGTTGAAGTCTAGGGGTAGATCTGAAGCGGCTCATGAACACAAAGATTCATTGCTATCCAGGGGATGCTTCCTTGGAGGAGAGATTAAAAAATAAAATTAAAAAAAAAACACCACAAACTAGGAAAGTTTTTTATTTTTATTTTTATTTTTATTTTTATTTTTATTTTTCCAGTGACTTAAAAATACTGCAATTAAAACTATTATTAAACTAGGTTAAATGAAGAGGAAATTTGCTTTCAAGTTTTAAAGCCAAGAATGTTCTTTGTGCCTCTATCCATTTCTGTGCTCCACGTACCCTGTGCTGTTTACACAAGGATTATCTTGTTTATTTTACAGTTATTACGCTTCATAGAAACTAATCAAGAGAATATTTCTTTTTTTTATGACAAAAAATGGATGTTGAACTGCTCAAGTTGCTTTTATACAACATTCTTGGGTTAGCGATAGTGTGATATTTAATAAAGTGTTTATAAAGGCAGATATAATAGTTTATCAGATCTCAGGCAGTCATAATAACAAAACTGCCCTTAGCCTGAGTGCTATGTACTGTACTTTGTAATTTACAACACAGCACTTTCTAAATTACTTCATAAACTAAGAAAGTTGCCTACCAAAGAATCAATCTTATAGGAACTAAGAAACCTTTTCCTAAATATTTTTTCTGTTACTTAGTCTCCATACAAATCATTATTAATAGCTTGGGCTCAAGCAGAAACTGCACTCCCTTGTAACATGCAACATGTGCATGCTGTAAGATATTTTCATAGTGTCTAATCTATTTAAATTTCCAGTGGAAGAGACTTTTCAGCTTGAAATTCTACATGTCTAGAATGTTCTCCTGCACAATCAACGGGATAAAGTGAAGAGAAAAAACCAGAAAGAAAGGCTGAAGACCTTACAGTGAGAATCTAGTGGAGCAATTCAAGTGGGAGTTAATAGTTTATGAGACCATGAATAGAGAATGGAGCCTTTCATTTCTGTGTTGCTAGTCCAAGTCCCTACCAATTTATCTGAAGTCTGTTTGGTGGATTCACTGCCGCAGCATGTCAAACTAAGCCTCTACCACCGAGTCCAGCCTTCATCTCTGCTTAAGGACTTGCCCTGAGAAATTCTGCCAGTGAACAAAAGGAGACCCAGGTATGCAGGCCAAGCTAACACTAGCCTCCACCCATCCGTCCACAGATTTTATGGTCCTCTTATTCCCCATGCAGAATCTGTCTGCTATTGCATGAAAAGAAAAGAAAGGATAGCCATTTAGAAGTGGAAAACTGTTATTTGTTACTCAAGACCAATTTTTGATCTGGAAATAATCAACTACTTCCTTGATATATCGTTTAACATTTACTTAGTCATCATACTAGGAGCAACTTCTGCAGTTATTCATGGCATACATCTGTAGATACAAAACATATCCTTATGGTCACTGTGAAATTATCATCCAATTAAACTTTAAAATTCTATATAGCAGAGGAAGAAAAGTACCAAAACAGGTGTTTACATTGCTCATCTTCATGTTTTTAGGTGGCATAAAAAAAAAAACAAAAATTCACAATTCTCTGTAAGCAAGTATATCTTCTACATGGGAAAGACTTCTCCTAGTGTTTCTAAAAAGCAGTCTAACTGCAAAAAATTCCAGTCATTCTTTGTGGAAAGGACTGTGGATTTGCATTCTTGATCAGGCTTTGATCTGAGAGAAGCAAAAAGATTGCTGAAGCGTTCTCTTAGAGAAAAAGATCAACTGATGGTGGTGCAAGGAGCAAGAGTTTACCTTCAGAATATCCAAGAATTTCTTGCCAGATTGCAAGAAGTCTAGCAAAGATGAGTAACTTGTGTCCTTGTTGCTAGTTTTAAAGGATATTTAGGGAAGTCGAAAGTGATTATCTGATATCAGAAAAAAAAAAAAAGCAGTATAGAAGGAACTAGTTTTGTGGTTGAAAGTGATATAGGTAGATAAACAATTTTCACAGTAATACATGCTTTTAAATGGTTTTGTTGGAGACCATCAAATACACCTGATCTACTTTTTTTTTTTTTTTTTCTTTTCCTAACATATGTTAAAAAAAGGAATCTATCAGGATGGTGTCAGCTACCTGGGTTCTTGCAGCATTTCCATTGATTCATGCCCTATTTTCAGCAGTAGGTAGGCTGAAGGATAAGAAACAACACTTTACATGACTTTGAGGGATTGGCTTTAAAATTCTAAGCAGATGAGCAGGTATTTTTCCTATCCTCAGTGGAAATATATACAGCTGAAGAACTGCAGTCTTGGAATATGCTCATAGATCATGTCTTCTAAGCAGACTTGTTCTTCAAGAACAATATTGATATTACCCTGTTCCATAACTAGTGTTGATAGTGCAATAGAATGATTATTCCAGAATGAAGACATTTCTAATGGAGAATACCTGTGATAACCAAAAACCTTCTGCTGTAGATAGAGAATGTATGGGACCCTGATGAATTTAAAGAACCAAAACTGCCTTTGCCTTAGCTCTCTCAAGCACTGTGAGTTCTTGTCTACCAGCTGGTGAGAAGATGTAGGCAACAGATAAATTTTTCCTGATGGGGTGGTTTATGAAGAAAACTGCAGAGAACTGGGTAGCAACTTTGAAGTTTTGTATGAAGATTTATCATGGTATGCCATTTCCTTTAAGAACTGAAGGGATGGAGAAGTAGAGCAAGTTGTGAGAGAGAGCATCACACGAATGGATACTATAACAGTAGAGAAGAGGGTTACATTTGGAACTGACCAGAGTGTAATGATTTAGAAAGTAAAGGAATATGAAAAATATATAAAATATATAGAAGAGAGATTTTAAGAATGTTGAGGAAAAACAAACTTATATTGAAATAGTAATCTAAAAAGAGCAGGAAAAAGGGATGCACTCGGTAGTGGGGGTGACATTACAGACTTTGAATAGAGAGTCCGAGAAAGAAGCTAAATCAAAAACTGGATTGGAAGATAAGAATAGAGAGGGAAAAGGTCAGAGAAAGAAAAGCAGACTAAAGAAAGGAGAGGTAAAAATATTATAGGGAAAGGGCAAAAGGATGAAAAGATCTGACGCATGAGAGGAAGGCATAGTGTGAAAACTGGAAGAAGTACGGGAAAGTGATTGAAATAGCTGAAAGACTCCTGACACAGTAAGTGCCCAGTGTAAGTGCAGTGCAAGCCTGCTTATGTCTGTGCATGCCACAGAGCACTGAGATGCTGTTCTATGTATTCTGTACAATTGCATGTGTTCCAGCTGAGCAGCAGACACTTTACAATATTTCCTATTCAAAGTCTGACTGGCCCTTCCTGTAAGTTAAGTCAGTTCTATGGCTGCATGAATGTAGTCACCTACAACTCTTTGTGTACACTAAAGAACATTCCCAACTTGAGAACCACACACAGACTTCTGTTTTTTGATCACACCCTGAAACTGGGAGCCGTGATGAAGTCACAAGGTCACCACCGTTACTCCTTTCATGATCCCCCTCTTCAGTCACAGTGGTTCAACTCCCTAGTCCTTGGATCAACGAGAATCACTGCTGCTGATGGTGGCTCAGAGGGTTCCCAAGGCTACAAAAACAAGTGCTCATTTAAGATGTCTTCCTACTGAAGACCTTCAGAGAAAAAGTTGTCATAAAAATCAGAATGACACTCCCTAAAAACTTGTCAGTACCTCACAAACTAATATGGTTAATCTGAAAGCTTAGGCATTTTGTTATATCCTTAATCTAAACACCCACCAAAGTCAGTAGGAGGCAGAATGCATTTGAGAACAGAATCTGGCCCCAAGGTAGCTCACTTCTTTTGGTCTCTTCTGAAGATTTTGTAAAAAGGTTGCAGAATTACATTGTACTTGCAAGAATATTTGTCAAGAGCATACATGTAATGCAAAATTCATAGCACTATGATAAAATTGGGGATGATGTTTCTGAAATATGTTGTTTAATAATAAAAATAAAATAAAATAAAATATAAAATAAAATAAAATATAAAATAAAATAAGAAAACATTTTAATAATGGTCTTGTTTTTTCCTTGACACTTTCATGTAGCTGTAACTGTGTGTAACATCTAACTTCGTTTGTGGCTGCCTCATCTTGGTGGACAGTGGTTCTGCCTTTTTTATAAACATCTTTTCCATCTTCCTTATGAAGTAAAACAATACCACATAGATGAGCAGGAAGATGTGGGTATGTGAGGAACGTTAAGCAGTAGCAGGTCTCCCCACCAAACAGCCATATCGCTTAGGTGCCCTCCACCATCTTTGCCAGTTTCCTGTGGAGTGGTGCAATGTCTCATCAGGATGTTCAACAGCTGGACACTGCATGTAAAAACAGCAACCATAGCTCTGGAAGAGGCAGTCTGGCAGGCAAACCCAAGCCTTCACCTGGCATGCTAATTTCTGTAACCATGAGAAGGTTAGTCTGTGGGAAAGACAGAACTTTTCTGATGTGTACTAAGGAGTATAGGGTGACATCCCATCAGAAGAAAGTGAATCAGCTATCAGAAAAGAGAACTCACAAACTCCACATGGGAAGCTCTCTTCTTGTTTTTCTCCATCAGATCTAACCTAATACTCAATGCTGCATGCTACTGCACGTGGTGCTGAGGGCTGCGTGACTTTGTGAAGAGCAGAGCAGGCTGGAAAGCAGAGCATTTCTGAGACCATCCCTCTCACTCAGCCTGTGCTGATAATCTTGGCTAAGAAATCAAATGTCACCTACAGCATTTATCATGTGACAACAAAATTAGTAGCTTTGAATGCCCCAGTTCTGCTCCAGACATTTTCTGTAATTTTGAGAAGCTGTGTCAATTCTGGGCGAGCCAAAACAGAGGTGCATAAATCTTCAAGACAGGTATTCCATGCACTTATCAACCTGGATGTCATTCTTAGTTTATAAATATTCACATTTCTGGCCAACTGCTGTAGCTATTGATTTGAGTATATTTTAAAGTCCTTCCACTGACTTTATAAAAACACAGAGTTTTTTTTTTTTCTTTTTAGAAATATCACCCAGGCTATGAAAGAAACAGGCTCCTTCATTATCTGAGGTGGGGTTTGGAACATGCAGATGGAGGTAGAAGGTCACTTATCCCAGGGTGAGAACAGAGGTGCGGTTGCCAATGTTCAGGAGAAGACCATGAGCTTCATAGTCACCTTTGTAAACTGCTGACTTAAGGCTACTAAACAGCTGGATTTACTGAACACATTCTCTTTTTTTCAGCCCAGAAACATTGTTTAGGCAGCTGTTGAATAATTTATACATTTGTTAAGATTTCAAGCTGTTTGCTTTCTGTGGCAGGTCAGATGCTCTGCCCTGGCTGCTCTATGAGCAGGTTGTACACAGCCTGGTGGTAACCACAAGACTGCATGAACTCTCATAGTCAGCCCAACACTTTCGGAGAGCATCATATTTATTATGCACATGTGACAAAGTCACTGCATGCCTGCACAGTAAGACTGACACTTCTGGGGATTGTCTAATGGACCTACTGCCCATGTGCTACACAGTCATTGGGAACATGCACGGTAAAGGCTCTGTAAGTCAGATTTACTGTGAATATGCAGAGCAATGAAATGTTGCATGTGCAGCAGGACGTGTTGCTTCCTGAAGTGTGGGGTGGAGTGCACATACGCTGCACAGATTTCCCAGGCTGAAATATAGGAGCTCTATACTGGCCAAGTCACTTAAGTCTTGAGGAGGGGCAATATTTTAAGATGTGTTCAGCATGAGGGCCACAAGAAATCTGCTCTTTGACATAGTGATTCTGTTGATCTCATTGCAGGGTGCCTCATATGCACTGAGAAAAAGATGCTCAGTGCGTAACGTGCTGCTGGGTCCCACTATCATGTAGGCAGTGCAGCTCTAGGTGATACAGAGATCATGGCTTTTATGCCTTCATTTCCCATCTGAATGGGAATATCTGAGACCAAAATTGCAAGGATGCCTAAGAAAGACACTATTAACATAGATAGAGATTATGAGTTATTCAGACTTTGTATTGAGTAGGCACTGGATAAATAATTTTTATTCCTAGCACAGCAACAGCTCCTGAAAAGCTGAGAACACCTTTATGGTAATCCTCAGTTGCTTGTAAGACAGGGCATTTGGTTACAATTAAAGATGAAGTCTCAAACTGTGTATCCAAACCTCCCTGAACCTTAGACAAAAGGGATCCTGATCTGAGCCAACTCAGGGTAATGGTCTTGCAAAAACAAAATAAAATTCATTTTCAAAACCAAAATAATCATTTTTTTTGTCACATTCATTTTTGGTGTAATTTACTAGTTTTATTTTATTCTTTTTGTCACCACATAAGGAAAATGTGAACAGACTAGAAGCTAGGTTGATTTTGTGAGGTTGAGTTGAGGTCACTGAAAAATTGATAGCAACTTTTGAGATGAAAAAAAATCATCAAAGCTAAAGGAAGCTTCTCAAAGTGGGATTTAATAGCAGCTATCATATTGCCTTCAATGGCTTGACCATTTCTTGTGCAGCTGTTTTATTTTAAAAGATTTCACCCCCATTCCACATGTACAGGCCTATACACTGACCTAAGTACACACATCCAAGTACTTTGGTCACTCATGATAACCATAAACCCTTCAGTGAACTACCAGAAAGGTAGTTCAAATGGAAATGGTGAAATTCAATATAGCGTTTAACTAAGTCACTGTCTAAGGTTAAGCCCAAGGAACAATCAGCATCATTGGAAGGACAGGCAAATGTATTAATTGGTACGTGGACACCAGATATATGTGGTTTTCCTGAAAATTGTCAAATAACCACAGTGGTATTTCAGTGTGAGTGAAGAAAACGTGTCTATTCAAACATATACTTTATTTTTATATGAGTGTGTGTGTATGTAAAGAGCCTAGATACAGATTTAGGGTAAAAGCAAAACTGAAAGGCAGGAGGATAATTTTGGCTGGTAGTCCTTTTGCATTCCCGTGCGTCTAATCAAGGATAGAGGCAAGTTCTCAGTAGATCTTTAGTGTCGGGCACTCAAGCCCCATTGACTCTCAGGGTAGAGTAGATTTCTGGTTCACTATGGGCTTTTCAAAAATTTTGCTTTTTTTATACAAGCCTTAACTGAAAGCCTAGTCTGTTTCTCAGACCAACCTATCACCTTTTATCAAAATAAACATAGGTTAGGTAAGACACAGGGAAATAATTATGATGATGAGAAAATGATGAATAAACTATCATTTGGAAAGTGTGTGTTTGTGCATGAATGTACAAATAGACAGTAATAGGCCCATACATATGTTTATCATGGGATATGTCCACTGTCACCTGCTTTATCTGCTTTTATTTTATTTTGTTTTAGTGAGCTTCCTCAAAAGATGTTAAAGCAGCTTTAACTTTAACTTCAACTTCTTTAACTTCAATGAAGGTTGAACAAAATTCAAAATCTACGTCATATTAACTAAAAAAATATATCTATTTACTACTTTTTTCATTTATTGATATGAAAAACATATCAATAATTTTGATGCAGTCTTGCATGCAGGCATGTAAGTAGTATAACACAATGCTAATCAAAAAGCTGAAGATAAAAGAACTGAGAAATAACCACTTCATTACAAATTGGTAGATCTAAAGAATTTTGTCTTTGAGATTTTTTTTCATTATGAGGTACCTACTTTTATCACCAAATATTTATCTATAGCAAAAATAAAAAGTGAATTGCTAACTGGTCTCTCTCATCCCTTATTTATTCTCCACCCCAAAACCAAACATCTTTACTGTAAATCCAGTTTATAGTTTAAAAATGGGAACTTTGTTGTCTTACCATGGTTCAAAAAATAAAGATTGAAGAGTGCTAGGTCATAGTACACCAACAGATGGACAGGCAGACACATACTTGGAAGGATTTTTTTTTTTTTCCCCCACAGCTTTCTAGTCTCTTGCACAGACAAGAGAACTGGCAGGAGTTGGAAAATCTGTGAAACAGCTGATCTGTCTCACAACTTTCCATGTAAGTGAATGGTACAAACATTTCATTTCAAAATTGTCAGAAACAGCTTGAAACTTCTTGATGATCATTCTAAATCTGAGATGCCTTTGATTATCTTCAGCCATGGAATCGCTGAATATTTAAAGCTAAAGAAACTTCTGGAGGGCAACCTCTGTCTCAAAGCAAGGTAAGCTAAGGGGTCAGATCAGATTGCTCAGGGCTTTGTTCTGTTGGATCATGAAAACCCCCAAGAACAGAGATTGCACAGTCTAGTGCCCCTTCACATTCTTGGTGACCCTCTGATGGACTCAATTGGTTTTATCAGCTGTGGTTCCTACCTGTCCACTACTTTCTCCCACTCATTTCTGAGTCATTACTAGGTAGCTTTATTAGGTGAACTTGAGCATATTGATCAGGGTAAACTCTTCTGAGAGACATTTCTTTCTCTCTCTTTCACTTGGCTCATACTTCTGCCACTTATCCAGCTGCTGATTTAACCAGTTTATTTTAACTTAGAACCTATAGGAAACAACACTATCATTCAGTTCAAATGAAGGTTATAACTGAGGTAAATGCAGGTGTTTAAATTGGACTAGCTCTTCTATCCTTACAACATAAGAAAATTATTCATACAGCGTCAGGAATGCAGCATTCACGTAAAATGTTCATATTTTTTCCTACCTTACTGCTTGTAGAAAAGTAATTTATTGCAGCTGAACATTTCCTTCACTGTAAAAGAAAGCAAAGAGTAATTATTGTCAGCTCATTTTGCTAGTTGTTATTTAGTGAAGGGTTAGATAACATATAAGGGTCTTCACAAGCACTGTCAGGGAGGGCACCTAGATTTAAGTAGAGTAGGTATCACCCATGCGCTATAAATGTATCTTAATTTTCCACAGTAGCTATATTCTCAGCTGTCACCTGAGACAATTTATATCAAACGTGATATATTTGGCCCTATTAAAAGAAAGAATTACTGGAAGAGTTGATCTCTTAACTATTCGCACAATATTTTTGATATGCACTTGCAACAGAAAGAATGATTAATGATGCTAGGGAAAATGTGAGCTTAACCATGTTTAAATGAAACTTACTGAATCTGTACATTTACAGGAGCTATTCTGAACAAAGTTCAGAACAAAAGATTGCAACTGATAATAAACTGTTTTTCTGTGTTCAGTTCTTTTTAATATATTGAAGAGCATATTGAATATAAATTTTCAATGTAAAGCACTGAATCTGTGGAAATGACATTCAACAAAATCTTCCAAACTATAATCTAGTACCTAAGCATTGCTTCAGTTTTCTTTTTGAATTCTTAACATTCATTAAGCACATTGGTGTCAGAAAATCTTAGGTGGTAAAACCACCAACACCTCCTCTTGGTGTGAAATTCTGTCTTTTTAGAAGTCTGTGGAAATATGTCTACTGGTGCTACATTTTTACTCAGTAGTTTCCTGATAACCTCCTTAAATTTGTTTCTGTAACATTAAGTATTAAATTCTGCTTATACCTTATTATTTTTAAATTACCTTGCTCTATGTTAGTTCTTTTACTCAGATTTTTTTACTGTCTGCAAAGAGATCTACAAGTCAGAATGTCTTTAGAAGTAATACATATAAATACTGGAGGGACTTAATTTGTCAGTAAAAGTCTTACTAATATAATCTGAGATTTTAATGCAGAAGAAATACAGAATTTTTGAATAGCTGAGACCTTGTTGAGTAAAGATATTTTCTTTGATATCTGTTTTTTTTTTTTTGAAATAACAAAACGTGAGAAATGGCTTTCATGAGCTTATAGGTTTTCTTTACAATTACAGTGATAGCTACTAGTATTATACTTTAAGTGATTTCAGCTATTTTTTGGGCTTTTATGAAGGTTTAAAAATAGTATCTTGTGGTTGTTCACAACTGAACAGCAAACTGAATGTTTGATAGTTATCTGTGTTACTAAAGATAAAACTGCGAAGTTATTAGGCTACACTTATCTAAACAGCCTAAGAAAGATGACATAGATTTAAAGGTATAGTCCAAGATCAAAGAACGCAATAAATGATGCAGGAAACAACAATTTAAAAAGGAAAATCTCTGTGAAGAAAAAACTCATTTTTTAATGTGAAGGCTAGTTTTAGGGTGGGAAGAGACATTATTTGTAATAGGACTATTTATTTATTTATTTATTTATTTATTTATTTATTTTCTGTAAAGGATGTTCTAAATTACACTTGTATTTCTGTAGAAGTATTCTGCTTGTCCAAAAGAAAAGAACACAAAGTGTCTTGCCTTTTCTACTCAATTTCTTAGGCATTGTGAACCTCTTCCAACAGCCACTGATACCCAGAAGATGACACACCAAAGTATTAGAATGGGACCCCCTGGAGATTCAGAACTCTTTTCTCCTTGCTTTGCTAAAAGCTGGGGAGCTGCTGTACTTCTCCACTGTCCTTGCTACTGGTTCCTTGGAAGGGGATCATACAAGCAAGAGTGAAGGAAATCTGAAAGGTTGGTAGTGCCAAAATGACCACCATCTTTTGTCTGGAGAAACAACAAGGAGGGAGGAAAATAAAAGACATGTAGGTCTATGGAGTACTATAGGATGAGCCTGTTCCTTGGTAAGCTGACCTACCATCCCTTCACTGAAAGAGAAATGAATGCTGCTTAGTTTGTTGAGGGGAAATATTTCCTTTAAAATACTTTATTATCTTGGAGAAACCACATTGTCTTTTTCAGGTTGCCTGATAAAAAAACCTCTCCTTCAGATTTTAGTAATATGATGTATTTGCATATATACTGATTTCCCATTTTTGCCATATGTATATAGGATGTTCCAAGTATGTGTAGAGAACTGAGTACATAGGGACATATGCAAATTCCTAAGTTTACCTCTCTTACGCTAGCTATGAGCTTGACCTCTTGAGCACCCAGTGAAGAAGATCCAATGCCAATGTACCAAGAACTAACAACATTGGTTATTTTATTTTCTTCAGCTTTAATCATTGTTTGAATTACCCTGGTCTGTTGTAGATGTTGCTAATGTCTTCTTGGTCTATTTTTGAGCATTAATCTTAGCTCAAGGCCATCTGTTGCCACCAGTGTGTCTTCTGTTATGTCCTCATCTGTGCCTGGGACAGTTTCTTTCCTTTTTCCCATACACAAAATATTTTGCCATTTTTCTATAGCTTTGCTTCATGTCCAGTTGTGTTGAAACTGTTTTGGGACACAAAATAAAAGAAAAATTAAATTTTAACTTAAATGTGGATACAAGATATGATTCTGTATCTAAACAAAAGATAGTGAAGTTTCTAGCCGCTTGTCAGAGATGGCAGGGATTTCACTTTTTGGAACAATGATCTTTCAGTTCTTACTGTGACTTGCTGGAATTTCACCTGCTTAGGAGCTAATGATGTGGAATTGCTACTGCTGTGACTTTCTGTTATGGTCAACTAAACCTGCCAGTTCATTTCAGTATTAATCTGTATGTTGATGGTCTTTATTATTTCAAGTTACTAAAAAATATTTAAAATTAAGTACAACAGAAGTCCCAGTCTGCTCATACTTTTTTTTTCTTTCTAAAATTGTCTTCTTTCTTTGTCTAATGCATATATTATTTAAAGTTCATTTTCCCCAAAAGTTTAACAAGTAGTCTGAATTTTTATCGCTAGTCGAAAAAACATTTTGAAATACAAATATAGAGCTCCCTGTCCCCCAAAATGTATCTGCTCCTTTGACTTTAATAATCCATTTCATCTGTTTTTCTTCAAAGTTATTTTGCTTTACACATTCTGTAGGTAAGTTTTAATTTACAGTATTTAAAAGCTGTTTGCAATAGCTTCAGTTGGCTTAGCACATGGGTATATTATATCACTTGAAGAGGAAAATGTTTTTCTCTCCCCCCCAGACTACAGAAGTTAATAATGCATCCCTATTCTCTCTTTTAAAATAATGGCTTAAGAAGGGTTGATAAAAGGCCTGATAAAACAGATGGTCTTGGATGAGGTCCTAAGTTTGTCAAATTCGAGCTCTGTTTGACTATAAGGAGTACAATGTACAGTCATGAGCAATCCTCTGAGAGGGCTTAGGGGGAGGAACAAAGGTTTTGTATATTTAATATCAATAAGAACAAAAGCACTTGCGTGTGTGTCAAGTTTTTGTTGCTGTTGTTTCTTGGTTTTGTTTTTGTTTGCTTTTTTTCTTACAGTCACTTCATACACGATTACAAAGAATGTAAAGAACTTATTACAGGGTTGATGGCAGTTGGTAAGGGCTACAAGGAGCATACTTGTGAGCATAATTAAAAAATTACACTCAAATTATTTTTCTCAATTAAGAATCTTCATACACGCATATTGGGATGACTGTTGAATGCAGATGAACAGAGCAACCAAAAGTGAGTGCAGGTTAAACCAAAAAACCTGTGCATGCAATATGAAAGAGCATAATCTAGTATCAAAAGAAATGAAGAAAAGAGACACCCCTTTTATTAAATATTTGTTTCCAGATAAGTAACATTCTTCTTTAGGTCTAGGTCAATGAAACTCAGCAATACAAAAATTTTACAAAAACACTTCAATTCTGTCACTTCAAAATACATATATAGTCTTTTGCCTGATTTTTAATTTGGGACATTCATACGCCTGATGCAAGTTTACAGTTTCATAGCACAAAAGTTACTGAGATGTAGATAGTCGATAGAATGGCTGGAATTATTTGCCATCCAATCTTTACTATTACAGATTTGAAATATAGTACGCATAAAAAAACAAATTTATAATACTTATATGGTTAACTCTTACTGAATGAAAAACAAATTAATAATGTTTATATGGTTAACTCTTACTGAATGTGAAAATCAGATTTATCTGTTTGTTTTATACTGAACATGACAGAACCACATTTACCAGGAAATGGAAACAAACTTTGTTGAAAAATATTTTGTAAGTAAAACAAGATCTTTTTGAATGAAAATATTATTCCTGGATTAAGCCAACTGCAAGAATCAAAGACAAAGTTAGTGGGGTGGTTCAGGAGAAAGGTAATAGCTTTGTCCCACATTTCTTTTCCCTCTAGCACCACCTAAGGAAAATTATCAGCGCCCTCTACTCTCATTACCTGGAAGTCAGACTGATCTTAAGGGAATTGCATAGGATGCCAAATTTCTTAAAGGCTTTTGGACAAAAGTATCTTTAAAATATTTGATTTGACATCTCTTGCACACAAAGGAAAGGGCTGAAATGAAGTTATCTACTTCTAAGCAATGAAATAAACTCTGAGCACTATCCACTGTTATGTCTATGCAACTTATTAAGTTTTACAATATTAAATGACTAACCAGTATATTCCTTGCTGCTCTGATAATAAAGAAATCATTTGTCTGTTTCTTTCAAAAACTGCCATTCCCCCCTCCTTGCACAACAAATCTTGCAGAGGTAGTTAAAGCATCAACACCTATTACAGAAAATGGAAAGAATACATCACTGGAAATCTTGGAAACTTTTCAGCAGTGTATTTGTTTCAGAATAAATGAAGGCCTCTGAACTAATCCTCAGATGAAAAGAGGTTCATATACGTCTTTAATTAGATCATGCTATTGGAACACAATATTGTGATAAAGAAGATTTAATAAAGCATTTTGTCCTTTTATTACTTTCGTTTCATGCAACATATCTCCTTATCCAAGCAAGATGTTTGACTTCAAAGGAAGTGCTGTCCACCCTCCCTTTGCTCAATAAATAACTCCAAGAGGAGTAAAAACAATATATGTTTGTAACTTTGCCGACGCTGCTGAGTGGTGAGAAGATCAATCATTGTTGTTCTTTTCTGTGGCTGTGGGTCCAAGATGAATCTCTTCCTTAAAGAAATTTCTGTATAATTTGGTGTGTGTCATTAACCCTTCACCTTCAGGAGCGATCACCTTAATAATAAAATGAAAAAAAGTGACTTCCCTTGCTGAAGAACATTCTTCTGAACAAAGCCTAACCACATGCAGAGGCACAGTCAAAATTCATCCTGATAGTGGGTCTGAAAAGTAGCTGAAGAAGTGTGTTAGATGAATGGTGGCATACTCAGAAAATGACCAGGAATTTGTTTTTCTTCAGTATGAATATTCTTTCTATGCTTTTGACAGGACAAAATGGCCCTTCTATTATTCTTTTGAATAAACAAAGTCAAAATATTTTCAGAAAGAAATATTAGACTCTAAAGGTATTGTTAAAATAAAGTATTAATAAAATTAATAAATTGAATAAAATATTACTTTTAGTATTAAAGTTAATTTGTCAAGAAATCTCAACTTACACTGTAAAGACTAAAAGAAGCCAGAGAGGCTGGATGGCATCTGAGGAGGCATATATTTCTTCTTTTGCTGCAAGGTGTGATCATCTGTCAAGAACAGCATACTAGGCAGAGGTTTGTGTTCTCACAGATTTCCAAAGATTCCCTCGTTTTCCAGGTAATTTATTTCAGTATTTCTTTCTTGCTGACAAAAGTTTTTCCTGAATCTTAACTGAATGCTCTTCTGCTGCTACTGAAGCTGTTGCATCTTCTAGCTACCATCAACATGGAGAGCAACTTGTTCTTTTCTTCTTTAGAGCAGACTTCTATATATTTGATTAGCATGTTTATTTTTAGTATTCTTTTCTTGACACTGTATTTTTAAAACTTTTTTTTTTTTTTAAATTTTACACTTCTTAAATGTCTAATGTGTTTTGCTGACTCTAATTAAGCTTACCTTTTAGTGACTAAGATCGGACACAGTAGGGCAACAAGACCTCTCCCACGCTGAGTAGAAATGAAGGCTTACCTCACTTTTCTTGCAGCTTGTGCATCTATTAATATCTCCTACGATCCTTTATTATTTATTTTTTATTTATTTATTTTTCATGGTAATTTGATGTTGTTTGTTAATGTTCAGCTAATAATGCTAACAACTAAAACCAACTAAATCCTTCTCTAAAACAAATTAACATGAGCTGCTTGTTCTCCGTCTTACTGTGTGGTTGATTATTCCAGAAAGTGTAGTAACTTTCTATTTGTTCCCTACTCACTTCTCACTTACATCAAGATAATTTTGGATTCGGGCCTTTCTCTTCCACATACTTGCAGTTCTTGTTATTATCCTTTATGTACAAAATTTATGTACATTTTATATTTTATGATTTGGACCATCCATGGAGATGCTGACGATAATTAGACCCAGGACAGATCTCTTCAGAACACCAGCTGATCTATCTTTCTATTTGCAAAACTACTACTGATAAGTATTCTGTGGATAACATTATCCAAACAGTAGAAATCTGAAAATCTGGGACACATGGACATGTACATCTAGCTTGCAACCTTGTATTCATGAAATCTTTCAGACAAAGTGGTTTGAAAATGTACTACATCCCAAAATCTCAAATTGATTTTTTTTTTTTTAATGTTCAGATTTTGTTCCTCAACACCTGCAGTTCCAATAGACTTCTGTGGAATTTTGAAGTATGCAGCTTTATAGAGCTGGCTTATTATTTGTACATAACATCATCTGCGGAATGGAAAAAATTAGAGAAGGAGTAAAACCATGGCTACCACTGAGGATTTTTAAGTCTAAATTAGGTACAACATTGCATCTGAGAGAAGCATGATGTCAGACAAACAAGTGAAGAAAGGTTATGAGCTAGTTGTTTTGTGATTGTGCTTTTCCATTCTTTCTCTTAAGGTTTACTTTTAAATCATGTAGAATTTGGCAGGCTTCTGAGGGAGTGTGTACTTTGGCAGTGGATTTCAAGGAGGAAACAGGATGGAAAAATAAAATTACCATTTATGATTTAACTAGAATTAAAGAAAGAAGGGGTAAATTCTGCTTCCAGTTGCACTGTGGGAATTTCAACAAGCTTTTATCTTAAACAACTGTGTCTTCATGCTGCTTGAATTAAAACTCTCATTGAATTTAAATTTACCTGTAATCCTCACAATATATTGCAATAAGATAAACTTTTTTAAAGGCATACTTGTCCGTTATTTTTCCTCATTTGTTCAGCTTGCTTAATATTGTTTGCTTTTCACTTTGTATCTTAACAAGCTTGCTCTTCAGTTTTAGAGTAATTTGTGATCACCCCCAAATGGAAGTTTATTTTATTTTAATGTTTCTTTCACAACTAATTTGAACTTACATCTGGCTTTAAAGAAATATTTACATAGAAAAAACGCAAAATTGCATGGTGTAAATGTAGTGCCATTCAACTATGTAAATAGCAGCAAAGATGTTTAATTGAATATAAAACACTGGTAAAACATACACACTGCTTGTTTTTATTCAGGTTGCTTTGTGCTTGAGCTTTGATGATATAAATGAGGAGAACTAATTGATAGTGGAAGTTACAGTTTGGAGTGTGTTCTTACAACTTTGCTTTACATGTAGAAATCTTTTCTGTAAATGCTTGTTCCCCTGGTGCCACTTGTAGTGCCTCTAAAATGTTTCTACTGTCTTCAAGATATTCAGTCCTGGATTTATAACTACTGTGACCACAGTCCTCAGGGCAAAGCTATGCATTTCTTTACGTAAAAACAGTCCCCCCCGATGCATTTCAAAGATGTGTGTTGAAATAACAAAATCTTCAAGATGCAGATAGAACTGGAGCCATTTTTTAAATTACCTCCTATTTGCATATACCAAATTGAAAGAGGTATAAAACCACAGAATTATGGCTGAACAGGAAGTTGGTCGAACAAAAGCAATAACAACCGGGCTTCTAAAAAGGGGGTGAAGACCTTGCCACTCAGGCTCCTGATGCTTAAAGGGCAGCAAAGCCTAGACTCCAAGGCAAAAGGGCCAGCACTGAGAGATGATAATTACACTAAGCACTGTGATCCAGAGGCTATCCATGCATTTATTTTTTAAGGTTTGCTCCATTAGTTTTACCTTGCTGAAAAGCATATTCACCTTACTGACCTTGGAGACCCTGTTGCTGCACTGAACTGGCAGCCTGACTTCTTGTTCTGTCAGCCTGCGCTTGTGTCTCATTGCTGCTGTGATTCATGGCATGATTTTCACAGCTTCAAAAGAAAGTTCAGAGACATCTGAAGGCAGTGAAGTGAAAAGCTGTCAGGTCAGGCATCTTCATCATGAGAAACAAAGAAATAAAGGGGGAAGAAGGAAAGACCGAGGGCAAAGTGTGTGACTCCATTCTCGTTCCCCTTATCCCTCCTGTTCTTAGGATGGTGTTGCTACTATCTTTACCAGCCAGCTCTACCAACATCCCTAGCAGGCATGTCAGAACAGTCCTTCTGCTTTTGATAGGAATGAAACAGGAGGACGGATCAGAGAACAGAGATCAGTTGCAGCTGGAAAGGCAGCTGGAAGGCCAGGACAGGGCACTCGCCTCCACGAGAGCTTGAGAGCCTCCAGCCCTCCCACCAGCACCTGCTGAGGCTGATTAACCCATGAGCAGGACCCCTGACCAGCTACAAACGGCTTAGTTTTGGTAATAAACAATACTTGCTGATAAAAAATAAGATCTCAAGATCATTATTTTACTTCTAATAAACAATACTTGCAGATAAAAAAAATCTCAAAAGCATTATTTTACTTCTAAATTTTTATTTTTTATAACCGCTATCCTGTTATCTTGATCTTCACACTGTCCTGTCATCTCCATACCGTCACCTTCAATACATATTTGATATCTATTCATTTGGCTTTCAGCTGTCCCCACTCACAATAAAACAATACAACTTAGTGTGGTAGGTAAGGAATAACTGCAGAAAGGAAGATATCACAGCTGTCTTCTGCAGATTTGATTTAGAGCAGGTGAAAAGACTCCAGGTAGACCAATGCAGCACCATAATTATAAGCAAAGTTTAGCTGTTATTGCAGTGACATTTTTTTTCCCGTGATTGTTGGCTTTGATGTTTACATAATTAAATATCAAGCCTGTTAATTCTGCTTCCATTAACTCTGGGTGAAAGCTGTGGCTGTAGGGATAGGAAGACCCATCACACTCTCTCTACACAGTTGTCCTTTTCCACTGAGTGTTGTAACAAAGAACAAGAATACTTACTGAAAGACAACTTTTAAAATGATCTTAAAATGATTTTAAAATTAACATTTTAGATTTGAATGTCAAAATTATGTCAAGATAAACTAATGCTAATTTGGGAAGCCTTAATTGTAGTATAAAATATGAAATAGTCATACCTGTGCACCACTAGAAATGTGTAAAACGGCATAAGAGTTGGTTGGGAATAAGGGAGACAGAGGAAAGTCAAATAGATGACTTTAGCAAATAGAATAAACTAGATAACAAAAATAAGTTATTCTTACAAAATTATGTAGTTTGGTCATGAGTAGATGACTGGTGCCTGAGTACACTAACTTCCATTTTTAAAAAAAATATTTTTATTTTTTAAATGCTGCACGCTGAAAATGTGCTTGGTAATGGGTAAAGAAAATGAGTTATGAATTTTAAGAAAATATTAATCAAGTAACTTTGAGAAATGAATATTGTTTAAATAAATCTTGTCTTGTGGATAAATTAGGAGAAAATGAAATTAAGTTGTGTTAAATTGTTTCATAGATTACTTAATGCTACCTAGTTTCATTACCAGCTATGATATTCTTTCAAAGTAGAAGTTATATAAAAATACTTTCAGATATGTTGATTCAGAACAGTACACCTACTCATTTCTACTTTTTTACAAGGCATACCTTTTTTTTTTTCTTTTTCTTTCTAACATTTTATACAACTATACACTCAGTTTTCTCCTGTTCAGAAAACTGATAATATTGTACATATCACTAAGGGTGATATGTACAAGGTGACTTCAGCCCACAGAAGCAAGCCCATCCAAAATTAAGACTCTAACTTGACTTTTAGTCGATGCAATTGTGCCTTAGTACGAGAAGAACTACAGACAAGAGAGATTTCCCAAATTATGTTAGTCTTTCAGGGATTGTAATTCAAACAGGATGAACTTTATTTCTCTTAATTTCTTTAATCTTTTCTAGTGTTTGTCAATCTTTGTACTATTTAAATAGTAATTGAATTTATAGATGATTTTAAATCATGTGTTTAAAAACAGTATGTCTGAGGAGATGTTATTAGCTTGGGTAAATGCAGATAATTCTGCATGTCAAAGACAATTAACACGTATCCTGTGGTCTTGATTACCAGGTTCAAGGAAATTCTGCCCAGAAGAAATTCTCAGTAAAACCTCATGGAAAGTTAAAGACCCCTGCCCTACAATTAAAAGGGAAAGGCAATGGACCCCCTACTTTTTTTTTTTTTTGGGTGATTGACTATAAACCTTCACACAAGGGACTGTTCTCAGAGGAGAGGGTAAAAACAGTCAGGAATAAAAAGAGGTTGTTTTAGTTGTGAGTGTGCCTACATTCCTCAGTTGCTTTTCTTAAAATAAAATAAAATAAAATAAAATAAAATAATAAAATAAAATAAAATAAAATAAAATAAAATAAAATAAAATAAAATAAAATAAAATCTTAGACATAAAAGTAATGTCACACTACATCTCACATACGAAGAACAAACAGAAGCACCAAATATAGGTCAAGCATGTTTGTCCTTCGATTGTGTAAAAAGCCTTTTCTGTCTGTGTGTTCTACATATAGGCAAGTCACTTTATATACCTATTCGAGAATAAGCAGCACATTTCTCATAAGCCCTTGAAAAAATTAAATCATTAACTGACATCAAAAGAAAACAATTTAGAATACCTCTTCTCTGACTAATATTTTTTTTTAGCCCATTGGCAATAATTAATCCTTAAGTGTGCAAGGAAGAAAATTTAACAACTGAATCTTAACCCTCAAGTCAAGAGCTGCAGTGGGCTGTTAGGCTTTTTTTTTTTTTCCCCTTTCTATTGTCAGGAAACTAAGAAACTGTGCTGCAAGCCTGGGCAGGGTGCTTTCACATGCAGGAGTTCAGATTCACCCCAGTGCAGGGTTGTGCTCTGCATATTTTATCTGATGTTGGAAACCTAACCTAGGAAATGCCATATAAACAACCCTGGCCTGGGAACTTAGAAGACAGAGTAACTGTGACCATTTCCATGAACACAGAGAAAATCATGATCTGTGATCATTTTCAGGGTGAGGTATAATGTACAGTAAAGGGAGATGAAGTCAGGAGGTTTGGAGGAAACTTTAGATAGTCACAAGGAAAGACAGAGGAATTGGACCTCAGTTTGGAGCTAGAATTTGAATGAGAAGGACATATAGGACAAAGAACAACAGGGGCAACAAATAACTGGGAATGTAATGGAATAATAAAAAAGTGACAAAACAGAGGAGAGAAAGTAGAGATGAAATGTGCCTATCTTTGTGCACATTTAATCTCCTTCTGGAGCAAGAAAAAGAGATAACAAAGTACAGTAACAGGGGTGTGGACAGCTAGCTGACAAGCTACAGGGATGGAGGCCTGAGGTCCCACAGCCAAGGCAGCACAAAGCCCCTGAGTAAAGCCATCCCATAAGAGATGCTAGGCATCAGCTTTCTAACAGGAAGTCAATCACTGTGACACTGGGTTTTCAAGGATGCTGACACCAGGAAGAGGGCCTCAGCCCTGAGTTAAGGCTGCCAGGGCACAGTGAGGCTGCTCCTCCACTAAGGGAATAAGCCAGGAGCCAAGTGTGACCCTGACACAGGCTGTGCCCTTGCCAAAGGGGTTCAGTACAGCAGGGTGTTGAGCAGAGCGCGCAGAGCTGTGTGTGTTGATGCTGTATTGATGGGTGTCGCCAAACCTGAAAGTCCAGGATAGGACAGGGTCATTGGAAAGGGAGACAACAGAGTTTCTAGGAGGTATTGGTTTCATTTGGATCTCTCTTACTCTTCTGTAAAACAGTGATGGCCTCTTGAGTGTTGAAAGACTAATGTCTGGTTCTTGAATAGGTCATTAATTACTCTATCTAGAAAGCAAGGGAGGGGGGAAACAGTTACTATTTTCTGAAATTTGGTTGCATTCAAGTGGGGAGACCAAGCCTGAGGATAAAGTCTGTGGTCCACAGGGGAGTTAGTGCTGGATGAATTTAGGTGACTTCAGATTTTTTGTTGTGCTCAGGAGTAGGGTTTCTGAACCTCTGGCTTAGATACAAGGCAGCTAAATTCCTGTCCTGAACACCTAAGATGTTTGTCTGAATACACTCTGAATCTCATCATGAATTTCTCTTTTTGCAGCAATAAAGAAGAGGAAGTGGGGAGAGGAGTTACTTGGCTAAGAGAGAGAAGAGCAAAGGAAGCAACATTTAAAGTTCTAAGAAGAGTTTGTACCCACATGTTGAAGGTAGCAGGGATTTCAGCACAAAAGAGTGGGTAAGAGGCCACTGGATTTGATGAAGAAAAGGTTGTTAGTCACTTTAATGAGGGCAGTAAGAGGACAGAAGCTAGATCAACATACTATCGATGTTAATGTTTAGTGCAAGTTTAATGGCCCTCAAGGAATACATTTCTTCTCTGTAGATTTTTTCCTTGGACACAGCCCAAAGGTGAGCTCAACTCCTAATACCATAAAAGGATAAACCTTTCACTGGATGATTAGCTTTACACTCACTCCCTCAAAAATAAAAAATAAAATAAAATAAAATAAATAAAAATAAAATAAAAATAAATAAAGGAAAAGCCTGTGGTTTTCAGGGAATGAATTATATGCTTTAACGACACTGGAAGTAGAGCAGCAACCTTTCCATAATATTTAAAAATAATGAAATAAAGTAACAACAACAAAAAGGCTATGTGAACCTTTACATACAAATAGGACAGGTAAGGAGTTTTCCACTTCAGGTTAATTTTTTTTCTAAGTTGGTTGCATGTGTTACACTTATGTACACTATTTATTGTTGTGAATCTCCCCATTGAAAAATTCATGATTTGTAGGAGCACAATACGTGTTTGTACTTCTCAGTTTGTCCCCACAGCACTGTATGCACACAGTAGCCCAAAGATCACTTTACAAATATAGTCTGCTAGCTGCCAGCCAGCTTCTACAGTTTTTCTGCAGTGTCAGTGACACCTACTAGTATAAGTTGTCATGAGCAAAAAAAAAAAATAGTGCTATCAACAAACTGTACCATTCCTCACAAAACAACGGCAACTAAATGTCATGAGTGGAGGAGTGGGAATATATTTATGGTTTATTTCAGATAGACCCACTTTTTATTTATTTATTTGTTTTTTCAAATAATCATGTACTGCTGTAAAATCTCTGTGTAGAGGTGTTAGAATACTGAACCGAAAGTACAGCAAATAGGAAATCTGCTGGGCCATGTAGACTTTCTTTCATATAGGCTCTCTTTAAGATCTCTGCTTGCACATACTTCATCATCAGGATTTGTGCTAAGGATGTATACTCTTTAAAGACTAGTTGCTCATGAAGGCATAAAGTCTATTAGTTTTGTTTGTGCTGAAAGCATATAGTTGCCATTCAGGTACAATGCTCCATTTGTATAGCTTTCAGCAAATGTGCTGTCACATAGTTAGCATAGTGATTAAGGGTGCTTTGAGAAGCTTACCACCTTTGCTTGCAGAGAGACGTACCTTGACCTATAAAAAAACAAGTGGTACACTTAATAAATTTATCATTTCGTGGATTTGTCCATGGATGTTCTATTTATAATTCATTGTTATTAGAACATTTCTACAGTGGATACTTGAATCAACTCTTAGCTCTCTCTCTCAACTTATTTTGAAGTATTCAGTGGTGAAATAACAAAGAGCATAGCTGAGTTATTATCCTGTTCTTCTGAGAGGTAAGTGATCACACGGAGATTGCAATTTTGAAGAACCAAGACATTGTGAATGGCGCAATATTATTTAATTTCAAGTATTTTGGAAAACACTTTCTTCCACCAGAAAAACTGAGGAAGAAATTAAGATCTTGCTCTGAACTGTGCCAACCATAATGGTTAGTTCCACACAAACTGTTCCCCGTTTCTGGTATTTAAGGTGAACATTGGCCTATTTATTTCCAAGTTAGTATAAATATTCTGGCAATAATCAAACTGGAATGTTTGACACAGTAAGCTATGTTGTCCCTTTTAGCTACAGCAAAAATTAAGCATAAAAGAAAAAGAAAGTATATTTTCCAAAGAAATTTGAAAACTGTGATGCAATGAAGAATCTACAAGCTTGAAATGGTTCACCTTTGAGAGTCAATGAGATTAAATAGATTGTCAATCAAATATTAATTGTATTTTGCACAGATCAGAAATCACCCCGCCTTGGGTACCCAAGGTAACTACAGAAGCTTCTGGGATTCAGGAATGGCCAAAATTTAAAGTCTGATTTTCTCTCCCTCCTCCCTCCCCCCCCCCCCTTTTTTTTTTTTATTACATGTCAAGCTTTCAAATAGAAGGCAACATGCTACATGTGTGATGACAACCAAACAACACATTTTTCACATAAATAGATGGTTGGTAGTCTCTGTGTGTCTAAATATCAGTCAGAGCAGAGGCAGGTTAAATAATGGTTGCACTGGTAATGACTGCGGGTGTCTTGTGCATATCTCAAATCAACAACGACAGAGGCAGTATAAAAACAATTTATGAACCACAGTCCTCTTGGGAACTACATTTCAAGCCATAATTTCATCTAAACTGTTTATCGGCTGCTTTTATTTAATGTATGAAGTGTCAAAAAATTTCTTTGACATTAGGCTTGTTATTTTCTTTTGATTTATGTGTTAAAGCAAAGCATACTAAATACAAAGATTGCTTAGTGGTTTTGTGTTTGAAAAAAATATTGGAAACATTTGCTACAGTGATAAAATCATTCATATAGTTGCTACAAAAAACAAGAGTCATGAACTTTTAAAACTTAAAATAACTTAAGACACAGAAGACCTGAACTGTAAAAATTTTTACTGTCCAAGGCCCATCTTGTAAACACAAATGTTTACGTCATGAGGAGATCCATTACCATATACGTGCAAACAAATAACTAGGCATGGTTTTCACAACTGGGAATGTAAAACATTCCTTGATATGCGTGTATGAAGGCATAAATCCTTGAACCCAGAAATGCCTGGGTGGACCTGTCTACGTTCGGCATTTATTTATCTCAGCTGGTGGCTGTCTGTATTGTCTTATCTGTAAGGTTTGGATTTTAATAACCACTCAAGTATTCCTAAAATCTTAAGTATACTTATAGTGTGAAAAAGTTTTGGCATGAGATTTCTTGCAACCAGACAGGGATTTGTCAGCATGTGCCTGGGCTGCACTCAAACTCCCCTCCCAGGGATGGCAGAGACACCAGAGAGGAGTCTCAGTCTTCCAGTCAGGAGTGAAACAAGTGAATGGAAGACAATTACATGAAAATGGCAGCCTCAGATAGCACTTTGTGGTGGAACAAGACAGTTACATGACAGCTGAGGAGGCAGAACATTGAACCAGCACAAAGACCTTCAGTGTGGGTCTACTTTCCCTAGACAGTTTATATTGAAACAGCATGAAACCCCAACTACAAGCCAACCTCCCGCGTATTAGATTTCCCATATAGCTGCATTTATTTGAGTGTACACTGTGATTTCCCTCAAAGGCTGGCATGTAATGAAGTGTATGTCAGCTACAGATCTGGAGGGGAAACTGTCTCATTGCCATTTCCATTCACAATGCTTAGCAGGAACTGAGGCAAGGTGTTAACAGTCATCAAGACCACCAGCACATGGCCTGCGCTTTTGGGGCAGTCATTCACCTGTCACTTTGCTGGCACTGGCTGGAGAGCTGCTACATGTTGGAAGATTTA
Source organism: Anser cygnoides (assembly GCF_040182565.1). Classification (NCBI taxonomy): domain Eukaryota; kingdom Metazoa; phylum Chordata; class Aves; order Anseriformes; family Anatidae; genus Anser; species Anser cygnoides. The sequence continues at coordinate 55,062,472 of NC_089876.1, forward strand.
ATTTGGGATAATAGACCCATATTATACAGAAATGTAGGACTGAAATTGAGGAGGGCAACTGAATGCTTGAGCATTCAGCAGCATCTTGCACTGCATGTTTAACCCATCTTTATTTGAATATTCAGGCAGACACCTGTTTTCTATGTTTTTTTTTTTTTTTTGGCCCTGAGTTTTTTTACCTTGGCATGTTTTTCCTACAGATGTACAACCCACATGTACAAGAAAGGGACTGTAAAGAAAAGTCAAACAATGGACTTGGTTTTAGTACCATCTGTAATCGCTATGAGTAAAGTTCATAAAACACCAGCAGGACTGATATTTAACACTCATGTGAACTGGGATGTAAGTGGAAAATTATGGTCAGCTGTCTGATATTAGTGCAGTAACATGGAATTTACCTGGTTTTTATTTTCACTTTCTGACCATGAAGTGTATCTTGCACATGTCAAGTGGAGAAAACCTGTGCTAGGTTGCCTACTTTACTTGTGTTCATTTTTGAAACTCCTGCATGTGAAAAGAGCCCTGGTGCTGATTCAGCAATTGTATATTGTATGTACTTAACATATATGTAAATGACCCCATTAACTTCAGAGATTATACATAGGTTTAAAGTAGACACATGTTTTGCCACTTCATAACGTAGATTTACTGGTCCTCAGCCTGCTTGGAATTACATTGGAATATTTCCTCACTGCCATCCTTCAAAACTAGAGTGAAATTAGGCTCAGACCCCCTGTGATTATATGTGATTGATCTATGGGAAGTTTTACAGATGGATGAACTGCTAGTCAGTAAGATAGCCACAATAGACTGAGAATACAATTATATTTTAATTATATTTTATGATTGCTTTATATGTTTCCCAACTTATCTCTGTTCTTTTTATTTGTGAAGGGAGGCTCTCTGGGAACTGGGAGATATTCACTCGCACCCTGTGAATGAAACTGGTCTGGAAACTCATAAAGTCTGATGGGTTTGTGCAGTTCCTTAAGCTCTCTACCCTGTAAAATTGTATTTTTAATGAATTTGCTAGATCCAGCAGGTTGTGTTCATTTAGAAGAGGAGAAACCCTCTAAACCACCGTAACACCAACAATTCCATTTTACTTACTTAATAGGAAATGAGAGTTTTGACAAATAGGTGTTGTAGATTTTTAAAGATGCATGAAACCTACCTTTCCACATGACTTTCAGGATCTATCTAAATGGTACAGTTCTCTCTCAGAAGTATGGGTTAAATATGAGAGTTTTTTTTTTTTTTTTTTTTTTTTGTGATCCAAAGAGGCTTAGAGTAAAAACGACAGAGGTTCCCTGTTCTCTTCTCTGTTCCACAGGTTCCATAGTTGGAAGGACACATTTCTTCCAGCATTTATTATTATTATTCTATTAATCTAAGCCTGTCAGAAAAAGATAAATCTTCTGGGAGACAAAGAACTTACTTGCCTGCTGAAGGGATGGGTCTTTTTTTCCCTACGTATTAAACTTCCTTTATACCAAACTTTAACGTATATAAACAGACTTTAGTCCTTTTCCATAGCACCCTAACTGGATGCCCGCATTAAAGGTGTGTAAACCTCTAGAAAATTAATAAACTGGACTTTTCATTTAGCTTTACAGGAGAATTTCATCTAGCAGATATGATAATGGATCCAAGTCCAGTCTCATATCAGCCATGCAATGTTTTCATGCTTAAAAACACTAGGCATAACTCCTCATCTTTGCCAGAAATAGAACAGAATCAGGCCTCCACATTTTAAACCTGATTTGTTAAAACTGATCAGACTACATAAAAACAGTCTAAACTGAACCAGTATTTCTGGACCTTAGAAGTTTAGTAACTGCAGTTGTAAAATGTTACTGATGAGCATGCACACACATAATTGTATTTGATACATGTTAGGAATGACAGAAGTGAGAAAAAACACTCCTTACTTTTCAGTTTTTAATGACCTCTGATGTAATGTAGACTTTTTCTTTCTGTTCTTAGAGGTCTGTGAATATTCTCTTTGGCAAGCTTGTTGCTTAGGGTGGGAGCCTGCAGTGCAAACAGGAAAAGTATGGCATCAGGTTTTTGCTGATGAATTAAAGGCACAATATTAAGCGCTAGGCTGTAAGTATGTATTGTCTTTAATAGGAAGGTATATCACATGGGATATCCTTTGAGAGCATTTGGAAAAAAAATACTCTTTCAGTTGAAGAAATATGTGTTATAGCACTTTTAAAATCACAGCTATAGAATATAAATTGAAACCGCAAGCTCGGAACAGATCAGAAAATGCTTTAGTGAAATTAATCAGAACACCATTAAATGGAGGTTCTGAATTATAAATAGCTTACAAAAATAGCTTACATCAAAATTTTTATAGCTGAAATAATTTCCTTTGTAAAATGCTGATCTGTCAATTTGACAAGTTTAATAAAAAAGTATAGCTTTTACTGAATTTTTGCATAAAAGTGGGAAACTGTTTTATTGTATAAAAATTCTAAATCTTTACAAGCTGTTTTATTTTATGAAAAAGTCCTGGATCCTCTTTGTTTTTCTTCTTCTTTGAGTTTTCAAATTCATACAAATCCGTAGGGTAGAAATTCAGAATTAATAAAATGGACTCATTAGTTCCTTAATTTTGTCACAGTGTTTTTTTTCCTTCATCAACTACTTTTATTTAGGTAATACCTCCAACCTGTGTATTTTCCATCTTGTCATTATCAAAGAGGTAAAGGGACCAGAAAGCTGAACTGCTGCTGCTCAGTGTGTGATCTTAACAGGTCTGCAAACAACGAGAAGAAAAATACAGTTTTCTCCAGAGTACTATTTGGTGTTGAAATGATTTAGGTCTGGAAAATCAATCTGTTCATCCTTCTGGACAATTTCTGAAACAAATATTTAGCAAGATTTATAGTGTTGTACATATGCAGGCCAAAAGATTCCTCTGGAAGGCAGATTTTTGTAATGCCATATAATCGTCTACTCAATAAGATGTTTTATTGTTTTTTTTTGTTTGTTTGTTTGTTTTGAGTAATAAATACAATTCTGCAACATGTCTCAGGGCCATATAAATATAACCAATCATTCAACTTTTCATTTCTTCTGTAACTAGATGATTTTATATTATCCTGTTTAGATACGAAAACACTGGAGGCCTTTAGATGAAAGCAAACAAACAAAAAGCTAAATGAAACACCTCCCCTTACTTGCACTTTAATTACTGAAATTTAATTTTCAACTTAGTCATTTGAACCCATTAAAGTGTAGACTTTTCAGAAATGCCTAAATAACATAAATTCAGCTGAAACTCTGGCACATAAATACAATGTGAAAACAATGTTTAAGAATGAAAATCACGAAGGTTGTTTTTAACATGTTATGGCTATTTGCTTGTTGTTAATCATAATCACAGTTTACTAAAACGACATAGTCTAGGAATATTGTTGCATACCAATATCCCCTTGCACACTTGCCCTCTGCAAACACAGAGCAAAAACCTAATCCTGGAGCATTAACACTTGTGCATGAGATGAGAGAAAACAGATACTTGCAGACGTGTAAGGCAGGAGAATGCAGGCAAATAGCACTGGAGAGCATGACCCACCCTAGCCCCAGTGCACCTGTATCCTGGGAGGTGTGAAGTTTTCAGTTGCCATCAATGATGCTGTAGCTGGAGATTCTTCCAGATGACTCCTGCCTGGTGCAAGCAGCTACACAAAGAAGGCTTCAGAGCTTTATTTTTAAAACACAAGTGGTTAATGAATGCTCAGAGCTACTTCAGCACCTTGTGAAAGTGGGAGCCACAATGGCTGGTTAGTACAAGCTTGTACAAATAAGTTAAGATGCAAGCAGCGCATATTCCACCAACACAGAGTGGAGATTTGGTCCTGTTTGTTTTGGCTTATACTAGTAATTCCCAGTCTGCTCAGGCGTTTTCACCATTTTGAGGAGGAGATGTGGAAACAGGCATGCTTGTCTGATCCCATGTGACTCCAAGCACCAGGGTGTCAGTCCTAACCATCGACCCTCAGGCACAGGCTCAGCATAGGTTGAAAGATGGGCTCATAATGTCTAATGTGAATCTGACAAGGGGAGAAAGGAGAGTAAATAACTCCTATTTGGGTGATGTTATCATCAGATATTTCATTACTGTGCGTAAATTTTCTATTAACTTACAGAAAACATTTCATCTAGCTATGAATTGGGATGTTCCCAAAATTTCAAAGGTAAAATTGGTGGCATTATAATGAATAAGGGAGACAGTCCTGGCAAAATTAAGATTTATCTACATCCAGACATCATATTTCTCTTCCATTCTTTGTATTTTGATAAGAGCAATGAATCCAGTCAGGGTACCAGTCATCTGTAAACATACAGATGAAGCATGAAAACACCTGCTATAGCAATAGCAAGCCAAAAATTAGATTTGAAGCCAGAGAAAATAACTACTGGGTCTCATCTTTTTTTTAAGTGGTTAGAACAAGTTGCATCAAAGTAGGTTTAACCTCCCTGCAGTGAGCCCCACGCTTTAGTTTTAAAAATTACAAATTACACTTAAATGAAAAAAAAGAGGGATGTTAAATTTCTTCCCAAAAAAACATCTAATCCTGCCCACCCCCCAAAAAAGTGCTTTATACATCAAAATTCTTTATATTTTTACTAACCATAGAGGAGAACAAACAGTTTTTGAACCTTGCTATAGCTTAAAATCACTCCTTGGTCTAAGTACAGTTTGAATAAAGGAGTAAACCCTTTCCCTCTTTTGAAGTTGTCACTTTTCACTTTCATCAATCCTTCTCTGTCATTATCTCATGTAAGATGAGAAGAAAAGTTGTCCTTAGTTATCTTAACTATGTATTTATTATCACCTTTCTGTGGTGTTTTAATGACACAGAGAATATTGCCACCTCACCTTCATATGAAAGTTTTGCTACAAACAGCAATACTTGGACAAGTTAACGATCCCATTTGTTAATAACCTTTAAAAATGAGGTGAACACCACTGCGTAAATATTTCCATTGATGAGTGCCATAATCATCACTGTTATCTCAGAATAATGTTTTCCCTTTTAATTCATTGTGTATCCAACCAAACAGCTTGTTTGCTCGTTTGACTATAAATTTTTATGCCCTTTCCTGTTTTAATTATGATGATTATTAATCCTAAAAAGTTTAAGAATCAGCTAAATTTTTCACTTCATAGACAATAGAAATGTTTTTACTCTGCTCCCTGTTCTCATCTTTTAGTAATTAATAGCAGAATTAATTAAAAGTAGTGAGAAAATCCTCCTTTTTGCCTGCAAGCAAGTAAATTAACTTATTCATGCCTGAATAGGAAATTTTGGAGACTTTCTTTGGTCCATCTCTGTCTTCAAGCACTCAACAGCATCTCCCTGTAGCTGGACATGACTCAAGCAATCCATCTTCTTGGTGTTTTTTTCTTGGTTATTATGGCCAACTACATTTTTTCCCCTGTAATTATTTCATCAAGAATACAATTTAAGCTTAATAAATTGAGTCTTAATTTCTGATAATGGTATTTATTTTTTTCTCCAGTATGCATCTAAGACATAAATTTGTCTTCCTTTGTCACCAAGAGAAACTCTGGAGATTCGCTGGAGCCATTTGTCAAACACTTTCATTACTTTCTAGTCAGCTGCATTTGTTTCTTCTGTTCTACACCCATAAATTGCTCTGGCGAAATTCTTCACCAGTTGAAACTTCTGTTTTGAAATAATATGATTTTCCCACATTTCTGTCAGCTTGGATGGCCCTAGGTAGTATATGGAGATAGAAAAAGTTATTGTTAATTGTTATGCCAATTCTTTTACTAAATTTCATTTGTTTATCCACCAGCTTTCAAAGCAAATTTTTGTCTTTCCATGACAAAGGATTATTTTTCTATTATGCTGATCTCTGGACGATGTTCTGCCTCTGTTTCTGTTTGTACGACTTTCTCTGAGTTAATGCAGCTATGGAGTCCAGACATGAAATCAAGTCTATGGGTTTTTCTTTGTCATTCTATTTCTATGAATAATCATTTACCAGTTATTTTCTTTTTTTGACATTGTTCATTTTCAGTCATGCATATGCTAGTAGGTCAGAACCTTCTGACTGGATAGCTTAACACTAAATAATGCCACTCACTATGGCAGAAAAGTATACTGTCATCTTTGGTAGTGCTGTTATGGCGATATGGATAGAGAAGTGTTTGTGTTACACCAATAAACATTCAAATACATCCTGAAGATGAAAAGACAGATGTAGATTCAGGCTTTTTTCCAACAAAGTGGATAAGCAGGTGCTTAAGTTTGAGCCAATGGATTTTAAGTCTGTGCTTCTCCTCTAGGGCTATGAAAAATTGAGTGGTGTTTGTGGAGGGTTAATAGCTAATTTTCAAAGATGCTGAACATTCATTACATTGTCTGAAGTTGGCAGAAGATATGTATGATTGGAGGGTAGTGAGGTTGAATAGCTAAGTCCTATCAGTTGAGAGGAACTTTTTGCTCTATTTGCCATGTCCAGGCTATTGAGAAAAATAAATAAATAAATAAATAAATAAATAAATAAATAAATAAATATATTTCACTTGGAACACTCCTTTCTGAAAATGGTATAGCTGATTCATGCTGACAGCAGACAACTAGCATAACTTGTTGATAAGATTCAGTTTCATACATACCTATTGCTGTATTTATGGATTGTTTTTAAAATGTTTGTACTTGAGCAGAGCTGAAAAACATAGCCATGCATGTAGCGTGCAGCAGTTGGTCAGAAAGCAATCATGTGATTTGTAGTTTTCCAAGGAGACCTGAAGGGGGCAAGTTGTACTTCTGCGATCTAAGTCTACTGGTTGCATTCAGGGGGGATTAACATCTGTTAAAAGTATTATGTTTATCATGCAGGTGTTTCAATATTTGTATTTATTACGTGTTGCAGCAACAGTCTCTGAGAAAACATTCATATAACAATCTGGTTGTTTTATTGTCTGAATCTGTCAGGACAGTCATTTTGTTACTGCAACATTGTGATCCCCTTGCAAGCTGTAAACTATTTAATGAAGTGAGTATATAGAGAAAGATGACAGACTTTCAAACTTTTGGAAGACAGTTTTACATCAGAGACATTAGTTTTTGCACTTGGGATTGTTCCTAATACATGTATGGCAAAAATGTTGAATTAGATTGAACATTTCCAGAATTCCAGTGTATTCCCCTGTGTAGGTCTATATTTGACATTGCTTTCATTTTGTCAATAAACAAAACACTTAGATTCCAATATTAATAGAAATAAATATTCCACGAAGTATCTCATAGAAAGTGTAATCATATCTGACTTTGAAGCGATTTGCTTATATAATGCTTTTATTGCCCAAAAAGTAACTCTGCAGATATAGTAACTTGCAGGAAAAGCTGTTGCCTGTTTAAAAGAAAAAAACAAAACAAAACAAAACAAAAAAAATTTAAAAGCTTGACATCTGCTGATTTGCATTGTAGTGTAATGTGACACTGCAAGTACCACAGACAATACAGCTATGTTAAAAATGTTAAGGTTGCAAAATCAAGTGCTCAAAAGCATACGGAAATATAACAGTTTAGGTCACCTGTGTATCTTAATTTGCCCCCCTTGAGTGATTACATTATGGTGCAGTCTTTATTATATTATCATGGATGTTTTGTTCATAGGACCTCTTGAATCTAATCCAGCTCATACTAGAGCTAATGGAAATATTTTCTTTGACTTCAGTGAGTTTCAGGCCAAGTTCCAAATGGCATGTTTTTCTTATTTAACCCATATTTCTTGAAATAACATAGGTGTATATAATGACAAAGTTTATCCGGTGACTAAGACATGATCCTTGTCCTGAACAATTTACAAAGGCCCTGCTCATATAATGAACTGGAGGTGATTGGTTCCCTCTGCCTAAATGGATCACTATTTCACTTTGATTAATCCACAGAAATGTAAGTTTATTTTTATATAGAGTTCATTGCTATATCAGAAAGAAAGAAGATTAAAAAATACAACTTACTGCATTTTTTTTTTTTTGGTTGAGACAGAAAAGAATTTATACCTAGGACAAAGACAACACAGTTCAGATGAAGAAGGGTACATGGTGGTGAATGATCATAGAGAAGGTAGGAAGTAAAGCTGAATTAATATATTTTTTTCATTTAGTATATGGGCACCAATAAATTACACATATTATAATGATTATTGTAAAAGGATAATTTTCAATAATAAATATCTAGCCAAAATTGTATTTAGATGAGGTATGATCCATTAAGAAATGACAGAGTTCCTGCCAAAGATGGAGACGGGATTAGATTTGTTTCTGTCATTTCTGCTGGATAAGTTCTCCAGTATGCCACATTGTTTGGAATTAATATCAGCCATCTTGCCCTCAGTTCCTCAGTTTTGATTCTGACCTTGGCCAGGGATTAGCTGCAACTAAAGGACTTGTCTCAAATTATTAGAGATGCAATTAATGTGCAGGTGCAAGGAATAAACAACTTCTTCCCCCCCCCCCCCCTTTTTTTTAATGTTTAAGATGAAACCTAAGATGTTATATTTTAACACCATTTCTCCATAACCCTTTCCCTCATATATTATTTCATATGAATTACATCTATTTCTACACTGACCTTCAGAAAAACAGAATCACACACAATTTATTTTCTATTTTCCATCAGTAATTTAACTTACTGCATGTCCTTATTCAGCAGGACTTCTCCCTGACCACTGATGTCTTCCAACAGTATAAACAGCAGCAGCATTCATTGTTTTAACTCTCACATTTATTGATCCTATGGTGAAAAGAATATGACTGAAATGTTTATATGTATTATGTACATATAATTTTATTTTTTCTTTTGGCTTTCTGAATTAGTAACATCTGTTCCTGCTGATGGAAAATATCCTCTGGGCCACAGAGGAATCAGTCACATGTTGCCGCTGGAACAGCCTGTGTGAATCAGCAGTAAGATAGACTCATCACTCTGCACCTAATAGATATAACACCAAAACGGAGCCAAGACATTCCTATCCAAAGTGGGAGGTAACAGTCTGTCCTCTAGCTTGAAAAGAGAAGCCTCAAACCATTTTCCAATAGGCCTACAGCCTAATAATCAGAGTCTACTTAATCTGACTCACTGTAAGCTTCACTTTTTCATCAGAGCTTCATCTTGCCTTCTTTATATAAGAAATAAGGTGGTCCATAAGCTAACTGGAAGAACATAAGAAAGAAAAAGGCCCAGGGATGAAAGGCCTCTGCGTCTGTGATTTTCCAGACTTTTCATTCACCTTCACTCTAAAATTTCGAAGATCTATATCAAACCTTACTGATGTGTTAGTCATTAGCTGAGGAGGATGCAGCAAGTAACCAGCAAAACATGAGTTTTTCAAACCAAGAAAATTTTAGTTTAAAAAGTGACAAAATGTTTTCACATTTGGAAAATTGAGCCAGAATCTTTCATCCAGATTTGCTTTTTCAAGTACTAAATAAGTGACACACAGGAAGTTCTCTTATTCAGAGTAGTCCTCTTCTAAATGTAATATACATTGATCTTGATGCACACTAGTGATTAAGGTAGTGACCAGGAGTTCTGTTTTATGTTTGTGCTGTGCCCAGCACATAAAGAACTGGAACTTTTAGCCAGCTTATCTACTCAGGTAAGCCATGCATACTCAAAGTCTCTTAGTTAGATAAATTGCGGAAGCACAATAAATGTTTATCATATGAGTTTCAAAATTTGTTTTTGAAATACCCTTGGCAAATGGTTGTGTTGAAGGAAGCCTATATCAGTCTGGACCTCTGAGTCTTACATTTACATTGAAGGCAACTTCTTGTGCAAACTAGCTTATGTAGATCACAGATGACCAATAAGAATGTACATGTACATATATCACAGAATCACAGCATGTAAGGGATTGGAAGGGACCTTGAAAGATCTTCTAGTCCAATCCCCCTGCCAGAACAGGAACACCTAGATCAGGTCACACAGGAATATATATCTGTCATTTATAGAAAGACTATTTCTGTGCTAAGCTTTAGGTATGTTATATTCCTTAAAAAAGTCAGTAAAATGGTCTCCAGTCTGATGAATGATTTATCTAAAGTCTTTCAACCCTACATGTGCAGAAAACGTTCCTGTGCAATTTGTATGTACTTGTACAAAGAGATTTATTATTTTCTCTTGGTATGTATAATTATTTTTAGTTAATTCTTTGTTTATTTATTTGAATATTATTCTTCTGCCTCTGCTTCTTTCTAGCTTTACTCCCTATTTCTCTCAAATACAACTGTTCTTGGTGGGGAACTTCCAGAATGTATACAACAAAAGTGAATTTGATTAAGACCAATGGGATTCACTAAATAGATTGATCTTACATTACATGGCTTTTTATAATATCATTTATACTGCAGAGAAGAAAAGGCTCAGAGAGTACAAAAATCCAATTCTCAAGTCGTTGAGTCAATGTAACAGAGCTAGATTTTATCCACTGAATATTTGGTCCTGGCTCTTTACATTCATACTTGCATTGATTTGCCCTTGCTATTACTTTTTTTTTGGGCCATATCATAGCAACATATTCTGTACGGTAATAAATTACCACAAATGAAGAGATGCACTGCATGACTGAAAATAATGCCCACACTTTTCTCTGAAAATCTTAAGCAGCCCTTCAGAAAGTCGCAACAATCTGTAAGGTGTTATCTACCTTTTTTTTCAGTGGGAGTTGAGGACATACAGTCCTCCAGAGAGCTAAGACCCATATTATATAGAATATTATAAAAGTCAAGTAACTGACATGTGATAGTGTGGTTCATCCAATAAGAAATGGATTGTTTAAAACAGACAAAGTGGAGTGAGTAACTAGCTATCAGAGACAGTTTTGACATAGAGCCATAAAGTTGGAAGCGGCATACCATTTTAGCAGGCATTAATGCAGCAGACAGACCTTCCTAATGATCTATAAATAAAACAGAAAAAATGTCTTCCTGGCTTAAGTGAATTATTGTTGCCATTAAAGATGATAGCACGACATGGGAGGAAAGGTAGTGCTACTTCTTTAAAATGGAGTGTTCCTCCCGCACACCCATTATTAACTTCAGCTAGAAACTGGAGTAACACAAACACAACCTTCTTCTGTCCAGTTTTGACATTACATCCACACAAAAGGAAAAGATAGCATTTTTTTTTTTCTGAAAAAAGCCAGGCAGCCCCTGTAATACCTGCAGACTTTCTTTCCTGAACATCATTTGGAACTAAGAAAATTCCCACCTGCATCTTTACCCACTTTCTAGTAGGGCGTGCTCTTCCAATGCATTGGGAGCAGCACAGACAAGAATTTTTTATGGTTTATTAATCATTAGCAATCAAATGGTTTAAAAAATACTTTTGAAGTTATCTCATCTCACCTGAAATATGGGATTTAATCATATGATAATAGATTAAGTCATTTTAGAGAGTACCTCATGAGTATTTAGACTAGGTCTTGAAAACCTTCAAGGAACAGAGCCTGTCTTACCTCTTTGGGAAACTTGTTCCAAAGCAAATGGCAGCCTATAGGCAGTGTTTTTTATTGTTGTTGTTGTTGTGTTTTTTTGAATATGATATTTTTTGCCTTCCCTACTACTAAGCAGTGTGATCAGGTTGTTGTGAATGACTGGCTCTATAAGACTGAGGATGAATATTTTTTGAAGCCCTGTACAATTACTTGAAATTTTCACCTGGATCTGAATACATCTTGATAAGTGTCCACATTTATTTCCCTTTATATCAAGGTGTGGTGAGAATCCTTATTTCTAGTAACTTTCAGCCTACTTTGAATTAGCCAGGAGAACAGCTGCTGAGATCTCAATATAGACTATGATAATATAGAATAACCATATACGGCACTGCCTGTACCCAGTCTGTTGAAGCATCACAGTTTGCTCATACATGGCTGAGAGATTAGGTGAATTTGCTTTTACTGACACTCTTTTCTTGATGTTGTCATTAGCCTTCATCCTACCATTGTGAATTCTACCAAAAACATCAGTTTACCTTTACTCAGACCCTCTGTCTCTTTTTCTCCTTTTTATTTTCTAGAGAGGATATTTGCTATTTACAGAGAGAGAAGGGAAAGGTGTGCTCATTGAGTTTCTGATATGTGGATCCTCTGTTCAAAATCCTTCTCTTAGGACTTGGATTCCAAAACTTAGATTTGGTTTTCATACTGTCAGTTCAATTGCAGGCAGGTTGTAGGCACACAAAGTATAAAGTATTTATTTTCCATTTACTCCAGCAATACTCCATTCAGCATTTAATTTCTTTAAATAATAGCCTATCCCTCTCTACAGAGATGTTCTGGAGATGCCATTGTGTGATGTTCTTGGTGCTGGCAGATGTACCCCTAGGCACCAGCTAGTCTCTGCTGCTGGTTAAATTCTCCTGGTTCATTATGTCAATTTTTTGATGAGTTTTCTACCTGGTAAAGGACAGCTGTGTTGCTTGTCTACTTTGTAAAATCTATTTTCCCAGTATTTATGTATGTACAGTACTCTTTTAAGTTATAATCAAACACAGAATTCTCAAAGTGTTGTATTTATACAGATCAAAATCCAAGGTCTTGGATCTGGTATTTAAAAAAGACTTTTAAAATACCCCAATCATTTTCATGGTTTTAAAATTAAATTTTGTAATTCAAAATGCAATGGAATTTCTTAATTTGAAAAATATGGATTAAAAAAAATCTCCTGTCTTAGACATGCTTTCTTAACCTAGAGATCAGTTCGGTAAATCATATGAAGTGCCCCTCAGCACTTTTCCGACATTTTACAGTGCTTCATTACTGCAGATAAATGTAGTTACTGTTCACATAATACGAACCCAGAATTCTTGTGCAGGTACTTAATTGAAGTGGATAAACTTTTACGCAGCAGTACTTTGTTCCTCCTAAATCTTTAGTAGTCCATGGGTAATAATATAAGTGGTAGTAGTGTTAGGCAAATTTTTTTTAATGGAAAGAAAAAATACTGCAGTTTGTTTTGTCTTTTCAGTCTCTGACAACGAATTACATGAAGGAGGCTTATATTCCAAGGAATTATAAAGGGTTAAAAAAACATAGATGTCCATAAAGAAACAACATTTGTAAGTTTTATGGTTAAATCAGCCATTGCTTTGCTGACCAATAAAATGGAAAATGTGTGCTTTTATAGGTTTATAAAAAAGGCAAACTCTAGTTGCATGAAAAATAACTTTCACCGATTGAGTACAGGTGGCGACTTGTTTAAACTCTGAAGATGTAAAGGCTTAGTATGTATGACTGAAAAAGGGAACATGGCACAATAAAAAGTCTTCCTTTCTTTACTCATCAATCCTTTGGGTATTCCATGTCAAATAAATGTTACAACAATTTACAGTAAAAGTATACAGTGGAAGTGCCAACGTTAACACTTCTTAGGATTGGACAGGGTCCAAATTTTTCACACCAATATTTAATGTGAAGTAAAATGTCTTTTCCATTGGAAGTGTCAGCTGTAACATGCTTTCCTATATTTGGCAACATGCTCATGTGAAGTATAAAGTCAAATGCACATGATGTTCTTTTTATTTCAACCATGATAAATTGTGTTCATTTGTTTAAGTGCAAGTGGCAGTTTTAGTGTTCCTACTATAAATTTTGGTTAGCTTCTATTGACATGCTGTATTAAACTTAAGAAAAACAAATTACACTTCACCCATTTTAATTGACTAAATGTGTCAAAAACACAATAAGTATAACATGAAGGGTCAGAGTCTCAGACTTCACCATAATGGGTGTCATGGCAAGGATCCAGCTTTTTGTACATTTCATTTTTCATAAAGTTTTAGTATGAGGCATACATTTAACCTTCACTTCCACTTCAGATTTGTAGCTAAAAAATCTCTCGTGTTCTGTTCCCCTTGCACTCACTCTAATATTGTTAAAAGTTCTTTTTTTTCTTCTTCTTCTTTTTAAGGTGATAGTACTGATGAATACTAATGATCCTCTATAAACATAAGATTTCAAAATTGACTTCGGTATTTGAAGGAATGAATTTGTGATTTATGTGGTACAAACGGATTTGTGTCAAAACCCATGCCTGAGACTGTGGTTAGGAATCCCTGAGACCACTTTTCTAAATCGATGAGTGTGGTTGAGTGCCAGATAAAACTTGGCATGCCTCATTCTAAGGGATTTGAATAGAGCCTGTCACTTTCAATGTACACATTTCATGCTAAAGAATTGATGTCTATTTCTATCTTTTGGAAATCTTTACCTGTTTTCTGGATGTTAGAAAGTGAAAAGTAAGGAAAACCACTAAAAGATGGCATGAATATTGGCAGGATGCCCCTAAACACTGAAATACCTTGATGGAGTTCAAGCCATTTGAATGTCTCACAGTGGATTAATTCTTATGAATTATGAACAAGGGGTCAGCACTTGTTACAAGTGCCAGTATCCTTTATTTTTATTTTTTAATTTTTTATTTTTTTTTTGCTTTTGTCACTATGTAAGCCTGCACCCACTGAAAGGCTTTTGCTCTCAGCCTGACTGTCTGCCTGGTTAGAAGTAGCAAAGAAGACTGGTAGGAGGACTGATTGGCTCAAGATGTATGTAGGTCTTTCAGCAGGGTTTATCAGAATTAGATGCCTGGCTCCCTTGGCTTTCCAGAGAATCCTTTCAACTACACTCATCTTCCAGTGGACATCACATATCGCTGGATATCAACAGCAGCAAGGTTGAACCCACACTAATAACGCCATCTGCTTGTTTTGTAGCATCCTGCAATGGCTAAGTATCATCAGGCAAAGCCTTTGTCTGCTCCTGCTTGCTCTAGTTTGTACTGCTGCTGCTGGTACAGCCCAAGTATAATGCCAGTGGTAAATAAGATGGGTCCAGATATATATTGGCAAAAAGCAAGGGGCTTGAAAAGGAGGCCTGGAAGGACCTGAGGTTGGAGGCGGTGATGGACATTAAAGCCCAAATACTGCTGGGAGGACTCCAGTGAGGAGATCAAAATCACTCCGAAAGAGTGATTTATTCTCATATTCTTGCCAGTATCTTTAATGTTATTTGAAGATGGATGTTCACAAATGTACTCTTGTTTGGTGTGTACTCACTTAGTGTTATTTACCTAGAGAAAAACATTTTCTGATCAACAAATTGGCAAATCTTCAAAAACCTTCTTGATATATGTGCACGGCACTGTGTTTCAATAACATGGCTAATTGTATGCCTACCCTTTGCCTTTTGATGGCTGAAAATGCTGTACATGTAAGCTGTTAGAGTCCTGTTATATCAAGTCTGCTTAATCAGCTGATTCTGTATAGGGTATGTAACTTCATGAGAATATGTACCTGATCAAAACTAAAAAAAGTCAGTGCTGGTACAGTATTGGTCTCTGGTTCTATGACTGTAGAAATAATCCATATGAAATAATGCCTTCATTGAGTCTTTACCGGAACTTTTCCTGTAATTTTGCTATTGTATAAGCATTTAATCTATGTACTTCATTTTTAGTACGTCAGCACCTTGCTTTTTTCTTTTTGCTAGACTCAGGGTTTCCTGCTGTCTTTCCTGATCTGCCTCTCTTTTACACACCATACCTCTTCACCTCTGCTAAACAAGGTTCCTTCACCCACAGGTTTCACAGTTATGTCCTCCTTTAAGCACTGCCACAATGGTTAAGATACTTCTTGGCATGCAGAGTTTGGAGCATTTTTTCACTTGAGTTTTTGAAGCAATTTGCTCTTTTATTCAGTCACTGTGCTGTATCCAGCTAACTAGAAAGTGTGAATGTGTGTGTCTTTGGTTTCAAGGCAAATTTAATTTGCTTTTTGGGGGTTTTATGATCCTGTCACAACTTAAGCAACTAGTTTCATAAACGTACTTGTAGCTGCCAGAGGCTGTACATTTCTCAAGACCAAAAGTACATCAGTTGGAATCATATATATGCAGGATCCCAAAGGGAACTTAAAACTTTCTTCATGATAGACTAAATGACAAAAGCTCTCCAAAAGTTATAGTTCAGTAGGTAGGAAACTTAGCTAACTCTGTGAATATTGTCAACAGAACTGACTGTGCTGTCTATAGCTCCATTTTCACTCTACTTTTAATGCAGAGTCACAGAATATGCTGTTTTCAACGTTTGCCAATGTAACTGCACAAAATTATTTTCTTTCATTTTTTCTTTCTCTTTTCTTTCCCTTTCTCTTTCTTTCTTTCTTTCTTTCTTTCTTTCTTTCTTTCTCTTTCTTTCTTTCTTTCTTTCTTTCTTTCTTTCTTTCTTTCTTTCTTTCTTTCTTTCTTTCTTTCTTTCTTTCTTTCTTTCTTTCTTTCTTTCTTTCTTTCTTTCTTTTTCTTTCTTTCTTTCTTTTTCTTTCTTTCTTTCCTTTCTTTCTTTCTCTTTTTCTTTCTTTCTTTCTTTCTTTCTTTCTTTCTTTCTTTCTTTCTTTCTTTCTTTCTTTCTTTCTTATTTTCCTTCCTTCCTTCCTTCCTTCCTTCCTTCCTTCCTTCCTTCCTTCCTTCCTTCCTTCCTTCCTTCCTTCCTTCCTTCCTTCCTTCCTTCCTTCCTTCCTTCCTTCCTTCCTTCCTTCCTTCCTTCCTTCCTTCCTTCCTTCCCTTTGATGGAATACTTAAAGTTCAGCTGAATATTTTAGCTGGTTCCTCAGAGTTCAGAATTTAGTCTATCATAAACGAAAAAAAAATCTTGAAAACCTCTCCTGTATCCATTCTATACAGCCTTAAAATTTGGAAAAGGAAAATATTCCATCTGCTCTTTAGAAAGTGCCTTTTACTGGATCACTAGTGATATACCTAAACTTAGCCAAGTTAAACAAAGTGAACACCTTCCATCCCAACAGCAGCATCAAAGAAACACTATCTCCTGGGACCCTGCCTTGGACTTTAACAGCTAATTTGCTGAGTATTTCATTGGGGCTGAGCTTGCTCAAGCCCAGAGCTGGCAGGCTGACAGGTTTCCCTGAACTGCAAATTCTGTCCATTGTGGGACACTGGGATGGTGACTGATGGGGACTGAAAGCAGAGACTACCTTACTGGAGTTCTTTCTGTTCATACTGAGGGAGTATAAAGACAAAGAAGATATTTCACTGTAATGAAAAAGAGAACCAATCTAGGACTGTACATGTAATAGACTAGAAAGATGGAGAGGCTAGGACTGGGACCTGATACTGTAAAGAAAAAAATTTCTGACTTTTTAGTTAAATATTATTTGATAATGTATAAGAAAAAAAAAAAAAAAGGCAAAGTAAAGTTTGTACGTGGCAACTGAATTCTGGTTACTCCAATCTTCTAGTGCTTGACCTTGCTTTAAGTATTCCTTTTATGTTTCTTGTGTATGTGTTTTATGTTTTACTGTGTTTTGGTTATATACAAGTGAAGTGTGTCATTGCCATAAGAAGATGTAATATTAATATTATATTGTTGTACATTTATAAAATCAAAATAGGTAACAGGGGAATTGAATTTATGGTGGGTGTAGAATGGAGCTCTAGGTCCATGTGGTTGCTGTAGTCTTTCATAAGTTCAACTAGAAGTTTTCTATAGTTGGAAACATTTAATTACCTGAGAAACTGTTCTCACCTTACAGTAGGAAGATGATTCAGGAAATATCAGGTACAACTATTGGAACTAAATGAATCTGCTGACCTAAGTCAGATAGGAGAGATGACAATCACTAGAACCAATCATAATTTTTATCTAAAACCATAATCTAATCAAAATATTTTTGTCTCAAATGTCACTTTGCAGGAAAATGGCTTTATATCTGCCACTCAAATCTGGAAAGAAAACTTGTATCCAATTTAGAAATTATACTTTATCATCTTTTCCTTTGAAAAGCTAAGCTAGAAGTATAAATGGGATACCTTAACAGTTTTAGAAATCTTAAAAACACAGTTTTCTTTATTAATTGAATAGACTGTTATTAAGTCTGGGGAAAATTGAAAGTACACAGATAAATATTCCCTTTGAAAAACAACTGGTTTTATTATACTTTTAGTGAAAACACTACCACGCAGAAGCCCCTGCCAATTAAAAAAGCACACTATTACAAAAAGTGTGTTACCTAACTGAGGCAACCAAGTGCCGGGGAAATAAACAAATTCGCACAATACAACTCTAACAGAAAAACATCAGTGTCTCAAATATTCAAAAAAATATTTTGACCATTTAGTGTGAAAGAAACATGACAAAACTATCAGTGCCACTGGAGCTTTCTCTGAAAGTGATAATACAGGCTTTCCTAATTCTCTTTCACCTCAAGGTTAAAGGCAAAACCCAGTTGGATTTCACTGGAGTCAAAGTCCTGCTGTTTTTAATATAACCACATGACTAGCTCATGTCTTCCATTATAAAACTCTCGAAAATATTCTTTGTTGTAATATAGGTGTTTTTAGGGGTCTGTCCCATGAGTTTGTCTCTAAGAAATACTCCAAGAAACATTCCATCATACTTGATCACTTCTTATCATGACTGTGAATTCATATTATATATATACCTTGTCATTCTTTTGCATCATCCATTGTAACACAGTGTTCTTCATCGCTGTCTGTTATTTAATAAATAATGTCAATCAGCATAGACTTACTTGGCAGTACTCCATAACAATCCTTATTGCTAAACCTTGTCCATCACAGCAAAGTATTTGGTTCCTCATACTGATACATGAACTGATTTCAACAGTCTTATTATCCATCAGCATTCTCTTTTTTATTTTTATTTTTATTTTTATTTTTATTTTTATTTTTATTTTTATTTTTATTTTTATTTTTATTTTTATTTTTATTTTTATTTTTATTTTTATTTTTATTTTTATTTTTATTTTTATTTTTATTTTTATTTTTATTTTTATTTTTATTTATTTTTATTTTTATTTTTATTTTTATTTTTATTTTTATTTTTATTTTTATTTTTATTTTTTTTTATTTTTATTTTTATTTTTTTGCTACACCTAGTGTAGCAAAGCATTAAAGTGCCTTCACATTCACATATGTACATGCACACATGCTCACAAACACTGCTCTGGCTGTAATACAGAAGTGGCATCATCGTATGCATTACTGTATGAGTATAGAAATAATGATCAGATCTATCTGCTCTTGTCTAATGCAGCAAGGAATTTGTCTTTTGGCCAAGGAAATGCAGGGATGCTGCTAATGTTCTCATAGCAGCATGGGCTCCAGACCCTTTGGAAATTAGTCAACAAAAATATTATTATAATGCACCTGTGCAGGCTTGACTCTATATGTATGAGGTTTAACAGGGATTGGTAGACAGAAACAGATTACCCCAAACCCATGAGCCTCTTCACATTTGCTGGGAGACTATTTTTTTCCCCTAAGCTCACACTACTTAAAACCCAAACACACACCAACAGTAATGAATGATCCTCTTTCACTCAACTAGGCATTAGCCACTTCAAGATCTGTGAGGTATGAGAAGCTTTTACAAGTATTTATATTAAATTCCTAAGTGGTTTATTACAGGAAAAAGACAATTTTTTTCTTATTATGTGTGTTATTATTATCAATTTATAGAGTGCTGCTGTTGCTGGCAGTGCCGAACATCATGGATAGAGACAGTTCTTCCTCCATAAAATTAACTGGAATGAGCTGAAATGTTTTCCCACTTGAAACATTTGCTACATCAGGAAAACATGAAATTTTGGGATATTTATTGACGAAAGCATACCGTGGTGAATTTAACAGGTTTGATAAGGTATGAAATATGGGATTGCTGTAGCACTGCTGGGGTGATACACAGCTGTGCCTTCTGATGGTGGGCACAGCAGACATCTTCCATGAGATTGCCTGGAAAGTGCACCTTAGATCTTGTGGTTTGGAAGTATTCACACAGCTGTAGGATACGTAAGTTAGCCTCAAATTTGCATTCCACATTCAGGAGTGCACACGATAGGTTTCTCAATCCATCCAACTGGAGCTGCACTGCTCTGTGAAGAGTTAAGTAGCTTAAGAGGGTGACATATAGAGATACCAAAGCCAGCTCATTAGGGTATGGCTACTAGATGTTGTTTTGGGGAACTGGAGACCCCAAATTTCTATGGTGAAGCTCCAATGGAAACATGGGTTCATTTGCCATGCTGTAGATCTGCTCACATACAGTGGTCCTTCATTCACAATGTCCAGATGTTTAACAGCCCAATTGAGCTAGTTTTTTTTTTTTTCTTTTTTTTTTTTTTCCCTCCCCAGGGTACCAGATGTCCAGAAAGCACAAACAAACAGCAAAACTCTTCAGTCAAATAAAATCACCAGGCTGAAAAGAACGACATATCCTCAGAGTAAAAGATGTGTGACAGCCCAGTTTGTGGTAGATGAATCTTTACAAAAAATAAGTATTAGGTGGGGTGGTAACATAAACTAGATATTCAGGGCTGCAGGCTCTTTTTCTCACTGAAACCTATCAAGGACCTGAAAGCTTTTTGACAAAATCTGGCTCAGTGCCACAAAATTTCAGTTTTGATAAACTGCCATCTTTCTAGTAAAACACGGTTTCGTTGGAAAATTCCTGACTCACTAGATTCATCTAAACAGATGCTGACAATATGGTTCAAACATACGGGATACATAGGAAGACAGAGCAAATTTCAATTTGTATTTGGACTCCAACCCTACACTAAGAAATGTGTAGCCTCACTCCTGAGCGCCGGTGAAGCCTTGATGTGGGACTGGGGTCATGGTCATGGTCAGTTACTATTGAAATTCTTCCCAGAAGAAATTTGTAGGGGCCTCGGCATAATTCTGCCATCACATTCTCACCTCTGCAATCCTAGCAAAGGTATTCAGCGCGCGCATTTTACCATATCTGCCGAGGCTGCAGACATGACAGTGTAGCTGGCAAAGTTGCAATCCAGATGTATAGCTCTTCTGCTTTCCTTTTGGGATATTTGGCAGAGGTTCAGTGATGTAACAGTGTACTGCCTTCTAAACCTTGATGCACATGACAGACCAAGACTAATGGTTTCCTTTAAATCTGGGGCTGAATACCATTGTTGGCTTTGAAAATTCCAAGAAATGTAATTTCACTTTAGATCACTATAAATTTATAAGCTGTTGTACAGTGAAGAAGTAATCTCCTGGGAAATGAACATAAACCTATTATATTTTCATTAACAATCTGTTTTCACCATTGACTTAATCCACATTTACTGTTGTGGAATTTGATTATGCGCTATAAAGCACCATAAAACAATATTAGGTATGTATCAAAGTATCCATTTTTCCTGGTCATGCTGAATTATTCATTTCCTTGCTTTAAAACCTTGCATCCTTTCTATCTAACTAAAAGAAGGCTATCTGGTATGTTTACTGTCATCCACCTGAAAAGCAACATAGCAATTTCTTCCTTTTTTTTTTTTTTTTCCCCCTTTCCATTAATGCCCTTTTTCTACAAGAAAAAAAAAAAAGAGAAGAAAATAGAAGATAGGGAGAAGGGAAAGAGAAATTAAAATACTATTTTGATAAATTTAGCATATTAATTTGATTTGAGAGCTTTATGCTCTGCACCTTGTTTTTTATTTGGCTGCATTATTATCGTACATATAGACTTGCCTCCACAGCTCAAACCTGCCAAAATACACCAAAAATAAATACCGAACCAAACGGAGTAACCCAATTACATGGGCCTGTTTTAGAGGTATTTTATAATCAGTAGCTGGGGGAAAAACAGTTACGAAGGTTTTAAAATTGTCACGCATGTCGTTTTGGAACAACCCTATTTTTCAACTATGAGGTGGATTTTTATTTCAGTGTTGTCTGGATGACTATTCTGATATTTGGAATTGTTTTCTGTCATACGGACAGTGATAGTTTCTCCTTCTCATGAGTTAGATAAAATCGTCTACAGAAGTGTCAGGTTACTCATTATGTACTTAATTATCTAGTGTTTTTGCATTTCTCCAATAGAACGAAATGATTATTTTTACCATTAAGGTGGGAAGTCAGTTATTTTAAAACAGGCTCATTGATTGACATTAAGTAAATCAAATATGTTAAATTGCATATAGCTTTCAAATAATTGGCTAGTGTTTTACAGCAGCTGCAGTTACAGAGGACTGACATGAACTTCATGTTAGCGTTACAGTTTTGCAAATAACATTTCCAAACCTGTCAGCTGCAATAGTTTTTTAGCAAAAATCAGTTCCAATGATGTTAGCCACAACGTTTTAAAATTTGCCAAAGAATCTGTGAAACATGCAGTGATGTCACTGTACAAAATATGTTACATCTACCAATGCACCAGGAGGGAAATTAGGGTTAAAGAGAAGTGTTTAAATGCAAGGGAGATATTTTATGTATGAGAAGTGTTGCACCTTCTTTATTACTATTCAAAATGTATCTAAAAAGATCAAAAAAAAAAGAAGAAAAAGAGTTCCTCTTCATGTTCACAAGTTTTCTGTTTAGCAGCTTGCCTTTACCTACTTTGATAATAATACTGTGTACAAGCACAGGGGAAAAAAGGGGAAAGGTCCTGGAACTTATATTGATGAACTATGTGTGGATCCCATAGCTGGCATAAAATATCTTGTTTGGGCTGTAAAAATATATTAGTATGTCATGTTATCTTCATAAATTCTTCTAACACATAAGGTGGGTAGTGTCCTCCTGAATCCCAGGACTCATTACAATTTCTGCTTGCTCTTCCCATCCATCAGCCTCTCTGTCACATAGAATAGGCGTGCGGCCGGAGCCAAAGCATTACGGTTCTGGAGGGGTAGATACTGAGTGAGTTATTAGCTGTGGCAGACAGCCCTGTTCCCAAACACTCCTGAGAAGGTTCTTCGCTTAGGAAAGCAACAATTACAATGGCATTTTCAACCTGGGGGATGGCAGAAGACTCTGGATACAGCCTGTGGGTTTTTGTTTTTTCCTTTGCAACAACTCTGATTAGACATTAATCATGATTTCCAGGGCTTTCCAAAGTTCACCAAAGAAGTTCAAGTGTTTTGGATGTTCACTAGTGTTCATATTCACTGAGCAGGCTGGCTAGCATACAGCTCTATCCTTGTTTGTAGGAAAACTATATATTCTGTTCTGCCTGAAAAGCCAGATTCTGAGACCCCAGGAAACTGAGAATTTGGGGCTCTGGTGCAACATCAGACTGGAACGAAGACTGCAAATTAATACATGAACAACCCTGCTTTTCACAGTAGGAAGAATTTTGAAGTTCCATTTCATATATGTATTTTTCTTTTGTGTTTCTCAAATTTACACATTTTAAAATAGCTATGCTTAAGAGGATTTATGATCTCTTTGCACTGATAATGAACATCTGATTTATTTCAAATAAACGTGTTACTTTTTTCTATTTGGAGGTGGGGAGAACTGAATGCTTTTTCAGACAGCTACTGTGAGATTAAAAAATTAAAGGTATTATTTAAAAGTGATGTTGATTGATTTTGATCAAGGAAGCCTGAATGATCTAGAGATCTTATTTCAAGTTACTTAGGGTCTAAATCACTTTTGAAGGGAAATTAACTAATGTTGGCCTGTAATAATTCTTAAAATTTAAATCCTAAACATGTAAAAATAACCCTGTTTGTTTTTTATGATTTCGCTGATTTAGTATGATGAAGTGACCTTTGCTTTTTGTCAAATCAGCTTTGCTGTTTCACTACAGCAATAAATGTTGCAGAACTAAAATTGGTGACAACCTTCTATCTGCTATTAATTCACTGTGCATTATCCACAGCGAGATTAGAATTTGGAGATTAGAATATGAGGAGGACCTCATAGGAATTTTCAGTGAAAATATCTTTGTTTAATCTTTTCAGGAAAATGCTTAAATTATATATTCATTATTATGTTCTGTTCTTATAACTGCAATTTTTATCTAAACAACTTAAATCTGTCAGCTGTTTAGATTATCATTATAGCATATTTATAGATGGGAAAATACCCAAGAAATGTTATGATAAAATTAAGAATAGCAGTCTAAAAAGAAAGCATGGGTCAGTTTATGAGATTGTATCATGAAATGCGTTCCCTTTGATAGTAGAGGAAATTTCTGTAACAACTTTGATACATAACTCTCAGTAGAGTGTATATAAATATTGGTCATTTTTAGAGCACATCATATATCACACGACTGCAGTTTTCATATCTTTTTAAAAATATATTTCAGTTCTAATTCTGCTCTCCTTCCGCTCCCAAACAAAGAGAACATTTAAAACTTTCTCTCATTTCATTCCACTGAGCTATGAAGTTTGAGGGTAGAAGTGAGGTCCAGATGGTCATGAAAAATATTTTCTGTAGGCCTATAAAAGAGAAGAAGATCACACTGATGCTTTCACTTAACAAGAAAAAAGTTTGCATGAGAATAGCATGTAACAATCTGCCTGGAAAAGTCAACAACAGTTTTGCCTCAAAAGTCAGTGTGGGTTTTGTAATAGTGTTCTTCCACTTGGTTTTCTTGCCTTCTGCAGTATGCTGTAGTTCACCCAACCTGCTCTAGAGACAAGCAATTTTGGAGAGAGGGCTCTCTTGCACAGTCACGCCCTTTCTAATGTCTATTCTAGCAGCAAAGATGTGGGAAGTCTCGATGCCAGCCTTCCTACCAAAGCAGCAGCCACGGCTACAGAATTTTGTATCGCTCCTTACATTAAATGATGATCTAAGTCTTGAGTGATAACTGATTTCCTAAGATAGAGGATAATAGGGAGTCTTGCTTCCTAGGTAATGCTTTTTCAATCACACGATCTCTGTTATCCATGTCAATTGCTAAATGTTATATAATTACTTTTTTTTTTTTCCACCAAGGTACTTTACTGTGACTTACAAGACATTCAGAAAAGACTCTTTCAAACCTAGACTCTATAATCAGATCAGAAGGAAACAAATCTCTCTCACTCTCTTCATATTGGATTATGTCAAAGATTAGCTTCTATTTAAGCAACATGGTATGAAGTTTTCCAAAGGATTTTCTTTTTAAACTACAACCATATGTTTTACTCCAATGAAACAGCTTACATATTGGGTATATGAGATTGATTGATGACATTTGCTTCAGTCATTTCACTAGTCATTTATTCAGTTAAAGTTAGGTTGAGAATGTTTATTAAATGATTGGCAAAGTAAATCATTGATCATCATTCCTTGTTTCTGGCTAGAAGCAACTGAAGAGCAATTGTTTTAAACAAAAGTATACTAGATCATTATAAAATGAGTAACACAAGGACACTCATTATTGCTCTACAACTTCTTTATCATAAGACCTTATAAGAAATACATTACAATTTCCCCTAAAAAAAGATCCCAAACTAGGCTACAGAATGAGTAGTGACTGGACCAACACCAGCTTAATCCTGTGCATCCCTCTTTGTTTTGTCTCTACTCACCAAAACAGATTGTAGCACAGATATCATCCTAATTTTCAGTTTTCTTCATTGGAACGCAACTGAACGTTTAAAGTCTTTTTCCTTGTATTTAAGGCCCTTGAGGAAATGAATCCAAGATGCTAAAAAGGCCACATTACCTCTCAAAGCTGCAGCTTCCTTCTAGATGTTCTCCCTCTCAGTTTCTCAGCAATTGAGCTTTGTCTGTCCTTGGTGATGTTTTCAATAGACTGAAGCTTGGTGTTTCCTGGCAGACTGCCTGAGACAATGAAATTCCTTTTTTTTTTTTTTTTCCAGGAAGGAAAAACAACTTGAGGAGTCGTTATTTTCAGGTCACATGTAGAAAATGCTTTTTTTGATTCTGTCCTTCCACAAAGCAAAAGTATTTAGGAAAAAAAGAAAAAGAAAAAAAAAGGAGCTAAAAAAGCTTATGAAATAAAACAAAAGTGTAAATAACTCCTCTAAGGAGGATGGAGACTTTATATCAGCTTTGGTCATCTTACATGAGTATTCTCCAAAACAAATATTGGATAATTCCTGAGCAGGGCTGAGGAAGGCCAAAAGGTGAAGGAGCAGGCATGCACAAGCAACATCTGCACAGCTGACTGGTGTAGTATGAGGAGGGAAGGCTGGGGTTCGATACCTCTAAGGGGTTATGGTTACATGACTGTACATCCACCTAAGCCCTTCACAGGCAATGAAGCTCACTGCAGCAGCTGTTTCTGTGTCCTCGCATGGTTGGGGCCAGCTGCTATGTCCTTGCTGTGTCTGCACAGTAGTCATGCTCAGCAGCAGGACTTCAACCCAGGTTCCTCCAGAAGGAAAACTGCACTCAAGCACATACTGAAAGTTTCCATCTATAGACACCAGGAAGATTCGCACTGCAAGCACCATCCCTGCACTCCACTGCTAATGCAGTTACCACAACTAGGCTCCCATGCAGCCTTTTGGGCATCTAGCTTCTTTCTCAGAAACCACACAGTTCTCAGGACTAGGAGTAACACTACCTGAGAACAGTACCTGAGAGGTTGTTGTACTCACTCTTCAGCCATTTCGGGGAAATTATCTTAACAGCTGATTATGTGTAATCAGTCCAAACCATCCTAAGCTCTACATCTACACTGGCGTATAGGAAATGCAAAGTGCACTGCATGGTAGGCACCTTATAAATGCACAATCAAGCATATGATACATTATTTAACATTTAAAGTATTGTATAGATATGAAAGGCAATGGCAACAGATATTTACTAAAAATAACAAAAGAAGAATGCTTGCTTTTTTTTTCTTTTTTTCATTCTCAAATAGCAGATGTCAATTTTGCAGACTTCCAGAAAGTGTGAGTAAAAACACCTTCTTCAATAGCTCACAAAAGAATCAGTTCATAAGTGTTCTGTGAGGATTTCTTCAGATATCAAGCTGTAATAAATTATAAAAAATATAATTTAGCAATTCTGATAGCACTTTGTTATTGTATTTGAGAACTTGTGGAAGGAGAGGTATAACTTTCTGGAATATTGGACAATGGCAAACACAGAAACTATTTTTTAAAAAGTGGCTTTTGGATTTATAGATCAAAATCAGCTTCCATTTCCTGAAAAAACTAGAACAAATAATGTCTGTAAGCAGAAATACAAGTACAAGGTGATAAGAAACAGCTCAAAAGGATTTGTCAGGAATAAATACTGTCAAGAAATACCAATTAGATTCCTCCTGCTAATGGTTTTGTGAATAGGAAGGAGCAGTAGATATTGTATGGTTTGACAATAGAAGTTTTTGATGTGGTCTCAAATGGCATTCTCAGAAGCAAAGTGTTAACATATGGAGCAACTGAAACTGTTATCAGGTGGGTGGACAACGGGTAATCTATCCTGTCAGAATAGCTATGGAGTCATTGTCAGGCTGGAAGGGTCTATCACCTAGTGCTTGGGGAAATCTATCTGGGGATCAGGGCTACCATCTCTGGAAGTCTTTGGAAAGAGTATACATATTAGTCTGTACAGGCCATCAAGTAACTTGGAGAGTCCAGATTAGTATTCAAGTTGATCTGAACGTACTGGAGAGGTGTAAATAGGACGTAATTTACAAAGTATACTATACCAAACTACTCTGGAGCAAAAATAAATCAGTCATGTAACTGCAGGAAATGAAAAAACAAAATAAGCAGTTCTGCATGGATGATCAGTGGACCTTATGGTGTATATCAAAATGATTAGAAATGTGTAGAAATATTAAAAAAAAAAAGTTATTGTCCTACTTATTGAGATATACACAAAGAGTTGTGAAGACATATAGTAATATGAAGGACTCCATATGTGTTGCTCTACACTTTAGACTGTGGCATAGTGACCATAAAAATAATTTGGAGCAAGAGAAGGGTACTGGCAGGACAAACATGAATGATGAGAATGGTCAGAGAATGATACAGAAAACGTGAACTGGAGTCAAAACAAGGCACAGTATACACAGGATAGCAGTATTTATATATAGAGAAGTTTCTGGAGAGGGAAAGAAAAAAATTGCTCTCCACCAATAATAGAACCAAAAGGAATGGACTCAGTATGGAATAAGAGAGACTTGTCAAAGAACCACTTTGAAAAACTTTCACTAGATGTGGTCAAGACACTCTTGATACTGCTGTGGGACAGGGACATGGTTTCTTCTAGTCTGCTTTATTATTTTTTATTTTTTAGACAGAATTATTGTTGTGGAAGACAACAGAAAACATACCTTCTATTAATTTACATGTTTGGGTGTTATTTTCAACTCATAATATACTAGAACTGATATAGTAAGACAACAGAACTCCTACTTGGGCATAATTAAGCATGCTATCTAGTAATGCAGATGATTCTAGCAGAATTACGTATTTCAAATTTAAATCACTACCAGTATTTAACACCCCCAACAACACTGTAAGATAATTTCTTGAGGAAAGGGCAGAGAAATAAACTCTTTACACCCGAATAGGTGAAGTTGTCCCCAGTTTCTTGCATCAATGTGATGCACAGAATCTGTCCATTCAGAAAGTGAATGAGATGATTTATGCACAGGGAAGACCAGACTTCACATTTAATGGAGAGTTCCTGGAACTGCCTCTCTTTTTTATTTCTTGGATTTTATCAGACTGTAAATCTGTTAATGTCACCACAGTTATTCTTGTTACCGGTTCAAATTTGAGAGGACTCATTCCCTTGTGCTGTGTCATGCTGTCTTGCGGCAGCTTCCCCCTAAGCAGCCTTGAAGCATGACTGGCCACATTCCGTTGGCATGGGAACTCACTTGGGAGTAAGTCCAGTAACTGGACTACTGATGGGGAAATCCTGAGTTAATCCACAAGTAGCAGGATGATCTCCAGGGACCGTGAGTACCAGAAGCAGCCAGCACATGTCAGTGGGATAGCCTGCACCATCACATCATGCCATTCTCATGCAGAACCCTTTCTCTCTCCTCTGGCAGCTGCATATCCGGACTTGGTTGCATATCAGTATTTGGGGCACTGCTACCTGATTACAGGTTATGAGTACACGGACTGCCTCATCGCAGGATCCCCCAAACATATTCCTTTATAGCAACTAACTCCTATCTCCAACCAAGCTGAAAAAATCTGTCAGGTTAGACAGGTTTTGATAGAAAACGGTCTGCCCCACATCACAGAGAATAAGAAAATGGCAGAGTGGTGTTTTCTGTTCACATACAAAGTATTTGTACTCCCCTGCAGCCTTCTTCCCAAGCCTGTCTACGTCTAACTTCTCTGACTTTCCCTTTTCTCTTCCCTGGACCACAGCTGTGTATTTCAAAGGAACAAGACACTAAAGCTCCAGAAAGAGCCACTTGATGTCTGACTGTTTGTACCAAAACAGTATGCCTATGTCAGGAACACAAGTCAAAGTGACCTCAGTCACATCTGGATAATGCTTTTGTGCTATAGAAACAGAGTAACAAAAGAGACAAAACACTATCCTCACCCTCATACCCTCATGTTGGCCTGGCAATACATATATCAGTCCAAGCAAAGTCTATCCAGAAAGGACCAGAGAATTTCCCTTGCATTCTCCTTTTGGAGAACAGGATTTTCAGGGAAAGGGTTCAGTCATGGGGATCCCCAAAACCATAGAATTGTAAGAATCATGGAACGTCCCAAGCAGAAAGGGACCCACAAGTATCATTGAAAGAAAATAGGCTGGTACTGGTCCCACAGTGAGAATATTACCCACTGCTCTGTGACTACACTGAGAAGTCTGGCAGCTATTTTCCTCCAAAGCTGCTCTGAAACAGGGTGCCATTGAAATGGGATTTCTCTTGCCTTTAGACAAATTACTATGTTCTGGCTCCAAATATATTTTGCATGTCATCCTGGAAAAGAAGAGAAAGGTGGTTGGAGACAAAGATGCTCAGTCACGTTTCAGTTACCTGCATTTTCCACTGGAGTCTTCTGAGGAAGGAACTCAGAAAGGGTTGCCCTCCTGCAGAAGACTCTGGTAGATGTCTCTCTTCTACTAGGAATCAACTGAACTGAAATGATGCACGGATTTCTTAGTGTGTTTAGCCCTGACACATGCATGAGGAAAATATCTTTCCTGACCTTCTCACCCTGGATTGTGTAAAAAGCTGGCAACTTCAGAAGAAACACAGTTCTGGCTTGGCTGAAGAGCTTCAGAGTTGCAAAATTCTTCTAGGTGGGGCTGAGAGCCAGCAACTGGCTTTGAAGACTACCTTGTCCAGTAATTTGTGTGACTTTGAGATGATTGGAGACAGATCTAGGGGAAGAATTTGGAAAGTCCCATCCTGTTGCTACAAGGTAATGGCAAATAATAACGCGAGACAAGCCTTGCCCCTTATGTTTGTGGCTTGTATTTGATGGGCTTGCCAAACAATATGCCTGTAAGGGTGTTCAAGGACTTTTAGAATAAATAGAGTCTTTATATAGTACCCATGTGGGTATACTTGGAGAAGGTCAAAGGTTCCACATAGGCCTGCAAGGTGAGACCTGAGGGCACTTCAGCAGGAGAGGCACGTGCTCAGGTGACCATTCAGGCTGTACATGTGGCCTAAAGCTCAGACTCTGCAGATGGCAGGCTGATATATTATGCTTTTCATAGAATGGGCCCCACATGTTAAGGAAATAATATAATGAGAATTATTCCCTTAATTTCATGAGTATCTTATCCATATCACTGTAGCATTTGTGTGAAATACATATGAAATACATGTACGCTTCCAGTGAATATAAAGGCCAGACTAATTCACATCAGAAGAATTTTGCACTACAAGCTAGATATTACTACCAGCCAGAAAATAAATTTGTCTGAAAAATTAATTTATCCATGTTTATTTAAATTTATTTCATACATGCTTATCCATGTAGATGTTATATCTGATAACTAATGCAAGTAAATAATGCTGAAAATAAAGAAACAACAGTCCAGTTAAGGGCACAAAAATAGTCTATTTGCTCCAAACTAACAATTGCAGCTGCAATATTTGCATATGTAATGATGTATATGCCAGTGTTTTGAAAAATATATTTGTAATGTTTATAAAACTTGTAATTTTGTCATCAGAAAGAAAGTAAAGGTCTAGCAGCTTCTGATGCACTGAAAGGAGTGTACAGATTTTGCATTATAAGTTACTTCTAATAAGTAGATTGTTTAGTTTATTGAGGAACGTTTAAGGATAGAGGAAATGAATAAGCATGAAGTACAGCTGGTATATTAAAAGGGAACCTACATGACAACTGCCAAATACCCTGCAGCAAAGAGGTTTAATAAAACAAATAGAAAAAGCACCAGGATGCTTTCTTTATTGCAGCATTTCCAAAGTGTAATAAAGAAACTAAACATGCAACAAAGCTAAAATACTCATCCTAAATTATTGGACTGTTAATAAATCATACTGATGACCTGCTGTTAAATGCAAATAATTTTGTGAGCAATGAGTAACAAATATGAAAACCCATCTAAAATAATTGGTGTAGATCCTATTGAAGATAATACCTTCCAGGAAGTAATCACCGTAAAATGATGGGAAAAAAATCAAACTAATTTGATGGCCTATTTGATGCAGCTGGTGGGGAACCTAAACAGCAGACTAGACCCTGTGTTTACTACTCTGTGAGGAGTTCACCACCACCAATAAACTGAGTGTGAATTCTGGGTGATGGCTTCTAATCAGTCCAATATTACTCCCTGCATCATTAAGGGCTTGACCCAGGTGAAAGTAGCCTCCATGGCTGTCAGCCCACACTAAATTAAAAAAGAAAATAAACTCCATGAGCCACTTGGGACCTGCAGCTACAGAAGCTTCTTGTGACTCCAAGAGCAGTATTTCCCCCAGTGACCACAGAATACTGGATGGAGAATGAACAGTCACCAGTTCAGCTGCAGAGACTGAGTCTGCTCATTTGACTCTCGGCTGTACCTGGAGCACAGGTTTTTCAGAGCACTACTAGGGGACTGCATGTGTTCAGAGAGAGTTGAGATTTTCTGATGTGATTGTGGCTTGTCCAGTCACACAATAAATGAGTAGCAGAGCTGAGAATTGAATTCTCTAAGTCCTACCTCCTAATCCCATTCTTCAATCAGTCAAATAAAGTAAAAAAAAATCCCTCTTTATAGGTGTTAGCCAAATCCATTTGCGGTATTACTCCAAAGTCCCATGATGTCAGAAAATCTTATAATCCATGGACACATGGATAGTTTATAAATCTAAAATTTTGCTTGACATGCAGTCCTTTCTGGGATTTTAAATTAATTCAAATGCATTTCCACAAATGTCTCTGAGTGAGACTTTTACAGAATGCTCACATCTACAGGTTTGGCTATTAAAGATATGTTTCTGTGTTAAACAAAGTTGTCTTCCCTATTAAAATTGACAGCCAGGTCCATATGTTCCATAAAATAATGGAAGGGGTCACTGTGAACAGTGCTGCAATGGATCCCAAAGTTCCCATAACTGTTCAGAGTATGCTCTCGTAGTAAATTCACTGGAACCTTTCAAAGAATATTGCTTTGCAGCTCAGTATTACCTCTCACTTGCACAGAGCGGGAAAACCAGCCAAAACCAAATTCTGACCACATTTGCTTGTACAGGGATTCCAAATACATGCAATTGCTTGCTTGCCACTTCATGAAGAAAACTTTTCTGCCAGGATGGCTCAGGAACTTGTATTCAGTCTGCCTCAGTATTTCTTGGGTGTAGTGGTGCGTTCTTGGTCCCTCGGTGTCCCAGCAATAACCCACAGTGCCAGCACAAGCACTGCTCTTCCATGCCATTGCCAGATTACCCACTGTCACCCCATCTGGCTATAGCCCTTGGACAGTAAATGCAACATGTTTCCAGTTGTGCCAGTCTGACAAGAAGAAGGAACACCCAGATTCAAGCCTCCTGATGGGGCTGGTTGAGCGGGCATCATGAGAGCACATGCCAGCCACAAGCTGACAGGATGGCTCCTCACAGAAGGTGGCTGCAATCACAGGAGAGCAAAAAGGTTGGTAGCTACCTTCAGTACAAAAGGTAGCCTGTCAGAATAAGGAAGACGCAGATTTATGAGGCTGAGAAAATGCAAACATTTCTTCCAACATGTTAAGAGTTTCCTTACTAAGGGACTCAAAGCAAGATGGGCAGGAGCATTCTCTACTGTTGGAATTAATGTTGTCAAAATATATGATTGTGGACAAAATAATGTAAAGTTAATAGGTCCTGAGATGAAATAATAGTGGGCAGAAGTATCCATTGGATCTGTTACCTGCAATAGAGATCACTTCCATTATCTACTCTCTCAGTTCACATTAACAAGCAATTGGACAGAACATGTTAAAGTTTTAAAAGACTGTGACCTGCTGTATCTGTTCAAGCCCCTCTGTCTTTGCAGGAAAGTCTTTTTGGCAGTGAAAGTCCCATGTAGATGTAACTACTTAATCTAAAGCCACATGAGGGGTAGGACTCATTCATGCCCTCAGAAAGCATAAAGAAGGTTTCTTCTCCCTGCATATTGTGTCTCACCTTGGGTTCAGAATTCTGATTTAGATTAGAGGCCAGGCATCCCAGAGTATTTTTGGATGTGGTCCCTAATAGCTTTAAAAAGATTAATTCATGTATTGTGTACTTCTGTGGTAGTTCATTTAGTTTCACGTCTTCTACCTTATTATTTCCTCTTTTCTCATACGCTAAGCTCGAATTTTCCCTCATTTTCATCTAATCTCAAAGGTTGTTTGATGTTGTTAGGACAGGTTTCAGAGAATGCTGCAGTTATTTCTTATCTTGAGGGAAACTAGCAGATGTCAAAACTACTCATCCACCTGGGATTCCTGCCTTTTTTTTTTTTTCCCTAGGCATTATGTAAACATGGTAAATTGGCTAGTCTCAGTGTCATCTGCCTGGCTTTTCATACACTGAATTAACAGTAGAACATGCCTAAGATTTTACTGATGGATAGAGTTTGTATGTTAACTTGGAAGTTAAATTACTCCTTTCCATTTGAATGCTAATGGGATTATTTTCATGTTGTCATCTATATTTGAATCATTTGTTGAGAGTTCATACATCTATTTACTATGATTAATGGTGGCATTTTACTTAGAGTTTCTCACCAGCCTACCAGTCTTTTCAGCTAATTTATTCCAATACAAACTTTACCCAGGCTTGGCTATTGAGGGAGTTGATTCTTTGCTGGAGATTATCTTTTGTGCTTAGTTGATACTCTAAGCAAAGGCAGTCAGGTGCAGAATATTGCATCTCCAGCGGCTGCTTCCACCACACTGCTAGTTATTTCCTCTATGCCCTTTTCATTACATTTGAAACAGTACTGTTGCCTCCTCCTGCTTTTCCTCCTTTTCAGGAAGAGAGGTAAAGATGCTATTTTTTCTCCCCCGTATAAGAAAAATTCAGCCTGTGTTTCTTCTCCTCATTATCTTCTGCTAAATGTTAACAAGATCAGAAATTCCTTCAGATTCTTTATCCCAGATCCACTTGTAAGCTGCTGAATTATCTGCTATGCAAAATAAAAATACACTCAGTTTCTGTTACCATTTACTTGTTACTGCCATACGTGACCTACTGTACAACTTAATTCAGTCCTCTTGATTTTTGCCATTGTTCCGTTGTATTTTTGTAGGTGGAATTTGTCTTTGCAGCTGATATGGAGACATTTGGGATAATTCCATTTTCTCCACTGCTAGCAACTAGTTTTCTTCTCTACAACGTCTCAGCTTAGCTTTCCACTACATTTACTTCCCCACAAAAATAGCCGCTAAATTCCCTATTCTCTTCTTTCATTGGGGAATTATCCTCCACCATCTTAGATAATCAAGAGTCTGTTGCAGTCCAGACATATTAAAACTTAGCGATTTATTATAGCCAATGCTATGTGATTATAGTATTTTAGCAGCTAGTGCATTTCTTTTGTGCGTAAGCTGTTAAATATAACAAAGACCTATTGTGTTCAATGTGGGAAAGCAAATCATTTTTAAAATGTGATTAATTGTGTAAGTATGGACCTTTTAAGTACATGTGGTAAGCCCTATGCTATGGGAATGGCACTTACTGCTCTCTCAGCATGAGTCTGACGAAGTAAACAAAAAGTTAAAATACAGCCTATAGTCTCCCTGGCATTCATTAACATAGCATAGAAAGCAGAAACTAGCCACATTTTATATAAAAAGACTCTAGAAATCTGTGTCTACTTACATCAACATTAGTCAATTGGTGGGTGCCAACTATGCACATAGCATGTTTTATTTATAGGTCTATATAGTAGTCAAAAACATTCTATCATGGAAATGTGTTATTCATTAATTCATATTTTGCTCAGCCCTACTTTACTTCTTGAACCCATCCAGGTGTTTTTTAAACGATGAGGGTAATTTAATACCAAACAGCATTCACATTCACCCTATTTTTCAGTTCCATGTAACTAAATATTTCTCCTGATTTTGTCTATTATTTACCTTTAATTAGCTCACATACATTGCAAACTAGAACTTTTCTGTACTTTTATGACAAAATTCTGCACAATGGTAAAAATAAAGATGGAATAAATAGTCAACTTATTGAATGGAGTACTTAAAATTAACTTTTTTATTTCTCAAATATCCATTTTTTATGTTATTTAGAATGGTAAATAGTGCTGCAGATATATGCTTCTGCTGCTTAAATTATTTTTAAAAATGTTCATTTTAGCCCACTGTTTCAAAACTGTGTATGAAATGTATTCGCACGTTACAGAACATAGATCACATCAAATGACCTCAACAAATCCAGCAACATGCAATGTATATGTGTTTTCTCTAAAGAGGCTTTATAGGTTTCCATGACTTAACCTATGAGGTTTAAGCAGATTTAAGGAGGAAAAACAAAACCCTTTTCTTGTTGGTTCTTTTTATCTTATATGTGAACTGAACATAATCTAATTTTAATCACAAGGAAAAATTAAAACAAAGTTAAAACATGAACAATATATCAATGCTAAAATGATGTCAATTATTGCATATTACTATATTTGTCATGTGAATCAGCCATGTAGGTCATTTATGAACAGGCATAAGGAAATTTCTTCCATTAGCAAGGCATACAACCTTTGCCATTCAGTGATGTATGTAAATACTGTTGTCAAAGTTACTTCTAAATACCCACCAATGGAGAGAGAGAGAACGCTACTGCTATTAAGACACAAAAGTCTTCAACATCTGAAGAAATACAACCATTAAGTCAGCGACAACTTTTTATACTTAGAGTTGATAAAAAATATCAACATTGTAATGGATTTCTGCTGGGGTGAAGAATATTAAAATTGTGTAGAAAACATTTGATGAAAAATCACAATTTTTTGCTGACATCCTTGAAATAGAAAAAGATTTTTAAGCTAGACAGTTGTTCCTTGTTCAACTTTTTTCCATTTTATTTTATTTTATTCTATTTTATTTTATTCTATTTTATTATTTTTATTTTATTTTATTTTATTATTAAACTAATGACAAGACTGTCTCTTATCTTCTGCAAGTTTCAGTCCTCAGTTTCAGTTGGACTGAAAAATTATGCTTTTCCTCTTTTATAGAAACTATACATTCTCAAAAACTTACCACATCCTTCCTCAGGTTCACAGCCCGAGATGTTTTGTGGAATGGTACAACATTTTGGAAGGGTTTCAGGTAGAGCCAGCATTTCTCGACCTTCTCTGTAGTCTTTCCAAGAGGATTTCAGAGGAATTAACCAGGCATTTTAAAGGATAAGCAGAACAAGTTTAGTTCTGCAAATTCCTGTTTAAAAACTTGGATATTGTATTTCACAGTTTGACTTTTAGAACTCTCCAGCAGAGGTTTCACCCATCGCATTTCTTGTATGATTCTTAAGGCAAAAAATAAATCAGGTTGAGCTTAGCACCCTCTATTTCATCGGGCTGTATGAGATTTAAGGGCTTGTCTCTTCAGACTTCTCCAGCTGTAGCAGCATAGCAGCATGCACGTTATAGTGATTCTACTTCCTAGCCCAGAGTTTTTAGATAGGAAAATTGTAGTTGCTCATGTATTTGGAAAAGTGAAGACAGCCTCATGGCCACATTCTGCAGAATGAGACTAGATTTTGTCTGACGGACTTATCTATCAGACTGAGAGACACCTGAAGTCAGAGAGTTTAGATAGGAACATTATCCTGGATGAAAGTTTCTTAATAGAAATTGTAACTTTACTTTATCAGCTGCCCGAAGTCCAGAATGGACTTTCTGCTGCCCCAGTGAAAAGCAGTCTTTCTTTAATAGTGCATATCTATAAATAATAGTCATTTGCCAAACATTGGCTTTACAAGTCATGAAAAACTTTTGGGTCTAGTGTGCAGTAGAGACAGAGTTTTGGTGTCCATGTCCAAAACAATGTTAATTGTTACATATCCTGTGTTTTGTTTCTATTCATGTTTACATGTATCATAACCTTGGTTGAATTGAGCCTCTCTCTAAACCAGTTTAGGATATCTAGAAGTTCCTTGAGGAGCCTGGTGTCTTACACATTGGTAAAGGAATCCCAAAACACTTGGCAGCAAAAAGTCTAGCACAAAACAGAGCTCCAGAGCTACTTTCAATTAATATAATAATTTGGAAAAAGAGTAACCATTCACCAGTTGCATAATTTGTGATTAAAGCACTTTCCCAGGAAGAGGGAGACGATTTCAACTCACTTACCTACTTCAAGACATCCAGATTTCTTTCACTCAGCAGAAAGGCAAAGTCCTGCTTCCAGTGTTAAAAAGTTGCATAGGCTTGGTGAAGTTGTTCACTGAGTGAAAAAGAAAACTAAAAGCAAATATATCTCTATTAGTGCATACAACTGAAAAAGCAGCAACCCATTGACAGTGGCTCTAGTCTTTAGACAGTATCAGTTCTTGGGTTAATTTTTGAAATAGAAAATATCTCCGCTTTCTGTTGAAACTTTTGCTTTTCCAAGACCACTGTGTAAAGCCTTGTCAACACCTAACAGTAATAACATATCTAGAATATGCATCCAATATGCATCAGCGATTCTTCCTCCTGCAGGATATTGGCTTATTGGCATAGTCCTAGATATATGTAAAAGGACAAAAATGTCTTTTTGCACAGAAAGAGATGAGGAAAACATAATATTTTTTCCTGTCTTTGGTTACATGACATGTATAATTTTGAACCTGATGGACTAAACCAAATGAGCCTTACATTAATGATTAATCCAGTATTTTTCTGACAGGTGTTTAATACAGAATTAACAAGTGGAAGTCCTTCAAGATACTAATCATTCCATTTTAGATCAAAGTGAAGTATACTTATTCTGATTTCCCACATAGTCTCGAGATAACCTTTTGTGAAGTGAGTCACATAAAATAAAGATTATGATAAAGAAGTAGATGAGACCTTTACAAGCTAGTAAACAAGCTGTCAGTAAACAGCTCTACAAGCTGTCTTCAACACAGCAAAGATTCATGTACACGGAGAGCATCCGTATAAGATGGTTACATTGTTCAGTGTTTTACCTGATGTTCCTTAATAATGTTTACTAGTGAAGCTCAATCTTCCAATAGCGTACGTGTAAGCCATTAAGCGGCAGGTGTTTTTTGGGTTCTACCACACTGAGATGCTGAGGACTTCCCCAATTCAGTTTCTGATTGTTTACAATCTCCTGCTGTGCCTGCAATATGCTTGAATTGTACTTAAAACACATAAATCTGCCTTCAAAGGCAGCTTGGGAGGCAGAAGTGTGGCTAGGGAATTTTAAATGGAAGGGACAAGCAATGGCTACAAAGAGCTCAGTTTTTAGTAGTAGGTGTTGCAGTTTGTTCCAATTACAGCACACACTAGAGTGTGAAATGTTCATGCCAATCTAGTAAAAAGAAAAAGTACACGCAATGCTGAAATTAACACCTTTGTAATTACAGACAAGCTCCTTTACTACTACCCAGCAAGTGCAGCTGAGGCAGCTTTGGAGAAATGCAAGCATAATGGGTTGTGCAATAGGAAATGTGACATTTTTTTTTTTCAATCTGAGTTGGTAATTGGAACCTTCTTTGGCAGCCATATAAAATCATTTGCATTTTTGAGCAGAAGAACTCAAGAGTGTACTACATCTATATTTTCCTAACTGAAAACCAGACAAAAAGTTTTTTTTTGTTTTTTTGTTTTTTTTTCAATTAAATGACTTGCATTCCCCTTCTTTCCCTCATGTACCATTAACATCACAAAACTATACATTTGGCATTCTTCAACATAATTTATAGCTCTTTTTGCAATCTAGCCAGTAACAGACCATCATAGAGGCAAATATGCCTTTCATTTACGTTGAGTGAGCCGTCTCAAGACATGGCAAAATGAATAGCTGGATATTCACCAATAATCGCAGTCCCTTACTATTTACACACATTCTCAGTGACTCATCCAGGAAAATATCACTGAGTGTGTCTTTTAATTTTATTCATGTTTCCACTATAACCCTGCAGAGGCTTCTTAGTGCTTGTAAGATTATTTTAGTTAGCTTCACTTGCCAAACAGATCTTTCCCCACTTTATTATATCGTCATTATTATTTCTACTATATAGGAAGTATATTGCCACATATCATATATCAAAACATTACTAATGCCATTAAGACAGTGCCAAGTCTAGTCACATGATATGCATGAAAAAGCAGCTCAGTTCTTCAGAGAGTCTTGAGCATTAGCTGTCCGGTTTCTGTGAAACTTGTGTTGTATGTGATGCCAAAGTCAGAAACAGACATCCTGTTCAGGACAGAAGAAGGACCTCGTCTCTCCTGAAATAAAGACTGAGAAGCAGATACCTACTTGTAGCTGAGGACCTTTTGAAAAAACAGTGGGCTATCATTCAAGTGCATTTTGGATTTGGTTTATGTCAGAATAGATGCTTCTGTCTAAGCTTTGATTTGACAATATTGAAAAAACTTGCTGCAGAATTTTTTTTACAGAACTGCTGCTTTTCTGCTTTTGTAGATGATTTTGCATAAAAAGGGGAAAACATGTACCATTCAATTATCACTCAAGGAACAAAAGCAAGTTACAGGCAACCTTAATGCTGGCTTTTCCTAATCTTAAACCTTGCCTCTGCAGACTCATTATTCATTTGACAAGGTATCTCCCCATAATATAATGAAAAAAATCTTCAGAGCACACCCTCTTTGCTTTCTCAGTCCAGCTATTCCCATCTGCTTGAGCAGGTAACCCAATGTACTACAGTTCTGGTATTTATTGCTGCTTTTTTTTTTTTTTTTTTTGTGTGTGTGTGTGCTGAAAGGAAAATGCTAAAAAAAAAAAGCTTTAATTTTTATCCTTTCTTTTCTCTAGTTTTAAGTTTATGATAATCACAATATACTACACACTACACAAGCAATTGGTGTGTAGGTTTTAGTATTGGCTATCACTATTAACAGCAGTCTGACCATAATTAACTTAGGAAGAATTAGTACTCGGTCTTCCATTACTGCAGTCCATGTTGCTTTTCAGTTGTATATCTTAAGAGAAAACATAGTGTATCTAGTCACCATAGGAACACATTCCCCATCTGCTGTATTATCACATTTTTTCCCCTTGACTTCTGTAGATTGCAGTCCTCTCTACTATGTTGTCTAGATATGTAGGGGCCAATTTCCTCTCCATCTAAAAGGAGTTATGACAGACATGAATGCGGTCCTGTTTCTTAACTCTTGAAATACCATCACTTTTCACATACAAACCATTTTCAACAGGGTACCTGCAAACCAATTCCTCCCTTTCTAGCTTTTCCAGTCACATTGTTTTTGAAGATGTTTGTTTGGGAATCCTGTCAAATGCTTTTCAAGAGAAAAAAACAGTTTCTCTTTGCAAAACTCTATGCTCCGTTATGCATCATGAGCTCCCCTCTGACCAAGCCATATGGTTCATCATTAGAGTCACATGCTGTGCTGCAATGGGGAAAAGTTTGCCAAAAAGCTTAGCCCATATGAAAGCATGGGAACCAGGGGGCACCACTCAAATTCCCATGAGGCACAATAGCCCAATACAGATTAATGTTGAACTGACTTGAAACACAGTGTTTGGGTTCAGTTCAAGAAAATAAAACACTTTGATTTAGTAAGTCAAAACTAAACATAGACATTTCCAAATTGAATTATTTTGGAACATTTCATTCCAAGACAAAATTGTGATATTTCAACTTTTTGTTCCTTTTCTGAAGGAAAATCATTTTGAAATACTGTTTTTTTCCTGTGGGATCTTTTCTGTTCCCAGCAACGAGAAAATAGCTTGTAGCTTCTATAAAACAATAAAATTATTCAAAGTCAATAATATCTGTGCATTGTACTCAGTGGTTTTGCTGCCATTTTTTTTTTTTCAATTAAAAATGTAATGGGAATTAGTGTACTTATGTATGGAGAGGGAGGTGAAAACATTTCCAACTCTTTGAGTTACTGGAGAGTGAAAAGGACTCAAGATGCGTAAAAAAAAAGAAGTAAATTTGATAATTTAAATTAAAAAAATGGAAAAATGGAAAAAAACCACAAACAAACGATTCCTTATATGAAAATACAACATAAATTCAGTACTAAATTTACTTGTTGAGACAAGTTTTAGTCTGCTACTAAAGGATCAAGAATACAGAAACACTGGCCTGAATTTTCTGTGATTTAAAATCAGCCTCTGCTGTCACAGGTAGTCATGATTCTTCATATTTCTCCTCATAAATTAATCAAGCTTCATCTTAAAACATGTTGGTTTTTTTTTTTTTTTTTTTTTTTTTTGCTCGTAATAACCCTATTTGGATAGTAATCCTTTTCTGCTACAAACTTCTTAGCAGAAAGCCTCATTATATTCATGATTAATGTTCATAAGATATTATTGTAATTGTATTCCTTCATCAGAATAATTTTCTTTCTCTGGTCTTCACCTTCCTGCTAAAGGAATAATTTGAAGTTTCCAGCAGTTGACCTCTCTGGGCTTTTTGCCTCGCTGCTATAGATTTTCTTCTACTTTGGTGTCCTTGTTCCCATTCAGATGTTCTGATCTTGCTCCCACATTCATCACCGTTCTCTATAGTGAAATCTTGAAGAAGCAAGTTGGCTTCTTTACTTTCAATATCTTTGCTGCATCTTCTTTTCACCTCTCATTTTTTCTTTTTTACATTTTTTTGTGTGCTTGCTGGGAGCAGGACCTGATGAATGGAGGGAAGGTCCCCTACAAGGTCTGGTTCCTTAAATGTTCCTCAGTGGTCTTCAAAATTTGTTCCAGCTTCAAGACTACTCAGCTTTTCTCAAGGCCTGACTTTGCTGGCAAGGCTCATGATAACATAAGCAGAATTCAGCTTTAGAATTTCCTCAAGGCTGGCTGCCTCTCAGGTTTGTATCTCAGACTTCCCCAGTGACTTGCCAGAGTCTCTCCTTTTTACTCCATATCCAGGTGAGATAAAAAAGTAGCCTTCCCTGAGATGTCAGCAAAACACACTTAATCTTTCCTCAGTTTTAATCATTTTAATATTACTAATCAGATTAACTCTTGGCAGTCTCTTCTTCCAAACATGGTACATCTCTGTGGAAACATAGAATGGCATAGAAAACTGTATATTGAACACACAGTAAAAAATAATTTGAGGCACAGTTACTATTCTTATACAGAGAAGTTATTCATTGGAAACCTGTACAATTGACAAAGCTAATACTGGCAAGAACACCCAAAAGGCTTGGATAGTTTTGTTTTCCTAACTTTTAATGGGACTGAACAACTTTGGCACATCATTCAAAGGTGCCTGTCACCTAGTTTGGGTCAGGAGTGCACTTTTGAAGCAAATCTCCCATTTCCACTCAACAGGGCTTCAATTTACACTGTGGTGCAGTCTTGGAGTGCAAAGAACTAGATTCTGAAAGTAGAAAGTGGAAGATGTGTCCTTAGAGGGTCCACCGCTGACAGCAGTGATGGAGATTCAGCCCCAAGATCTGACTAGCATGAGTCAGAGGGACCCCGAAGGGTATGTACTGCTCATGCTGTGTTATCAGCACCGCTTCTTTCTCTCTATACATCTGCTCCTACCAGGCCACACAAGATGCTAATGAAAACAGCCTCAGACTCTCATGTCGTGTGCTTTGCTATCTTACACACTTGTGCACTTTTAATTATAATCTAATAAGGTGTAACACAATGTATAGCCACTTTTTTATTTTGAAGCCTTGGGAACAGGCCTTATCCCCAAATTTCTGAACACAGAACAGATGTATCTGACTATTTAAATTGTTTGGTACACTGCCCCAAAGGAGTGACTAAAGAATTTTGAAGATCATGGATATTTAGCTTATTCATACATATTTGTTCAATGCATTTGGTCCCAGTAATAACATCGAGACTTTTTACATTTTGTGTGCCTGTTAAAATCACAACATAGGATATTTTTCTCTAATTTGTGCACAAATTTGGTAAGATTGGTACATAATGAATGATTTTTCTGATGTAAGTAGCTGTTGGCTTCAACATGTCCTTTCTTCAGCAGGTGATTTTATAATACCAAAGTTCATCATCCATGACACAGCCCAGATGTCTTGCTTTTTTTGTTCCTCACAGCTTATTACTCATGCCAATTCCCAGTTCATCAGTGATGGAAGCTGGCATTACTAAACTGTGGTACCAAAATGGAAATTTTCTTGTTCGTAATTCTATTAAAAACAAACAAACAAACAACGATGATGACAACAACAACAACTACAACAAAGAAACAAACCAAAAAAAACAACAAACCAAACCAAACAACAATAAACCTTCCTCAGGCTGGAGACTGAGTAGAAAAATCAGAGTAGAAGGCATACAGGGAAAGAAAATTATTTGGTAGTCAAATGGGTCAGATCAACTTTCCTGTTCATATTTGTGCTTGTTGAATGGTTTATCCTAAAAGTTCCTGTTCAGTTTTAACCCTCTTTGAAGTCAATTAAAAGCTGAAGCCAGCGGCGCTAAAGACTGTGGGATCATCATGCTCAGGCCCTTGCTGTTGAGTAACTGATTCCCTACTGCCTATATATATTG
Source organism: Anser cygnoides (assembly GCF_040182565.1). Taxonomy (NCBI): domain Eukaryota; kingdom Metazoa; phylum Chordata; class Aves; order Anseriformes; family Anatidae; genus Anser; species Anser cygnoides. The sequence goes on from NC_089876.1 coordinate 55,106,338, forward strand.
CAATTATCCCTGTTTCTATAATTACACTATGCAATCATCAGCTGTCCAGTACAAGATCCTTATTAGGTTAATAGCTGAGCTTAAAGGGGTCAAGGTGCCCTTTTGGCATGTTTCACACACCCTGTGCTTTTGTGGAAAAACAAAATCGTTAAAAATAATTATACATGAATGATAATTAAACAGACACCCCAAAGCTTGCCATGTTCAGCTTATAGATGTGATCTAGATAATACTTGTAATCCAGAACTGTACTGCTGGTTTTCTTCTATGATTTTTTTCTCCTGATAATAATGCCATTGTTTCAACTGTAATATGGAATAAGTTATTAAACTTATACTGCAAATGCAACTTCAGGGCAGAACTCTCCCAGGTAATGTGAGTAGAAGCAGTGCATCCAACCACAGATCTCTTGAACAGTACCATCTATAACATTTTAAAATAGTTAAATAAAGCAAACATTAATTCAACACCAGTTTGTGCTAATGGTGGAAATAAACTATGCTTGTTATAATGTGAAGACAGATATTTACTACAACAAATACAATACTTACATTCAGTATCTGACGTATGAGGCTTATGATTCTCTTATGCTCTAAGCTTAAAATTTCAAATTTGAACCTTGCTTTTATAAAGCAGAGTATTCAGAAGTGTAAGGTATTAGCAAAGGGGAGCAGGTTTTGATTTAGTGATATATTACTTCCTCATTTCTTGCTTTTTAAGATAGATGTGACAAAAATCATAAAGCGAAACCTTTTTCTGATGTTTACCTAGTGTTCTTCTACCAATGATATAAATTTAAAATTGAAAAGGTAAATATTTGCATTTTATATGTAATAAAATAAAGGAGTTCACCCAGTCTAAGTAATTTAACAAGTGGAAAAGCATACTATTGTCTATATTGTTTACTTACAGAATCACAGAATCATCTAGGTTGGAAGAGACCTCCAAGATCTCCTAGTACAACCTGTGATCTAACACTAACAAGTCCTCCACTAAACCATATCACTAACCTCTACATTTAAACGTCTTTTAAAGACCTCCAGGGATGGTGACTCAACCACTTCCCTGAAAAACCAGGGGAGAGCGCAAACACAGCCCCCACTACCACAAATTATGCAGTTGAGTTTCCTGCATTTGCGGAAATCACAGGGGTCAGCACACCCCTAGTGTAGGGGATGAGCCTTGCCCTGCGAAAACCACCTGCCTGATCATGTTGTCTCCACTGCAGCCTCAGCCCATCCGTCCAGCCTATCCAGATCCTCCTGCAGAGCCTTCCTACCCTCGAGCAGACCGACTTACGCACCTAACTTGGTGTTGTCTGCAAACTTACTGAGGGTGCACTCGATCCCCTCATTCAGATCACCGATAAATATATTAAAGAGAACTAGCCCTAATACTGAGCCCTGGGGGACTCCACTAGAGACTGGCCTCCAACTGGATTTAACTCCATTAACCATGACTCTTTGGGCTCGGTTACCCAACCAGTTTTTAACTCAACAAAGCGTACGCCAGTCCAAGCCATGAGCAGCCAGTTTCTTCAGGAGAATGCTGTGGGAAACCATGTCAAAAGCCTTATTGAAGTCAAGGTAAATCACATCCATAGCCTTGTAATTTCTGGGGATTTTTGCAGTTAGATTACTCTGTGGCCACTTTTCCTTCTGGATGTCCATAGTGTTAACTGTTCCTGTTGCATATCCTATGCCCACTGCTGCCATTCAGCCACTTCCAGACCCTATTTTCTCTTCCATCAATGCTCAGTAGATGAAGATTAGGTTTGCTCTTTGAGCTGAATCTCATTAGTCCTTTTCACAAGCAAAATCTCTACTTTTCTATACACAATGATTTACTGAATTGTTAATTGCTAAGGACAAGCCTGTACTAACAGAAGACTGTTTGCAAAGCATTGCTAGTATAGACACAGCTAAACTTGTACATTAAACTTTCTTCTCCCTTCCCATTGCACTGAAAATACTAGTGAAGTTTTTCTTCTTTTTACAAAGTAACTGCACTTATACAATCTAATACTTTCTCTTACAATGGCTGTAGCCATTGATGATAAAACAAAATACTAACTTTGATTTTTTTTTTTTTGACACGATCCTGTGATATTCCCAAGGATAATAGACAATGTACTGTCTAAAGATGCCTAAAGATGAAAAATGTGATAAATAAAATCTAAAAAGTTAATTACTTATTACAATATAAATATTTATATTTATTTTTAAAAATGTCTTTCACCTTTTTTATATGTAATAACTGTGCATTTGTTTATATCTCACTCTGTTATGAATATGGATGCCTGTGTGGATGTATGTACACAAATATTTGAATACATTTTCTTAATTTAATCACAATATTCACAAAAATCATTATAATGTAACACAACATGAAAATAATTCACTTGGACAATTCCAGAGTGTAACTAAGATGTATTACAAAATACTTTCTCCATACATCAGAATTTTAATGATGCAGGAAGAATGGGAGCAGCAAGGGGGGCTGAAATAGGTTAGAAAATTCACACATAGAGTGTAAATGTTCAGAAGCCAATAAATTACTTAAAGAACTAAAACAAAGATTCAGATACAAGGATTTCAGAATGAGCACAAGGAAAACTGGAAAGGGAAAGACAAGTTTAATTTGTGCATTTATAAAGAGAAAGTTAACAAACTTCCAATGGGGGTCCATACAAAAGAATATTTCCCTTTTGTTGTTATTGAACTTCTCCAGCACATTTAGCAGAATACACAATTTTATGCAGCAGCGGTATCTTTGCTCTTTATTACGTGTCATGGCAGAAATTTGAAAAACTTACAATTTTCTACAAATAATAAATAAAAGTGACTGACTTCAGATCAGTGCCACAGAAGATAAAGATCATAGTGACAAGAGGTTAAAAGTCAAGATAGGGATATAACTAAAATTACCCTACGACAAAAGCTAAGGTTTATGGTTTTAGTGAAGAAAAAGGGAATGTTCCAAACTCATATGAAAAATATGAGATGCCGAGTTAGTAGGAGGCAATGAAGAATTCATTCTTTTTTCTCAGTGTTCAAAGGTAAAGTAATGAACTTCTTATAATACAAGAGAGTAAGAAATAGAAACAACAGCAACCACAAAAAGAATGAAGTTTGAAGCAGACATACCCTTAAGAAGGCACTGAGAACTACTTGTAACTTTTGTAAAATGTACAGCCCCATTTTAAACTGAAAGCTGTTTGGAAATTTGTTTTCAGAATAATTGGATTGAAGAAAAGGACTTCTGTAAAATGAAAGTTTTTTTCCCAAAGGAAATCTAGAGTGCCATTAGAAACATTCCTACTTGCAAAACTAAAACTAAATATACCTTTTTGGTTTGCTAGAAAAAAATCTCTATTTCTTTCTAAAGTCAGTTTTGCATTACATTTCATTTACCCAAAGCCTATAGTACCTCACAGGACTTGTAGAAATGGCAGTGTAGGTTTTCCTGTTCATTCTATATGAAATAGATAGATAGACTAGAAAAATCACTTTTATGCTCCTGGTGTTCATATGTCTCCCCAAAGGCTTTAGAAGCCATGATATTTTTCCCAAGTCAAGCAATGCATGTTTATGTTGTCAAACATGCCTGTACAGGTCTTAAAAAAAAATAAAAAAAAATAAGGTTGCTAGCTTTAAAAAAGATAGTTGGTGAGTAATCTGACACATGGCCTGCTTCTGGCATAATGGATGTCTCATTTTTTGCCAATGTTCAACATACATGATTCATATCCGTGTGTACTGCCCTGGCTTCACAATCCCAGCTGTTTTGCAAGAGGCATAATACTAATTATTAAGGCATAATACTAATTATTAAGGCATAATACTAATTTGTCAGTGGCAGGCTATGTACACTCCATTTCTGACTGCTATCTAACAGTCATGCATATAAGAACGTTTATTAAAATAATATAACACTTTGTTTACATCTATGGGTTGATGAGTGTGGAATTTTAAAACTTCCTTCTTTAGACCCAAATTAAGGAATGTGGAGGAGTTCAAAATCAAATTTTGCATTCAAATTCATCATCAGAGAAATGAAACGAATCCTTTAAGGTTCTTGTTTTATTCCAGTGGACACTGTCTTAATATCATGAACCAATTCCAATGATGTGATCTATATAAAATAATTGCTTCAGTCACCACTGGAAAAAACTTATTGTTAAAGATAAGTAATAAGAACAAGCAACTCAAATTTTCAAATGAGGTTTCCAGATAACTGGACTTAGCAGAGTTGGCACAATGAATATTTTCCCTCTAACAAAAAAACCAAATGGCCAGGAAGTTCCAAATAACTGGAAATGAACTCTGAACACTGGTCTGACATCTTATCTAAAAACTGACATCATCATTAGAATGCCTATGCCTGACTTGAAAAAGTCCTTCTGGGGAAAAGTCTACCACTGGAATTGTCAGCATAATTTATGTGTCCTTTTCCAATTTCTAATAGAAGAATTGTATCAGCTGTTAGGCTTGACATTGACACTTACCAGAAAACAGGATAATATTGCCATTTGTTTTGTAAAACATCAAACAATTGTAGGCAATTTGGGTGAAATATAGGTGCAAAAATGACTTGATGTTTTACAGTAAAACTCTTTCACTTGTTCCAAAATGTTTTCTTAAGCGAGTATCTTAAACTTGCACAAACCTTCAAAAGAGAAGAAAGATCAGGAAAAACAATTTTTTTTAAACTTTTTTTTTAACTGATTTTTTAAAAACTTTTTTGTTTTTAAAGTTGATTAACACAATATAATAAATTAAGTTTCATACCAGTGCAATCTCTTGACATGAAAGATTATCTTAATCATTGGTTTTGAATTTAGTTTTGAATGTCTTCACTTTATTAAATTATTAATGGCATATTTTAATTAATACTCAGAAGTTAGATTCTCTACTCCCATGAACAAATCAAGAACATCACAACCTCCACAATGAAATACATATTGTATCATCTAAAGACTAACACTAAAAAATCTGACAAAAATATAGTAGTCATTATGTTATAATGTCTTAGTTTCCAGCAACTATCAAAATAAGTGTTCGATGAGTTATTGAAGTTCACTGTCTGGTCAGCAACAGGATTATTATGAAATTCATTATTAATAATACATTGTAAATATTATGACTACTAGAAAGGATAGACATATTGCACTGTCAGACTTGTGGGAGAAGATGTACACGCTTCCTGAAGATATTTTCTGACCTGAAACCAGAAGTTACTCAATCTAGTCTCAATCATAGTGTGCTCATTCTGGTGTCATATCTAAGTGAAGATTTCTCCCTAGGGAAGTAAGTAAAACAATCCCAAACAAAATCATTGCTGAAATTAATGAATATGACGTAGGATAACTTTGGAGCTTCATAGCAAAAACAATAAGCAGCACACTAACCTAGTGAAAGAACCTAACACAAATATTCATTATTTATCTATCACCAACTTGTTTAATGGAAAATTTTGTTTACTTTTAAAACAGCTTTTAAACCATACAGAGTTATAGTGATAACAGACTTGGAATTATAAGGAGAGAAAAATAGGATACTGGTAATGTCCTCAAAATTGTCTGAAGAAGATATGCAATAAGAGTATCTACCTACTATGGACACTTCTCCCCTCTCCTCCTGTAAGTGGAGATATTCACTTACATTACTTAAAACCTACTGGTAGTTTTAACATACATGGACTCAGAAACAGTTAAATCTGTATAGCTACCATTTTCACAAAAGCAGTGCTCCATGAATCTCTCTGCTTTCAAGCAATTTGGCATAGTGTGACTGTTTCAATATGTGGGAGTCATGACATGAGCCAGGAAGTTTATTAAAACATTCTCAGTGTTTTGTTTCGCATGGTATAATTCAGGGCATTATAAGCAAGTGAAGAGAAGAAGTTCTTTATAGGACTGCTGTGCTCCCTGGATGTTAGAAGGATATATCCATGGCATTTTTTCCCCCAAGATATGTTTGAAAAAGTATCTGAGTAATTGCACCATTACTCCAGTAAAGGCATTGCTTCTGGTTACTGGAGTTTAAAATACAATTCAGTGTTTAAATAAGTATTCTCTTTGGCTGCTATACATCATCTGGAAAGTTGTGAATTGTTGGAATGGCTTAGTGACAAACCCAGTCTTAGTCAGCAAAGTCTCTTCCTGGGGAATCATTTGTGAAGGTTAGAAACTTCTGTTCACACCCAGAGAACAACATAGTTCAACACACGTAGAAAATAAACAGACCCTCCAGCTTCAGCCCTGTCCCATGACCCCTGCGTACAGAGCTTAACCTTCCAAAAGGCATTCAACTTCATTGGGTCACTGGAGGAGGGGTGAAGATGTCTTGTTCACTGGAAAATGCCACCATGACCAAAGAAGTCTTGCGTGAGACAATATCCTGATGCAAGCATTTACCTTTCTGAGATATACCTATGTTATTTCATGCCAGAGATCAAGAAGTAACACTTCCTTTGGGGAAACTATTATCATCCATCAAGTGCTACTTGTTCAATCACTTCTGATATAGAGTTGTAGTACCGTACTTCAGTGATTTAAAGTGGGATGAAGTGTGTCAAGAAGCATACTCTGTGATTTTGAAATATTGTATTACAAGCCTTGGTTAGAAATTACAAACATTTATATTTGGAACTCTAAGCAATTTAATTTACAATGCAAAATATATATATATTTTTGTGTAACATGGGGTGGTTACTCATACCTGAGATGCAGAGCTGATAGATATCAATGTCTTTTTTACCACCAGAGACATGGACTGAAATTCCCACTAGGGGATACCTTTATAGATCTCATTTTAGTATATTATAGTCATGCCATTATAAAACCATCAAATGCAATTTGGCACAGCATGATACTTAAGTGGTGGCCTGAAATTAACAGACTGAATTACCCTCTACAGGCAGCCAAGGTTATTTATATATTGGAATTCAGATAAGTAAGTGAAGTGCCCTACTGAACTCTGTACTTTTATATTCCCTTCATCTTCTGTGCTTTGAAATACTTTTTGCACCAGTCCTTTATTTCAACTTCCAGAATATTTAGCCACTTAAAATGGGAACAAACCCGAAAGCAGGATGCTATACCAGCTACCTACAAAAGATAGTGCTTTTGTATTTGTAAACTGTCTTGTAAAAAGTTTAATTAAAACAGCTACTTCTTGGTCTCTGTGAGGTCTAGTGCAATTAGTCGCTTTAAACTCCATTTTCTCTCCCTGCTGCCAATTAAGCACAACTTGTGTGCAAGAGTAATGGTTGCCTCAGTGACAAAATCAGAACATGCTAAATAATGTGATTAAACTTGTTAAAAGCCAAAATAAACACTTATAATTATCTCAAGAAAACCTGCATAGCACAAGTGAGTGCTCTATAAAGAGAAACTCTGCATCCATAATTTCAGACTTTCCTACACAATAGATCATAGTTAAAGATCTGTTAACAGACCTCTGACTGCTGAACTGGGCAGCTTGTGGTTTGCTTCTAAACCTATTGGCATAATGTGGATTTATGCAAGAGGTGCAAATTGGAAGTTGTCTGCTATTGGAGCCATTGGCAGAACAGAAATCATACTGTAGGGTTAGCAGCATGAAGTACATTGCTTTGAAATTACACAGCAGGGTTTCTGCTTGTTGCTCTGCTTGCCTTTAAGACCAAGGTCTTATACCGTCTGGCCATGATTAAAATCAAAGTGTAGGCCTCTTTGCTGGGTGCCAGTAAACGAAGGTGAAAAACAGAAACAATCTGGATTCTTAATTATTTTAAAATGCAACATAGGCAAAAAAAAAAATACACAAGATGAAAGCATTGCTTACTAATCTATCCTAATTATTCCACATAAAGTGATTTCCTAAAGAGGCCTATATCTTCACAGTATCACACAGTATCACAGTATCACAGATTCCTAGGTTGGAAGAGACCTCAAGATCATCAAGTCCAACCTCCGACCTAACACTAAGTACTCCACTAAACCATATCGCTAAGCTCTACATCTAAACGTCTTTTAAAGACCTCCAGGGATGGTGACTCCACCACTTCCCTGGGCAGCCCGTTCCAATGCTTAATAACCCTTTCGGTAAAGAAGTACTTCCTAACATCCAACCTAAACCTCCCCTGTCGCAACTTTCGCCCATTCCCCCTCGTCCTGTCACCAGGCACGTAGGAGAACAGACCAACCCCCACCTCGCTACAGCCTCCTTTAAGGTAACTGTAGAGAGCGATAAGGTCGCCCCTGAGCCTCCTCTTCTCCAGGCTGAACAAGCCCAGCTCCCTCAGCCGCTCCTCGTAAGACTTGTTCTCCAGACCCCTCACCAGCTTGGTCGCCCTTCTCTGGACTCGCTCGAGCAAGTCCATGTCCTTCCTGTAGCGAGGGGCCCAAAACTGAACACAGTACTCGAGGTGTGGCCTCACCAGAGCTGAGTACAGGGGCACAATCACTTCCCTAGACCTGCTGGCCACACTGCTTCTTATACAGGCCAGGATGCTGTTGGCCTTCTTGGCCACCTGAGCACACTGCTGGCTCATATTCAGCCGACTATCCACCAATACTCCCAGGTCCTTCTCGGCCAGGCAGCTTTCCAGCCACTCATCTCCCAGTCTGTAGCTCTGCTTGGGGTTGTTGCGCCCCAGGTGCAGGACCTGGCACTTGGCCTTGTTGAACTTCATACAGTTGACCTCAGCCCATCGCTCCAGCCTATCCAGATCCTCCTGCAGAGCCTTCCTGCCCTCGAGCAGATCGACACACGCACTTAGCTTGGTGTCATCTGCAAACTTACTGAGGGTGCACTGGACGCCCTCATCCAGATCATCGATAAAGATATTAAAGAGGACCGGCCCCAGTACCGAGCCCTGGGGGACACCACTAGTGACCGGCCTCCAACCAGATTTGACTCCATTCACCACAACTCTCTGGGCCCGGCTATCCAGCCAGTTTCTAACCCAGTGAAGCGTACGCCAGTCCAAGCCCCGAGCAGCCAGTTTCTTGAGGAGAATGTTGTGGGGAACTGTGTCAAAAGCCTTACTGAGGTCAAGGTAAACCACATCCACAGCCTTTCCCTCATCCACCAAGCGCGTCACTTTGTCATAGAAGGAGATCAGGTTCGTCAAGCAGGACCTGCCTTTCATAAACCCATGCTGACTGGGCCTGATCGCCTGCTTGCCCTGCAAGTGCCGCGTGATGACCCTCAAGATAATCTGCTCCATGAGCTTTCCTGGCACTGAGGTCAAACTGACAAGCCTATAGTTCCCCGGGGACTATCTTAAGATAGTCACTTGCTATGACTATGCAAGATCTTTTTTTTCCCCATCTTTTATGTAAAACCACACATGCATATACAAAACAAGAACTGATGAGCAGTTTAAATGGTGGACTTATTTAAATCCAGGTACACATCAAAACATGACATAAACCAAGATGAATTTACTGAAAATTAAATGACCATTAGCTTCTACAGTGATCCACTTGTAAAAAACCAACAATCGGAAATGTTCCATTTTATTGCCATCGTATGGATATATAGTTGGGTGTGTATGTATTGGCAAGTGTGATCAGAAAGAACAAAAGATTAATTAATTAAAAAAAAAAAGACAGATAGGAGTCCTCAGTGAAAATCCAAGTTGTTCTATTCAGAGACTCTTGTTCTGGTTTCAGTCACTGTGGTCACTTTTCAAGTGAAATCATAGCAAAATAATGGTGTGTCGCAGAAAGTCAATGTTGAAAATGCATACTGTGAAAGCTATCTGCTCTACTGCCAGTTTTACCATCAGCGAACAAGGAGTTTTTTCTTGACTTGTCAGCATATTCCGAAGTACATGCTGTCAGGATATTTTTCCTAATCGGCTCTTCAAGGGCTTATTGATAGGGAGACCTCTTGAGTCTGCTGCAAGGCTATCTGGAGATAGACATGGACAATCATTGAGGTTGGCTGAAGCCATTCACACCAAAGGTAAAAGAAGGGTATTCATGAACATCCTAAAAAAGTGACTAAAACAATCTTTGAGGGCAGAGAAGTCAATCCCATTCTTCCCAGAATTTTTATAGGAGTGTTTTGCTGAACAGTTTACAAGAGGCTGTAGGAAGCCAGAAGATCTCATCATTGCAAGGACAATTTTAAAGCGTGATCCCAACATCTGCTGACTTCAGTGTAAAACCTGTGAGGGTTTATTTGTATTAGACAACCTGAGCACAACTCTGAAAAAACAATTCAAGAGTATTTAAAATTCCATGTTCTGTTCAACATATTTGCATGCTTTCATAATTTCTGTGCTAAATTATTTACATGTTTTGTTAACACTTGAACTTTTGCTGAGCAGTTATAACCACTAGGAAATATTGGGGATTTCTTGAATTAAATGTCTCCTTCCAGATCATCGCAGCATGCCTACTCTACAGAGAATTTCAGAAAATTATCCTGATGTACAAAATACATCCCACTTTAATTTCTGACTTATTTAATGTATAATGTTTTGATATAAACTACAATGCTTGAAATTCAGTTTTTTTGGCCTTATCTGAAAAATCTTTTAAATTTTTATTTATTTATTTATTTCCTAGTTAGTGGTGTTCTACTTTTATGAAGTTTATTATGTCTTTTTTTTTCTTAGAAAATAAATACATGCCTTCCAGGTTAACAGCAAAAGATATGCATTACATATAAATAAAGGATTCAAGCAGTCAACTTTGAAATGTAATCTCTTTGTATTGTATTTTACTTCTTCTTTTAACATATTTTGAAAACTTTTTTTTCTCAGTAATTCACATCCCATTTAATGTCCTGTAGCTTACTGTGTCCCAGACTACTATTTTTGAATGAAAAATTTCCATGCCTTTAAATCTACAGCAAAGAGTTTCTTTTATGCACCACTTCAGAAAAGACCCTGCTGTTAATGGTGTTTCTAACTCACAGCTACCTGTTTCTGAAGTCAGTCCTGTTAACTGAGTCTGTCTCTGGTACAACTCTGGCAAGACAAAATCAGGAAGTGTTAGCAGGAACTGGAAAGGTGTGCTTCTTGCTCACTTCCTCCTTGTGATCAGGGAGGTCAGCTGTACTGCTTGCACATTACCATACTGGAAGACAAAAATGTATTTAAGACTGTTATGATAAGAAATCTGGAGCAGAACTACTGTCTCCAGTTTCTACTTCCTCTTACAGAGTCTTGTTGGCTCTTCCCGTTTTGCCTTTTTCCCTTTAAATAATCTCATTAATATTAAGAAACCACATTGCTTGTTTTTTTCCCAATATCCAGGCTTGTTGATTATATACTGTGGGCAAACTTTGCTACATAAATACCGCTGCTCTGGCTAGCTTCTAAAGCATGTAATGCCATGTGCTCCACTGGAGAATTTTAAAGTCATTTAAAGAAATGCATTCCACATTTCCGAAAGCTATAAAAATTCCAAATAATTCAATAAAATGCATTAGGTAGACAAAATCACTGCTAATACTAGTGAAGCTTATTCTCTGCAAAACACTCCTTTCTCTTACAGAAAAGACATGCAATTTTGCCCTATAACATTCCAGCTCTGCTGTTAACAGTGGAAATTGTAGTGAAATTGTAGTAAAAGTAGCACTCTGTAGACCACTGTTGCCAGCAGTGCAAAAAACTACAGAAATGCTGGCATAAAGAGGTCTCTGGCAGACACAGGATTTTAATTACTGCATGGCACATACACAACCTCTTTGCACAGTTTTTGCTATCAGAACAACTGCATAGATTGGGAAACTGCATGAGGGGAAAAAAAGCAAGCCTAAACAGAAGCACAGTCAGGAAGGGCATACTCACTTCATGTCACAGTCCATTGGAAAGAAAGAGTAAAGCAAACAGCTGTGAAAAGCAGAGCTATTCAGTGCCAAGTCTAGCAGGACAGTAGTGAACAGTTCGAATTCTTCTTCTATTTCTCCTTTTTTTCAAGTCCCTTGTTGGACCCTGACCTAAAGTAAGGAGAGGTCTGCAAGTTAAGACTTGAAAGTTTCCCCTGCTGTGCTTTCTCTGCAAAATGGTTTTTCCTAAACTTTAATTCTAATTCTTCTCCCTCTGCTTGATCCCAACTCTCTATCAGACAGGCACCTCCCTCTACCTTCTCCTCCAACTTTTCCCTAGCATTCCCTAGCTTGCAGACTGCATACAGTACAACAACTGGTCCTTTAACCACTTGGCATCCTGTCTGATAGCACAGGGGTTGTTCTGGAAAAGGAGCACCTACAGGATGATAATTATAGCCTGTTAACTTTTGCAGTGTTGATTGAACATGATACATCAGGCAAGAAATACTGGTTTTATAGGTATGTGCATCTTACAAGGGAAGGCTTTTTTGTTTATTTTGTTTTGTTTTGTTTTTTAGTTTGTATGTTTGTACTCAGAACTTTGCAGTGAAATGGTGAGTAGAAAACCTGGCATTCTTTCCATGTTCACGTGTTGTGTCTCAGAACACACTACCTGACTTCAGACATAATACATTCTCACAGGACTTGATACATCTTCAATAAAAGAACCAATTTAAGCTGAAAAAAAAAAAAACCAACACAAAAAAAACATTTTAAAAGTGCCAAAAGAGATCAAAAAAATGGAATACTAGTCTGTTCAGGAAATAATCTTTTTCCTGAACCATCAATGATTTGTTGATGTTTTCAATTACATGTTTGTGTATTTCATCTAAAATTTTAAAATGTGGATGTTCTCAAATACTTAGCAAAAATAATGCAAATAAATAATAGATATTTCTCAGGGTAAAGCAAGGGAAAGATATGTAAGGGTATGCACTATTAATTTAAAAATAAACAAAGACTAGACTGGCTGATTGGATGAGGAGGCAAATCTGGCCATTAATCTCAGCTCCAAGCTAAATACTTAAACAATGGAAAACAGAGAAAAATAGAAGGACACAAGGGTGAATTTGGTCCTAACACTACTATTGTGTTACAGTTGTAATGATAAGGTCTTTGAGTTCTGCAGTTCTTTGCATCCCAGTCTAGGCGTACCTCCCCAGGCAAGTCATTTTATCTCCTCTCAGCCATAGAACAGGATAAAATACTCATTTTAACATGATACGAAGGCTATTAATACTTGTTCAGTTTTAAGTTTTGGTGGGGAAAAGAAAGAAAAACAAAAAAAAAATATTACTAGAGCCATATGGAATATTCAATATTGGGTGAATAAAATAATTTTTGTCAATGCAATTTTGTGCTCTTTAGTAGAAGAATTTCAAAATTATTGAACAAATGGAACACAGTAGCATAACATACATTGTCTTAGTTCAAGTATTTAATAGAGTGTCATGAACCATAATTTGAAAATATAATGCAACCTTTTATGTAAATGGGGCCACAGAGATTAGAAAACAGGATAATGATAAATGGCAAAGTATCTAACTGTTCAAGCCAATAGAAGGATCAGTGTAAGAGCTGCTTTTAATTAACATCTTAGTGGTTTGGAAAAAGGAATAAAGATCATATTAAATAAATTTGCTGATGATGTCGCACTGAAAGATCTTGCCAAAACTAAAGCCAGAAAAAATACGAAGGGTCAGAGAGGTTAAAAAAATATGGCAAGGAAAGTAAGCCCTCAACCTGGAAGAAAATGCAAGCTAAACATTTAGTAAAAATGATAGCATATACATGGGAGAGAAAGCAATAGCACTGGGCAAGTTCTTTGGCTGATGCCAAAATCAAGTTAGATTTGTGGTTTTAGCAAGATCAGATATCAGATATAAGGAGTTGTTCTATTTGGGCTGTCTCTACCATGTCAGGTGCAAAGGAAAGAGATTCTTTCTCTGACCATAGTCTTGCACCATTAAAAATCTATAGAATATTTGCAATGAATTTCAAAGAAAAGATGAAATGTCTACGTGATGTTGCTAGTTTAAATTATTCAAAACTTGTGAGAAAACTGTCTCATCGTCATTATTGCAAGTTTTCAAAAGCACCACATTTTAAAAGTAGGGAGTGCTGTGTTTCTTCTGCTTTTGGAAGCATTAAGGTTTGCATTTTAAGGCTTTTAGTGGGAGGAAGGGATAGGGAAAAATATCATGCTGCTCTTTTTTTTTTTCTTTCTTTTCTTTTCTTTTTTTTTTTCTTTTTTTTCTGTTTTTGCTTCCAGAGACTGAAGAAAAAATGGTTTGCTTTTACTTCATATAATTTTGGAGTTGGTGCATTAAAACAAACAAAAAATGTGAGGTTCATGATAAAATATCTGATTTCACAGTGGTACACAGACATAACCTTTACTTGTAGGCGCTGTGACTGAAACATTAACCTATGCGAATTTCCAAGGAAGCAACTACACTAAGATATAAGGAAAGTTTATTTTGGAGGTCTCCTGGCAAAATGGCTGTTATTGAGCTGTTGTTGTGCAAAGATATGGCAGATGCTGACAGAAGTCAGAAATATCTTCTGTTTCTGGCTTAGATTATGTTCTCCTAGTTCAAGAATTGCCTAGAGAAGCTGAGCTTTGTGGCTGAATCTTAGAGCAAACTCAATTTTGTGGACATTAGGGATCCACATAACATTTTTTAAATACTAAATTTAATGTGCTTATATTTACATCTGTAAATAATCTATGTTCAATATGCTATAAAATATAATCTATAACTATCAATAAAAGTTGGAGGGCTGGGAAAGGTGATAATTACATACAAAACTCTAAGAGCATGAATTATGCTTCTTTGCTATGCTACCTGGTTGTAAAACCTTTTTTCACTTGCACAGCATGCTGCATCTCAGAAAAGCTCAGGAAATATATTTAATCCATTTAATATCTGGAGGTTATTAAATATTATTATCATCATTTAATTTGATTGGAAAACTGAGGTGGACTGCTATTGATATCGTAAATTGTAGTAAGGGGATTAGAATGCAAAATGTACCTAACACTGAAGTAATATGTGCAAGATAATGCTGTTTCTAATTAAGGCTGAGCTTTGACACCGTGCTGTTGAAAATTTAGGGCTCTGCCTCAGTTTTCCACTGCTCACTCTCTCTACTTATTCAAACAACCACCTCCTCTTTTTTTCCAAGTAGCCTAAATTTCTGATTCATTCTTCCCTCAAAACCACCACCAATTATCACCAAAAACATCTATGCAAGTAGTTGGTTTTGTCTAGTTCTGCTAAAATATTTGTAAGTCTTTGTATAAATGAAATGAATTTGAGCGCTTTTTTTTCATGTAAAGTGCCTCTTGCTCCAGTGTGAGGGACAACTGTTAAAATACATCACCTAAGAACATTTTTGCAAATAAAACCACACCAAAACATAGACAATTTAAAAACAAGTTTGTCTGTATAAATTAAAATCTAGAATTTTAGACATATTTGGTGATTAAAATAGAAGACTGTTCAGCCTCATGACTTGAAAAGATACTAGGATGCTCAAAGGATAGAGGTAAATGTTAAACTCAAGTTATGATGAGCTTAATAGAGCTGGTGATGGATGTAATATTCTGATTTTTTCATAATTATAGAAAGCAGTGATAAATAAATAGTTCTATATCTTATTTTTAATCTTTATTAAGATTGTCAAAGTATTAAAAATAATCTAGGATTTTTTTTTTTTAATAATTATTTTAACAGCATGGTAGTGGAAAAATTCTATTCGTCTAAAAATGTAGTGTATTTCTGAGGAAAAATGTGGCAGCAAAAATAACCGAGTAAAAGACAAATGCACCTAAAATACATGTTTTAGAGAGTATTAAATTAGAATCCAGAATCCTGTTCAAGGTACTGAACTATCTAAAAGTCTTGCATGAAAAAATAAAACAAATGGACCTCAATGCACAGGCTGAAAGTGCAGCTGCTCAAAGCACAGAGAATAGGAAAGGGCTGAGGACAGACACACATTTTAAACAGCTTCATTCAAGAAGCAGAATGGCTGCCCTCTGAAGGCCTAAACCTTCATGGAGTAAGTTTTGAGTGCTGCTGCTCAAGTGTCATTAGCCTTTCTTCAATAAGGCAGCAAAGCACCTATACTTCAATAATTTCCAGCACTTTGAGAGATGTACTATATAAGCAGAAATTCTTCCCTTAAAACTTCCTAGCACTATCTTTTTATTGGATTAATTCTTGTTTAAATGATACAGAACTCCCTCATTCTTATACATAATATATTTTATTTCAAAATCTTCATGTGTAGTTATTGGCCTATAATCTCTTTAAAGTGAAACCACAGTCTTAAATGTAAAACCACAGTTAGACAGGCCAAAAATTGTTGAGCAACTGACTGAAAGAATAAATGTTAATAATAAAAAACTCCTTCTAGTGAATCAAAAGAAAAAAGACTTTCAAAGAGAAGTTGGGAGCATGGGATGATCTTGATATAAAAGGGCCTGTCAAGGAAAATTCAGATCATTGCAAAAGTGAAGCAAGATGAATTCCTTGCAGTGGTATTCATTACAGAGGAGAGAATAGACTAAAAGCATGCTTTATTGGAGAAGAGTCTGAAAAAGTATTTCCAACCGAAACATAAACAGAGGAGATTTGTTCTGAAGTGATAAATTAAGGAAGAAAAATTTTCAGGACCTAAATGATATTTCCAGGAGTTCCAAAAGTACCCAGATAGGAAAATCCTCTACTGGTAACTGGGATGCGTTGACTAGTGCTTAAGTTGGCCTTGATAATAAGGCAATATGACACAGATCTTTGATATTCCATCAGCTAATAATCCAGAATTTTGTTTGCAGACTGTCTTTCCCTAAGTCTAGAAAAATTAATGGAGAACATAGAATATCATACATAGATACAATGCTTTGGCAAAGAGTCAGCAAGTTTTGCAGATGTAGGCATAACTTGCAAACTTAATATGGCTCTTTGAAAGAATGATTTACCATGTTTATCAGGGTAAACACAGCTGGTATAGCATAGCTGGACTTTCAGTCTCCTTTGCCAGATGTTCTTACAGAAGCTGTGCCCTTATGGAGGAGTAGGGAAGGTCGTGTCATGTAATGACAACTGCTTAAATGACAAAAAACTGTGTCAAAGTGACAAAAAAAAGTGGTCATATTTTCCTGGGAAGAATTTTGGAAAGATTCTCCCTCCAGGATCTGTATCGAGCCCCATACTGGTAGCATGGTTAGGAAGATGGCCGAGTACTGGTGTGACAGGTTGCTGGTGATATGTAATTATTGCTGAAGGACAGTAGACTTGGTAGGACTGGTAGCAATAAGAGTACTTTGTATATACCACAGTTTAAGTGAATATATGTGTGAATTCTGCATCTCGTCTAATATGGTTTAATTGTTCAAGACGAAACAATTTGGTAATAGGTTTGAATCCGGTATTAATAAGAGCTCTGGAACAACAACACTATTGGAGGATGAGAACTATTTCAGTAGTGCTCCTGAAATGTTAGCATGCAACAGTGCATCAAATATCCGAAGCAGTTTAAACACAGTTTACAGATTATTTTTCTTTTCCTTAAAAAAATGAGTGTTTTATTGTATCACAGGCTGTGCTCAACACAGAGACTACAGTAGGATTTATAACAAGCAGGAAAAACATAATATTACGAATCTAACAAAAATGTTTAAGAAGATCAATAATATAAGGAAAAATTAAGATATAAAGTGTTTTGTAAGACATCTTATTTTCTTGAAAATAGGGCTATGTGAACAAAGAAAAATTTGAGTTAAATATGTTGGATACTAACAAAGAACACTTGAGTTTTCTGAAATATTTCCCTAACGGATGAGAGCTCAATTTTTTTCCAGGGAGATTTGATTAAAAACATGTTTTCTAATGAAATTTAACTGCCTAGTCACTCATAACAAACATTTTTTTTTATACATATGTATTTATTTCATTGGATAAGTAAATAAGACTAACAATTAATGTCCTTAAGGAGACAGCTAACTAGATAATCACAATGGAAAAAATGGAGTCATTTATGAAGAACAAGTTAAGAGAAGAAAATATTCACTAACACTTATTGAGACCAAATGCATATAGTGATATATTAGGTCTTATCCTGTAGCCAAGAGGCCAATAAAAATTCTGCACATGAATAAAGAGAAGTATTTAATCTGAAAAAAAAAAAAGAAAAATACAACAAAAATGTCAAGCTGCCAAAGCTTTTTGACTGCCTACCTCATCCTCAGGGCTGGCAACAGGCACTCCACCCTGAGAAAACTGTTTCTAGTCCCTTTCTCACAGCCTCTCACAGTGTGCATGTCAGCCAGATAAAGGGGGGAACTGTCACAGCTGTTCCTACAAGCTTTCACTTGTAGCACAAGAAACTTAATGTTTAGGATTTCTATAAAAAGTGACCATTAGGAGGAACTCTTTTTGGTAGATAAAGCTGGACACATAAAATTTATCTTTACACTTCACATTCAAATACAAAATAATATGATGCATTTGAGGGTGATTCACATCACATTAAATATACATTATGCGATATTGTGAATCCTGGCCTTCATGTGGTTCATCACAGGGATAGGTCTATTTCACTGATTTCACTCTTGCTACAACAAATTGAACTAGGTATAATTTCTTTCTGATATTAGCAAATAGCCCTGCCCCTCAACCAGGTTTATTAGAGATGTCCATGAGTGTTGGATGAACCCCATTACAGCTTCTTCTTGTCTTGGGTGTCACATCTGGGCAACTTGGTGTGCAAACTGAGCTTGCTTGTGCATACTGACCTGCCTGGTGTACAGTTAACTTTTAATCCCTTTTTTTGGCTTATATCAGTTTAACGTTGTCTTTGCAAAACACTTTAATAGCCAAAGAAATGAAAAGAAAGAAAGAAAGAAAGAAAGAAAAAGAAAGAAAGAAAAAGAAAGAAAGAAAAAGATATTTGCAGAGAGTAATATGTTCATTTCTAGATGGATTTATGTGAAAACATGCAGATTGCTATGTTATGTCTACTGACACCATAGGAATAAGATAAAAATACACTCCAGCTGTGTGATAAATTCAGGGCCAAAGTCTCTCCTTCTATTCAGACACAAATGGCTTCCACTGAGGTTAATGGGACTAGGGTGCTTACAGTATAGGGTCCCTAATTGTTTCTTGGCTGGCTAGTACTTGATATCAATACACATACAGACAGTATTAAAAGAGATGTGTTATATCAGTATGATCAGCTAGATGATAAACAAAACCCTGCTGTTAGCTCTGATAGGAAAAACAGATTTTAGAGTGCAATCAAGACAAGTAATTGTTAGAAATGTAATAATTGCACATAGCTCCTTGATGAATTACTGAACTTCATGAAAAAGCATCATATGTTTTTATGGGTTATAAGCCAGCAATCAGGTAGCAAGACTGAAAACTCTTGGTCCTTTTGGTCTAGACGGTTTTAGATTTTAAGATGAAGATGAAATATTTGTTATAGTGTCTAAAGTATCCTTTTTGATAGTTTTTGCTTTTTGGTTCTGAAATTAACAATTCAAATATGAGTGTCACTGTGTTGCTAGTTAAAACTAACATATAGCTTATGAGATAGAGATCACCGTATTGTAATTAACTGGATGATTTTTATAGGGTGACTTCTGTAAAAAATCTTGATTATGGGAGAAAGACAACGGCATATTACTACAATAAACTGGAGTATTTCTGGACTAAATGTAGTGCAATTAATAAAAAAAATCAAAAGAAAAGGATATGATGAAATACTGCAAATGACAGAAATAACACTGAGGTCATCTTAGATCTTTGCTAGGCGTGATCTTTCTTCAATTTATAACTTTATATGAGGTCACATTTTACCTTTGCAATGAAAACCATAAATGCAGATTGCCATGCTTGGTGGATGAGGGAAAGGCTGTGGATGTGGTCTACCTTGACTTCAGTAAGGCTTTTGACACCGTTTCCCACAGCATTCTCCTCAAGAAACTGGTTGCTCTTGGCTTGGACTGGCATACACTTCATTGGGTTAGAAACTGGTTGGGTATCCGGGCCCAAAGAGTCGTGGTGAATGGAGTTAAATCCAGTTGGAGGCCAGTCACTAGTGGAGTCCCCCAGGGCTCAGTACTAGGACCAGTTCTCTTTAATATCTTTATTGTTGATCTGGATGAGGGGATCGAGTGCACCCTCAGTAAGTTTGCAGATGACACCAAGTTAGGTACGTGTGTCAATCTGCTCGAGGGTAGGACGGCTCTGCAGGAGGATCTGGATAGGCTGGAGCGATGGGCTGAGGTCAACTGTATGAAGTTCAACAAGGCCAAGTGCCGGGTCCTGCACTGGGGCACAACAACCCCAAGCTGCGCTACAGGCTGGGAGATGAGTGGTTGGAAAGCTGCCTGGCCGAGAAGGACCTGGGAGTATTGGTTGATAGTCGGCTGAATATGAGCCAGCAGTGTGCTCAGGTGGCCAAGAAGGCCAGCAGCATCCTGGCTTGTATAAGGAACAGTGTGGCCAGCAGGTCTAGGGAAGTGATTGTCCCCCTGTACTCGGCCCTGGTGAGGCCGCACCTCGAGTATTGTATTCAGTTTTGGGCCCCTTGCTCAAGAAGGACATTGAGGTGCTCAAGCATGTCCAGAGAAGGGCAACGAAGCTGGTGAGGGGTCTGGAGAACAAGTCTTACGAAGAGTGGCTGAGGGAGCTGGGATTGTTCAGCCTGGAGAAGAGGAGGCTCAGGGGCGACCTTATCGCTCTCTATAGGTACCTTAAAGGAGGCTGTAGCGAGGTGGGGATTGGTCTATTTTCCCATGTGCCTGGTGACAGGACGAGGGGGAATGGGCTAAAGTTGCACCAGGGGAGGTTTAGGTTGGATATTAGGAAGAACTTCTTTACTGAAAGGGTTGTTAGGCATTGGAATGGGCTGCCCAGGGAAGTGGTTGAGTCACCATCCCTGGAGGTCTTTAAAAGACGTTTATATGTAGAGCTTAGTGATATGGTTTACTGGAGGACTTGTTAGTGTTAGGTCAGAGGTTGGACTCGGTGATCTTGGAGGTCTCTTCCAACCTAGATGATTCTGCGATTCTGTGATTCTCATACCAAATTAGAAAGAAGTCAGGAAAATGTAACTGTGGTATCCACAAAAGAAAATAACCTGTGTTTATTGCAATCATTCAATGGCCTGCAGAAATCTGCAATCACAAGTATGTTCTGGGTCCTTCACTGACAGCAAGATTGCCTTCTTATAGATGGATATTTTTTTCCTCCCTGTCTCTCTCTTTTTCCTTTTTACTTTTAAAAAGTATTTGCAGTGTTTTCCTAGAAAGGCAGATGTTGAATACCTATGTTAAGCTATTGCAGTATTCTTATAGCAGATCAGCCAAGTCTGCTTTTCCCCAAGGAAATACTAATTTTTGGCCAGAATTGTTTGGAATTACAATCAATCGAGTTTTATACTTTTTTTTTTTTTCTCCCCTAGTTCCAGGCTATGACCTCATTAGGGTATATCATATGAAATCAGAAATATCTGAATGTTGAGCAATAGCTCTGGCATCCAAATCTATGAAAATCATCTGTTAGTCTTCTGATATCCTCATGCAGATTGCTCAGACGCTCTCACAGATGTCATTCTTTACGTCAGGATATACACATCACTTTATATTCTGACATTATTTTAAAGTCCAGATTTCTCAGATCTCTCACTACATCCTGTTTCAGTGAATGGAAGTAGTCTGTCGGTTCAGCGGTCTCAGTTTCTTCCACTTCCTCACTCATCACCAAATGTGAGATGCTGAGCTGGCATCAGGTCTCTAATGCATGACTGTTCTGCAGCTGCTTCCTTCCGATGGATGAGGGCTGCTGCTGCTCTGCTACACTGAGAGACTGAATCCCTTCTTCCCTGAGCAGTTTAAGGAAACGCTGTCTCTGATTGGGATGATGTGGGAAGAGGCATGTGCCTGAACTCCTTAGATCCCATGTAGTTTGGTGTGAAGGACTTTACAGTGGTGTTGCTGTCCTGGCAGTCAGGAACAGTGCAGCCATGTTGGCTACAAAGGCCCTGCTGACACTGCCAGCGCAGTATGTATCACTTTGACTGAATGCCAGTGGATGAACCATTTCTAAAACAATGGACTTTTGTTTAATGCTTTACAAGAGCCAGAAACATTCCTTCTCTCACATTTTGTTAGGTTCTGATGTTCAAATGTCTCTACATGGGAACAGAGCAAATGAATTCAAGAGGATTATTCCAGCTGGTCAGTGAGTTAGGGCCTTAAAACTATAGGAAATGAACCATTTCCTCTGAAACTCTGAAAGAACTTCTGAGAAAGAGATACTCACTTCCCCATACTCCACAAGCACAGACACACTACTGTTTATACTGCCCTCAGAACAAGACATGGAAGGGCACCGATAAAAATATGGTAGCGAGAGAAAGCCTGCACAGTCAATACACCCTAATCTGGAAAGGAAACTGCTGGGTCCAGTCTTACAGTTCTCAGGCAAGCAACATTTCCACTTAGGCTTCAAGGGAAAACACTTGTTCTGCTCTAAGTGGGCATGCTCCTTTGAATTGAACGGAATTTATTTGCATCAGCAAAAAAGTGTCAGTGAACATATAGATTACATGTTCTACAGAGAAGGATGTACCTAGCAGAAATTTAAGTAAGATGAATGAAATATTTCAGCAGAGATCTTTTTTGTGATATGAAGATATCTATGACTTCTAGGGAAGAAAGCAAAACCAAAAAACAACAGATCAGAAGGCTAGTGGAAATCTTAAGTGTTCTAAAGAGTAGATGTTAGTTAAACTTAGCCAGGGTATCTGATGTTTGGCTTCCAGAATAAAAAAGGGCAGGGAATTTCAGTTAAGACGTAAATTGACTTTTTAAAATTGTTACAGAAATCTAATGACTACATTGTGTAAATTATTTCCAGATGCCGACCTGCAAAAAAATGGTGTGATAGTATAACCCCATGTTTTAAAAAGCACCTGTAACAGGTGAAACATCTGAAATCTGCTGTAAGAAATGTATATGTATCTAAAAAAAAAGATCGGTTGTGGTGGGAAAATGTAGTAAAGTCTAAACTTTGATTATTTTCTTGAAATAGTCTTTAGTAAGGATATTTTCATGCCAGAGCAATATTTGGTCCAGTTTTTGTCATTATAAAATGGAGTGAATAAAAAACACCGACCAGAAATACAACTCTAATAAAACAGTTTTAGAATTGTGGTTTTCAACTTATACAGATGAAGAATGAAAACATTAATTAATATGCAAATATTCTGTTTTTCCCTTTGTTTCACTTTTCAAATAATTTCTTGCAATGAGCAAAACCAACGCAGTTTCAAAACAGAGGTCTCAGTGTGCTTGGTTAATCTACAACAGGGTGAATTTGGAAGAATTTCACCAGTTCTAATTCAGCTTCTGATCAGTATGCTGAAAAAGTACTGGGCTGATTTCTTCAGAGAGCAGGAATGAGATATGGGAATTATATGAATAACAAATAAGACTAGGAATAAAAAAAGTTTATCGTAATCAAAGAACAGAATCACAATTCAAAGGTCATATCTGTTCCAAGGCAGATTTTGAAGGCAAACAATGCTGAGGCTCTATGGATGCTAGGGAAAAAAAGGTTCGTTGCTTGTGAAGGGGCTTATTTCTCATTTTTCATTTCTGTTTGTAATCGCTGTCATCTTTGTTTCTTATGCTTTGGATAAAAAAGGTGACTTTTATATTTATTAGAACTGGGTTTCAATAAACATTATGCAATATGGTAGACCAGGGAATGATTTATTGATAATTTGTCACTTATATTTATGGAAGTGTAGACCCCGGAGCCCTAGAGCTGGTAAATCATATTATGCAGCTACAAATGTTTTTTTTTTTTTTTTTTAATTCTTTGCTGCCAAAAGTGCACCATGTAAACTGATTGCCTCACCAACCCCCCGGGGCCTGATAATGATGCACTTGCTAATACAAAGGGAGGAGGGGTGAGGAGGACAACTAATTATAAGTTTATTTTTGTTTCAATATGTTTGCCATTTAATCTAGAGTTCCATAAACAATAGATTGATGAAATATAATTAGGAGGAAGATTACAGTTTAATGAGGCAAAAGATTGGGAAAGAATGTAAATGGAGCAGTAGGCTCTGCAGAGTTTTTAGCTGTTTATTATTGTACAGCTGTAAGGCACTTTCACACAGTTCCCAGATGGAAGCAGCTGTTAGCTCTTCACTATTAGGAAAAAAAAGGTTCATAGTTCATTTTTATCCACTTGTTCCAGACCAGTTACATTCACTGTAACACTTCATCGAGTCACAACTTTCTGCTATGTCTGAGCTGGTCAAGACTGGCACCATGTCTTCATTTGCCACTTTGCCATTCGCTTATCTCATCTGGCAACCTCTCAAGCAACAAGCTGTTCCACTCCTTGTAATATGTTTATCTCCCACAGTGATGTCAGCAGAAGTCAGCAAATCTAATATTCATGCTCCAGCAGATTTGTTGGTGCTCTTTGTTTATACGAAAGGGCTCTATATCACTCCTGCAGCTGCTTCCTCTTCTACAAGCTTTTTTTGTATAGTATTTGTTATACTATTGTATAGTTTTTGTATAGTACTCTTCAGATAGGCCTTGGGAGCTATACAAAGCATGCAGCCATCTGACTACAGTGTTTTTGGTGTTTTATTTATTTATCTCTTGTAATTAAATAAACAACTAACAACTTGCATCTCTCTCTCTCTCTCTCTTTTTTTTTTTTTTTCCACAGCATGCTATGAAACCTATGTTTCCTCCAAAGCTTGTTGAGATCTCATACAGAAGACAGAATACAAAAGGACAATAACAGAGGCTTCTCTGTAAAAAGTAATCACTAGGAAAGAAAAAAAGTAGGAAGGCTTTCAAGAATGAAGACTACAGTAACTTTTATCTTGTAGCACTCAAACTATTCCATGTTATGGGCCAAGATATGCACTGCCCTTTAGCCTATACAGGCATTTACATCTATGCACTGAATGCAAATATATACTGTTTCATACTGGTTGTATATTAAATTTGGTTCCAAGGTATTGCATGTGATACAGGGAATTAAGAGACTTTGGTGCTATTTTTGTAACAATTTATAGATTTTGTGCTTCTTATTTCACAGCATTTGGGACTATCTCTTATGATTTATAAGGTACTTTCTGTGTAGGCTTGTATCAATTTATATTTCTAAGGTACCTAATGTGTAGTAATCCTATCAGTAAAGTAAAAGCAGAGTGTTTCAATCTATTCAATGCTGGCATTAGGCACAATATTTCAGAAGAATTTCTCAGTCTGGGCGAAGCATGTTTTTTTCCATTTGTTTCTGTTTCAAATTCATATTTTCTACTTTTTTTTTTTTTTTTGGCTATTTTATCATTACTTTAAATGGTAGACAAATTGGTACTGTAATTCCAAAATTTAGTAAAATTAGTGTGGAACTTCCCTTCTCACTAATATCCCAAACCATCTGCTTCTAAATCACCATTTATTTATATTTTTAGGGGGGCAAAACCCAAGTATTTCTTTAAACATTGAATGAAATTCAGGTCCCTTTGAAATCAAAGCTATTTTTCCATTGACTTCCAAAAGCCAATTTATTTCATAGTTTCCAAAACACCTTTGAACATCAATGTACGTTATATTCATTTAAAATAACATTTAGGAGAAGCTCAGGAGTAGAATTCTGTCCCGATTGCTAAAAAAAAGATACAATATAAAAAAAATTGCATCAGAATAATTTTTTTTGGTAATTCTTCCACTATCAGCAGGCCACCCACATGCTTAATCTAGAAAAACCACCTCTAGGCTATGAGAAAAGCTGTTGAGTCTCTGTGCCCCTACAAAACTTGGCTATTTTGCTGACAAGGATGTCGGTTAAAGCCAATTATGGTGGAGTTTTATGGTCCAAACAGCTGTCCAGTTGGAATCGTACTAAGACCACCAAGTTATTTCATGTGTCACAAACAGGCATCTGATTGGTTAAGTAAGGCTGTATATATATTTTTATGAATAGAAGTGGAAGGTTTAATTTGCTTTTGTTTGTGGGGTCTTATTTATTGCTTGAAAGTGTTTGGATGCCTGCTGGGTATTTACAAAAAAGGGCTGCAAAAGCTGCACATATTTCATTTGCAATTCTGGAGCAGAAACACAGTGCTGTGGTTAAGGCTAACCAAAGTAGAAAAATTATATAACATTGGAGCAAGATATGAAAGCTATTGCCAAGACTAAAACCAAAAAGCCCCTACCCCAACTAGTATTTATGCCTAGGACCCTGCCTAGTATTTATGTATATATTATGTGCATGCATGTATTCATGTTTTTAATATTAAGCACCAATTTATACTTTAAAAATGTACCTCCCATTTAGGTATGTTACCACTTCAAATAATAGCATTTAAAAAGACTTCCTTACCTGCTCTTTAATACCTATTTTCTCGTTTGATTAGTTCATGCACCTAGAGCACTTTGCTATGTGCAGTTTTAACTGTTTCCCCTGTTTCTTCATCCTGTTTTTTTTTTTTTTAATGTGAAGTCCTAAGTCCTTATACAGCAAAATATGAAAAAAACAGCACTTTTAACTTTCAAAATTATGACTTTTACAAAATTTAAAAATGCAACAATAAAATTGGAAACACTAGAAAAAGAAGTCAAAGTTATCTTAGGTTCTTGAAACTATTTCTAATTCCTAAAAAAAAGATCCTAATTAGTTGCAAAGTCACTGGCATCATTTTAAGATGGCAACCTAAAAGTTCCTTCTTTCGTAGAAGTTTCTCTTTTCATAGAAGTTTCTTCTTTCATAGATCACATGCACATTTCTCATTGGAATAATAGCATTACCAACAATAAAGCCAATTTTTTTTTGACTTTTTGAAAATACTTATAAAGCAAATTGCTTGTCCATGACATAGAATTAAAGCTCTCCAAAGTTATATTTTCTGTTTCTGAGCTCTGTTACATGAAGCCAGAAAGATCCCATGCAGAATATGTCTTTAGTATCAATTCTATCTTAATACTTTCTTCCTTTCAAAGGACACATTTACTCAGCATCTTTTCCTGCTGTCTCACTGCATCTTTTGTTTACATTTTTTTCCTTTAGATGGCCTTCTTTTTTTCTCCACCTTCTGCATCTTTCCTCTTTCCTGTAAATAACTCCACTACTATCTTCTGACTCATTCTTGCCTTGTTTGCAGTTCTCACATACAAAAGTTTGTCATCATTTCAAGATGATATTAATTCCTCTTACGTCCTTCCTTTCTTACTCCATGCTTTTTTTGGTTCTGTTCCTTTCTAGTCCCTGATGTTTTGCCTGCCTGCTGTTTATTCTTGTCTCAAAAATTTCCTGTTTTATTAGTAATTATTCCTGTTCTGCTCTCAATGGGACTTTCACATTGTTTGTCCTTCCCTTGATTTCCTTCTCCTCATCCACCCCAAATCTTGCTCCATTAATTAAGCTTTCCCATACCCTCAAATATACCAGCATTCTGGTTTTGTCCTCAATCAATCGGCTGCTTTCTCAGACTAGTTTCAAATGTTAGCTGTTCTCCAAATAATTTCCACATTTTCATTCTAGCTCTTAATTGACTTATAAAATCAGCAAAAAATCTCAAAAAGTAAAGGCAGCACATTTTAGAGCAGGGGACCATATTCCACAGTGCTGCTTGAATAATCAAATCTTTAATAAGCCCTTCATTGTGTTTTTCTTCCTGGAAGTAAAGATGGCCTTCCATATGAAGGCACACCAACATTTTAAGGGATCATAAAATTAAATAAATTTATCTGCCTGAATTTCCTCTGCTGTATTTCTTTTTCATTTTGAGTGACCCAGCATACTAGGAAGTACATGTTTTTCTATAATGGGCTATAGGCAACAACTAAATCAAAAGCAGTATGTATATAAAAAATAATATCCTTATGTATTTGTAAAGAATTCTTTCCCTTTTTATATCTTATTATTGCTAATAATTGACATCTAAGACCAAGATTTCTGTGATTCTAAGCAAATATTTTATATGAAACCAGTAATGATTACAATGCTGATTTATTCTCTCATTCAAGCAAGAAGGGCTGTGATAAGAAGCATAGAGAAAGATTAAGTTTGCAAATCCGTTTTTCTCTCAGTTAAGTTACTGCAATATGGGAATGGTTGCATGGATTTTAACAAAGAATTTCATCTCCAACACACCAATTGGCCAGACTTTTATGACCATCTATCCTGTTCTTTAGTGTAATATAATAGAAAGGACTCAACTCTATCATAAGTTCCTTTCAAGCCCATTAAAGGCATTTGAGACCTAATATATTTTCTGGAAGAGTATGTAATGGTAAAGACCATGTAGAAGCTGCCACCCCACATTTAATCTGGATTTGACCAGAAGGTAATCCTCCTACATAGGTAGTTTTAACCAGATGAAAAAAGTGTTTGTTAAACATGTAGGTTTATAGTGAAGCTGCAAGAAATTTCCCAAAACTAAGCAGGAGGATGAGTGGCTGGAAAGCTGCCTGGCCGAGAGGGACCTGGGAGTATTGGTTGATAGTCGGCTGAATATGAGCCAGCAGTGTGCCCAGGTGGCCAAGAAGGCCAACAGCATCCTGGCCTGCATAAGAAGCAGTGTGGCCAGCAGGTCTAGGGAAGTGATTGTGCCCCTGTACTCGGCTCTGGTGAGGCCGCACCTCGAGTACCTCGAGTACTGTGTTCAGTTTTGGGCCCCTCGCTACAGAAAGGACATGGACGTGCTCGAGCGAGTCCAGAGAAGGGCGACCAAGCTGGTGAGGGGTCTGGAGAACAAGTCTTACGAGGAGCGGCTGAGGGAGCTGGGCTTGTTCAGCCTGGAGAAGAGGAGGCTCAGGGGCGACCTTATCGCTCTCTACAGTTACCTTAAAGGAGGCTGTAGCGAGGTGGGGGTTGGTCTGTTCTCCTACGTGCCTGGTGACAGGACGAGGGGGAATGGGCGAAAGTTGCGACAGGGGAGGTTTAGGTTGGATGTTAGGAAGTACTTCTTTACCGAAAAGGTTATTAAGCATTGGAATGGGCTGCCCAGGGAGGTGGTGGAGTCACCATCCCTGGAGGTCTTTAAAAGACGTTTAGATGTAGAGCTTAGCGATATGGTTTAGTGGAGTACTTAGTGTTAGGTCGGAGGTTGGACTCGATGATCTTGAGGTCTCTTCCAACCTAGAAATCTGTGATACTGTGATACTGTGATGTTTTCTGCTTTAAATTTTTTCACTAGAGTTTTAGTAGGTTTTGTGGGCTTGAACCTATACTGACATGTGGTAAGTATCAACTATAAGGCTTGGGTCAGCCTGATATGTCTTTGATAAGAAAGAGAATAAAAGGGAACACAGGGAAGAATTCCAGGGTGTTCCTTGAAAACAAACCTCCCTGGATCCCCCCCTCCCCCCCCCCAAAACAAAACAAAACGAAACAAAACATAACAAAACAAATCCAAACAAACAAACAAACAAACAAAACTGAAATAAAGCAAAACACAAGAAAATGTCAGAGACCAGAGAATATTTTATTTTATTTTTTTTTAACAGCTTAATAACACTAATATGGAACCTCTCTCTGTTTTCCAGATGCACACCAAAATACGCTGGGTGTGTACTTCACCTGCTAATACATGTGATACTTCCATAGTATGGTAAACAAACTTAGCACTCATTGTACCATGGCCACCAGTTAGGACACAGAGATTTTAAAGCTTGCCAAAGTGGAGAATTTCTACATATGTGTCTGAATATCTGCCACTTGGCCTCAAGGCCATTTCAAGTCCCAAAGTAAGCTGATATTTACCACCTCGTAAAAAAAGCTGCGTACACCTGAGTAGAGGAAAAAAAGTGACATTTGTTGGTGGTTTATATAGAGGATCACATTACCTTTCTTAAAAGTAAGAGAAGAAAGATCTTCATGTCTGTGTTTGGAGGGAAGAGATGGAGAAAGGGTGGTTTTGCAGAAAACCTTTATTTTGGAGAAGACTTTATAATAAAAAATAGAAAGCCTTGCAAGCAAGAATAGAATAGAAAGAACAGAAAACAAGCAAAAATACTGATCTATAATACCCTTTCCTGGAGGAGGGTGTGTGTATGTGTGAGAGCAACACAAAAAATTGCATTGGATTCATTCTGAATTAAAGGATTTACAGCACATTCTTAAGAAAAGTTATGGATACTCTGCATTTACCCTCCAGGTACCTGCTGGCTTTTTGGCCATCATCTGCTGAGAAAGATCTCTAAACTTTCTGAATATGCCCAGATGCATGTACCAAATATGCTTGCTATAAGGCCAAACAAGAAAGCTATGAGCTGCATAGTTTGCTCTGCTTCGTTGTTCTCAAGTGAGATATGATTTTAAAGCTAAATACTGAAATAGCACTGAATATTTAAAATTTGTTATAGTTGGTGAGTTTTTCCACAGTGCCGGTTTGTTTTCCATTCTCCCCATGACATCTCACAACTCTAAGTGCTCAATGACAGCCTGTAGAGGTTTCACCATAATCCACCTTTATCCATTAACAGACACTCAATCACTAAAGTGCTTACTAGACTAAACATATTTACCCAACCAAATCACACTTTACAATGCAAAACTGCCAATCAGGCCCCAGCTATTAACAAGGAACTGCTTTAAGGGGATTTTGGTGTTTGTGCTGTGAAGAGCATGCTTACCTCCAACAAACCACTAAACCAAATTAACATAGCTATATCCTCATAAAAGAAACCAGATATCCTGTTGTGAAAATAGAAAGCTTGGTAGGACAGGGCTCCTTTGATGGCTAACAGTGTGGCAGACGAAGGCTTCAGACTACAAATCTGGTTACCACAGGCTCATTACAAAACTCAAACATTAAGCTTTTGCTAACTTTAAAAGCAAAATAAAAATGTATCATTTGGGTAACTCAGTAAGTCATCAACTTACTAAGTTACTATTATATGGATAAGGCTCCTTAATTCTAATTGCTCCTTTGTCCAAGATCATGTTGTAAAAATACTTGCATTAGCCAAAATAAAATCCAAGAGACACAAATGTGGTAGTAATAATAATTCTTTTTATTAGCCTGGCAAAGAGGAAGAGAACAAAGCTTTAAAAAGACTTCAAAGTTCTGACCAAGAGAAAAAAAAATCTAAAGTCGGAGAAACATGCATACACTCTGCCCTTTTATTAGACTCATACAAACTAAGTGCCATCACCACAACTTAGAACTTGACAGCATTTCTTTCCCAGGCAGCAGGAAAAGTTACACCATCCATGTTGCAGGCCTAATTTAAGTTCTCTGTCAAAAACTACATAAAACAGTCCTGTATATTCTCACTAGGAAGCCCTAATAGTTTTAGACTTATTGGTATTATACCTCCTTTAAATCCCAATATTTTAAAACTGGATTTGACATTTGCTGAGACTTGGTGTATTTTGCCTCCATTTAACCATAGCAAAAAGAAAGGTGAAGTTTTTAACTCTGAGGTAAGTGGTTCATGAAAATTCACATTTTTAAGAAACCCTTATCAATTTAAGAACACATATACATACTTCTTTACTTCCAGATATCTTTAGCTCTGTGATTTAAATATGTATTTTCAATCCTTCACTGCTTATCAGAAATAATGAGCACTTTCTTTTTCACTAGCTTTTATAAACACTTCTGGGGAAAATTTTATGAGCAGCTAGAACAAGTTTTACTTCTTGGAGAGAAGGCTTCATGCTGGAATCACATCCAAAATGAGTAAACCACAACATGAACAGATTTTCCAAAAATTGTTAGAGCAGACTTTGTAAGTTGGAGTTGGAAACATGTAAAGTACAAATTAAGTTGTCATGTAACAGAATAGTATAGTTTTGTATGCTAGAATGAGACTCTATGTTCCATCATATGTTTCCATCACCACAGCATCTCCAGTGTACAAGTGTTCTGAACAGTTATGAATAATACAAAAATTGTAAATTAAAGTTGTATAATGTTTGTGCATATGAATTTCAATGTATGTTTTTGTATGGAAGAAACTGTTGAAGGTTTTCAATGCCTAATTATACCACTTACAGAAAGGGGAAAACATCGTCGTGATACTTGAAGTACAAGAATAAAAGAACAAATTACAATACAAATTAAAAAGAGGAATTATTGCGGACCACGTTCAATCTCAGTATGTAGAAAATTTTTGCTGTGGTTAATAACAAATACATGCTTCCATGCCTTTACTACATATCCATGTCAATACATTTTATATTCCATATTGTATAGATGTCATAACCAAGCAATGAAAATATGCAAATAAAGTGCTAAGAAATTATTAATGCCAGAACCACTTTTCTTCTGATTAACTGAGAAAGCAATGCTTCTAACTATAAAGCTGCCAATTTGGTTCTGTACCACTGATTTGAAACATTTTGTTGTTGCATGGAACATGAATTTCTCAATGTTCCACTTTGTTATTTTTAATTGGTGTTTTGTTTTGAAAGGTACCACATGTAACATGTTGAAACTTCCCAGCTAGCAGAAAGTGAAGAACAGTGCAAACACTGGAATGACAAAAATATTTCATTTTTTGTAGCTTTGTTACTTAAGTAAAACACACAACCACATTGTTAAGGTATTTTACTTGAATCCTCTTTCTAGCATGTTATGTTTAGATGCTGAAGACGTCCATGAACTGTAAGCAAACTTCATGAGAATACAAAGAAAAGAGGAAACAGATAATGTGCTGAATTATGTGATAAAACTCCACTGATGCATATAAAGTAATTAGAGAATACTGTCCATAGCTCCTATCCTAAGTACCATGCCCCCTAGTTTCTATGTACAAGTACAATGTTATGCGTTTTCACTTGTGACACGTGAAAATGTCAGACTTCCCATTTATTTTCCATTTGTTTCTTTAAATAGACACAATACTTCCAGACAGATTGCCTATATTTTCCACCATATGGCTAGCAACACTTGATTTGTCTTTGGGAAATGACATGATTCATTCTTTAAACTTATTCCACTGAAAAGGCTTTTCCACATATCACCCAATATTGGTAATCTCTGTGGAATTATATTTGCAGAAGATACAGTTAGTGCAAAATTTGTTAGCTGTCTCCAAGCATCTCTGACTGGTTCTTAAAGAGTAAATACTTTCTGTAAATACTTCAAAGTTTAACAAGTTTTGGGACTTACAAATTCCTAAAATCCATTATAATTCACTATTTTTATATGACATATGTATTAACCCAAATAAGGGTGACATTGTATCATCTTTTGGAAGTTTTTTCTTCAGATGAAGTAAAATTTGAAGATTTTATTTCGAAAATATTTTATCAGTAGCACGATATATCTTAGAGATACAGGTCTCTTTTACAATTCCTACTTTATTATCCACATTTAGAATACTGCTATGGTTGTCAGCATGGCATGTTGCCCAGAGCTCCTGTAGCTCAAAGCTTAGGTGCCCTTTGAAAGTTTGCTGACTATATGAAGCCTTTTAAACATACTTTAAAACAGCTTTATGTAAAAATCTTCAAGGTTTTTGCAATGATTCTTTGTATCCTTATCAATTATGTTACCGTCAGGTCATTTTTCTCCCAACCAACTGTTGGTCATTGGCCTAATAAGAGAGGGTAATTAATTATACTATTGATTCTTCATTACCCAGCCAAAAAAAGTAGTTAACAGAAGCAGTATTTGACATCACTGACCATGTGGAATCAGGTTCTTTGAGGTTACCAGGTCCTGCCCAGTACTATTTCTGCTGGACCACAGCTGTCCCAGCAGAGCCATACAGTTATATTTGTAGTTTGTTCCCTATCTCTCAAAATACTGATTGGCTGATTGTCTGGGATGGAGCAGGGTATATGTATGATGACAGATATGGACAATCTTAGGATTGACTTCAACACAAATTAATTGTTAGGCCTGTATATACCTATATGTATCTGAATGACTATATCTGTAATTCTGTATTGTGTAACCCTATGTCAGGATTCTTGAAGGTTTAAACTATGCTGTTTTCTGGGTAAATCTGTGGGCCCACTCTAGTCTGTATATTTGGTAAAACTTTCTAAAAACTATACACATAACAATGAAAATTAAATATTGGCCCTTCCTTTGTTGTTGTTTTTGTTGTTAATGACATAATAAATACCTTGTAAATAAGTTAACAGTTCTAGTCAAATGTTTTGTTAATTACTTAGCCAAAGTACTGCAAAGTACTATCTACTACAAAAATGTTCCAGAAAGCAGTATTACCATAATGGACAGATATCATCTAATTTGCTATCTAGTAGAAACATTTCACATAAGAAAACTTCAATTTCTGTTTTTTCTTGTATTGAAATATTAAAGAAAGATGATAAACACTTTATTATCACCTGTCCTTCTCTGTCTACAACTGAATCTTAAAAAAAGTTCCCTCCACAGTTCAATGGCAAATGGATGTTAAAGTAAACAATACTTTACCTCAAGTGAATGTTATAGGCACATATGGACGGAATATACTGTTCTTC
The DNA here is from genome assembly GCF_040182565.1 of Anser cygnoides. Taxonomy (NCBI): domain Eukaryota; kingdom Metazoa; phylum Chordata; class Aves; order Anseriformes; family Anatidae; genus Anser; species Anser cygnoides. Next base: position 55,140,683 of record NC_089876.1, read on the forward strand.
TATGCTTTAGCTAACCTTTATAGGGAGTACTTGAAGGGGAAAATGTACTGCAAAATGAGATGTATGTTCCAACCAGAATACACATAAATAGGGCTTTTAAAAATTTAATTAGCCTGACTTGTCAAATTCTGACAGCATACAATGCATTCAAGTTTTCATAAGCCCAGGGATAAGTCAGTGTGATACCAAAGAGAGAAAAAACTTGGAAGACAAACCTGTAATATCTAAAAATCTACAATGAGTTTAGTGTAGTAATTGTAGGTTGTTGAGTTGATATTGACTGCATTTTATTTTCCTTTACGTAAACAGATATGGGTTGTTTTGGTTCAGATATATTCTAATTCAAAGATGCTAGAAAACAATAGTTTTATTGGCAGAGGTAGTCATCCAGTTTGTACTGACAGAGGAGGGAAGGAAATGGCTGCTTGGCCATGTAGTTGTAGCACAGGTTGCAGAAATTTTGTTGTACTAGCTGTTGTCCAGGAAAAGGGCTGATGCCATACTACTGTCCTGATAAACTTGAGCCTGATTTTTTTTACTGAGATTTACTTCATTCTAACAGAGCCTGGAGCAAGTGTTTTTTTTTTTTTTTTTTCCCCCCTGAGTCTAATTATCTACAATACACTGTTTGCTGGACTATTTTAAGTCAAAGTCATTTTGACTCAAAAAGGTCAAGTGTGGCAAATGATATCATATATCTCTGGGAAGGTCAGTGGAAACTTGTGTCTGCTGCTTTCTCGGGGAGAATCTATGTTTTTGTCTTGATACCTCATGCTGCAGGAAAAGTTCTTCTAATGCAGAGTTGTAAGTGTTGTTAGTATACCTCTGCATTAAAAAAATATAGATAGACTGATTGACAGATCTATCTTACTACTTCGGTCTGAATTCATGAGATGCCACAGAAAGATTCAAATAGACAGACCACGCTTTATCAGCCTCACAAATTTTGCTCAAATATCTGAGGGACAACAGTATACACCTGGTAATTAAAAAAAGATTGACAAGCCGTTACTCATAACTGTTTTCCTAAACAGCTCTACACCTTTGCTGCAGCAGTTGCATGCATGATCCATCATGTTATGCTCTTAGGACAACGTCCCTAAACAACTCATCAGACCACATTTTATATTTAGTAGCCATTACATTTTTATGTAGTGATGCTCTGTTCTTTTTCCCCCAAATCCTATCCCACAAAAGTCATCTTCATCTATTACCTACTCATTCCCTCCTCCATAAATCTTTTAGAAGTTGACAGTATTAAAAAAAAAAAAAAGGCTTTATTTCCTCTTTTAGATAGCAGGTTACTGGTAATCTTTCATGAAGTTATAAGCCTCATTTTTACTGCTGTCAAACTACACCAACCTACAATTTATGTGTTGATTTAAATATAAACATTTATTTACTAATGGGAAACCAAATGTAATTTCTTAATTCAGTTTGTTTCTTCAGCAAAATATTTATCTGTTGCCCATTTCTAAATTCTCTACTGAAAGGTCAAAGATTAAAAACAGACACCCTCCTCCTGTGCCTTCCAACTGAGTATAACAGACAACCTCCGTTGTCTTGGTTTCCTGCTACTCAGTATTTGTCAGACACTGATTACAAATAACACCCTGAGCAGTTATCTCTATATGGTATGCTCCTAACTCAAATGTCGTAACCAATGAGTCACAATGAGTAAGAGAAAGAAGATTACCTTTTAAAATAAGTTCACAGTAATCCTTTTCCTAAATGTCATAGCTAACAACTCATTCTTTTGCACAACATGTAACTTTGAAGTAAAACCCACTTGTGAACACACAGTGACTTGGTATTTCCATGATGAAGAGAGGAGTGGGTTACTTTTTCCATACATATTTATTTGCCACATTTTGGAGCTCAGATCTGTTTGCCATACACTCAAACTCATGAGTGGCAGTACAAATACACTACCATCTCTTTTATACATTTCTCTTTCTTGCTTTCACAAAATTTCGTAGGCAGAGAGGAAATAAGTCAGACTATTGAAAATTGGAAAGCTTTAAAATAAAATAACGAGCAAAAAAAAATCCAGTAGGTGGGGCAATAAAACTGAAAGGCATGTCCCCCAAGAGTCACAAACATGCAAGATTATAGAGGAGGAAACAGCCAAGATTGGATAAGCTGGCTGAACAGAGGGAAAAAACACCAGAGACACAGGCTAAATGATTCCACAGAGGAGAATGGAAAGGGAATTCTGAATGGGAGATAAAGGATCCATTATCTGCATTTCTTTAATTGACTGATATTATAATGGATGTAAAATAGAAAAAAAAAAAGGAATCCTGTGGAACTGTTAACATGTATATAAATGTTTTGGGGGAAAGACTCAGAGAAAGAGAAATTCACTAAGACTAATAGAGTTTGGGCAGGATATAAACCTATTTCCAGAAACAGAGGTATTATTATAGGGATGAACAACTTCTACAGGTTTGTCTTTGCTCATGAAAATCTGCATTTATTTCTCCATTTAGCACATTTGTTACAAAAAAGAACTTATATTGCTGCTGTGCCTGCCACTGTATTGTACACCTGAGTGGCAGGTATCCTGGCACTCAGGCCCAAGTCCACATGCAATTTCAGAGAAAGAGTCATCTGCATTTTGCATTCTGTGTGAGCAAAGCATCCCCAGGATCAGCTGCAATGCTTTCCACTGCCATGCTTATGGTAACTCTGCTCTAGCACGGAGGCATGGAGTTGAAAATTGTTATGCAACTTGTGAACCTCTGCTGCCTTTAGACTTTTCGTCTGGCCTTACATCTCTTGTATGCTCAGCTACACAAGGGCTCTATTTCAGTAGGAGAAAATCCAACCCACCTGCAAGATCACCTGTCCCACAGAGCTTGTTCAGTTCTTCTGATGCACACTTTTGATTCCAGGTCTGCAGCTGTGAGCTCTCTAACCAATAAGCTATTTATTATGCAGCAGGTGAGTATTGGTATGATGACCGCATTCTCCTCCTCTAGAAATCTTGCAAAGGACGTGTGCTGATCTGTCGAAACAGAGATCAATGACAGTATTCCACTTAACATAGCAAATTAATGACTTTATGAATGCCAACCATATTCTACTTCAGGCTTTTTTTTTTCCTTTTCTTTTTTTTTTCTTTTTTCTTTTTTTTTTTTCCTTTTTTTTTTTCCTTTTCCTTTTTTTTTCTCTATATTGGAGTTTCCTAGTCTTTTGGAAGTCTTTTCTCTTAAGGGACCCATCCCCCCAGTCATTTTCATTGTTCTGTCAAACCTTTTTAACTAAAATTTATGAAGATCAGAAATAAACACTGAACTGGTGCTAATGGAAGAGTTTTTGCTGACTTTGATTGTGGGAGGTGAGGATTTGAGCTGAAGACTCAGTGCAGAAGATGTGACCTTTCTCCAGGTGGTGTGGTAGGACAGCAGGCTGGTGCACAAAGTATGTGGATCCTCAGCACCTGATTCACAAAATCTCTTCCAAAACAATCACAAAATTTCAATGGGTAAGTCCTCTCCATGGCCATGAACAATTTTTTCCCCATAATTTATAAGAAAATTATTTGATTAGTTCTCTCTCACCCTGCATGTTTAAAGAGCATATAGTAACTCAATCAGACAATTAAATTTCTTTAAAAGTTCTCTAAAACAGTAAAACAGCTCTGACTCGTTGTGCTGGCACAATTAAGAGCAGGCCCAATTATTTCAAACCTTAGACAAATGCAAAACACATTTAGAATTGGGGACCCTGTACTATCAATGAGCTCTGCAAAAATTATAGCTAAATGTTTCTGATTATATTAGCTTAGTATTTTAGTGAAGTCATTCAGTGGGTGAGTCTACACACAGTATTTCCTTTTAGGAAGCTAAGAGATTCTGTTTCCAATTCAAATCGGAAGGCTTCCAGCCTGCGCAGCACTGACTTCTACCACCTCTGTAGAGACTGTGTGTGCTTTATCTTTTACTAATTTATTGTATGACACTGAGCAACAGCTCACATCGAGACCCCAATACCACAAACCATTCCTTGGGGTCACATCTCTACATTTATGCAGAGTTTCAGAGAGTAAAACTGTCCCTTCAAAGGGAAGCTTTTGTAGATTTGAGTTCAACTCAACCCAAAGTCAGATGGGACCATGTAATTCAGTGTTAAGAGAACTCTGGGGAGCAAGAAATTTAAGATAAGTGGCTACTAGCCAATACATATCTTCTTCTCTCAAAATCTGGGACTCAGGTCCATCCCCAGTTTGTTTCAATTTCTTCTCTAACTTCTATTATACCTTTTACTCAACTGCTAATGCCCGTCTATTGTATCTTGAAGAAGAAACTGCTAAAGTTCTGTTTCTTGATGAGCAGACCTATTCCAAAGAAACATCCTGGTGTGAGCACCTCCTGGTTTTCTTTCTGCGTCAGAAACTCATAAACTGCAACTTCTGAAGAGGGATAAAAGATTATCTTAACCCAGACTAAGATAGCCTATTTATGTAGATTAACCTACATTAAAGTCCTACTGGAGATAAGATTGTTGCAGGCTGAACCATGTCAACTAGTCAAGAAAAAAGCTAAGATTTTTATCTTTAAAGCTAATTGTATGAAACTAAGTGCAGTTACTTAAGGTGCCTGAAACAACATAAGCTTACTGAGGAAATTAATTTTTTAATTTGTTCATTAAAGAGACTTTTTGAAAAAGTCTGTTAAACAAATGTCAGAGGATCCTATTACTTAAGCTATTAAAATATATTTTGATCATAGTATAGTACTGAAGGGAAGTTAAGTTTTTAAGGAAAAACTTGAATTTTGCATATCTTAATTTTATTAACATTGCAACTACAAATGCAGCTTCAAGAAGTGGTGAAGACTTATTTAAACTTATGTTTTGTTTGTTTGTTTGTTTGTTTGTTTGTTTGTTTTTCCAATACTTTTTCATTTTCACAATGGAAGTCTTGTCATACACTGAAAGAATGGAACAGAACTCAGGAAAGTTGTAACCCAGAAAGTATTCTTTCAAATAGAATTTGTTAATTGATAGAAAGAGAAATATTTTGCCACTGTTTGCTTGAGTTGAAAGAGTTCTGATAAATCACTAGTAAGTTTTGACTTCCTTCCTGTTCCTCTGCCTGAGTCCTGGCCTCTGTAATGCGGTGAGAGGAGCCTGGAAGCCTAGCTGCCTGTCTCTGAGCACCACCACATTCTGTCTCTAAGGGCTTTCCAAGCTGGAAATCTGGAAGGACTGGCCAGAAAACTGTATCCCTTAAAGCTGAAGATGCTAGATCCACCTGTACTCCTCCCTCTGGAGCAGCCTTCAGGAAAACTGGAAAGAAGTTGCTCAATTTATGTTTGTGAATGGAACAAAGGCAAAATGCAAAGATATCAGAGTGTTTTGAAATTACATTTGTCCACCAAGCACTACTATGAAATGTTAGTCATCCTGGATGAAAATCTTTATTTACTTGCTGCATCCAGATGATGTGAAACCCCATTCCACTACCCAGCCAAATGGCTGACATAAGTAGTGCTTAGAATAGCTCTGAGGGAACATTAGAGAACAGGGTCTTTCTTTTATGTTATTTATTATCTCTGTTGGCTGATCTTCAATATTTTCATCATCTTCATAGGGATCATGTTTCCTTCCAGTGTCTTTCACTATCCTTGGGGACTCTTAAACATTTATGTCTGCACTCAACAGGAGAAATTGAAGATATTGTACGTGACTTCAGGCTAAATCCTAGAGTAATGTATTACGAAGGAAATCATGAAATTCTGGCAGATCTGCCTATTTTACTTGAGAACTCTGGAAACCCCTTATTGTAGCACTCAACCAGCAGATGTGCACAAGAACGTATATAAAGTGTAAGGCAAGCGTTTAACAAATCATATTAGTGTTTGCATTTCTGGCTTCTGTAAATTGTTATTGGCATATCAACATTGGGACCCTTGAATTAAGGGCGAGACTAATAGTACTAGCTCATAGATACCATAGATTGTAAACCATTCTAATTTTTCAAAAGAGAAATGATAAAAGAAAAACAGAATTATCAAAGAAACCTGATTTCTAGTTAGTAGGTACTCAACACTTTCACAAGAGTATCTGACTGTTTTGAAGGCAAGGATTTGGGTTATCCATTAGCTATGTTTCTAAAAATATTTGGCATTATGTATTATCTTATCCATGAGCAGCTCTATAGGAGGCAGATCAGCATATACATTTTATTCTTAAGAAATGGCTTTAAAAATAGGTGGCTAACTTGGAGGAATTACCATCACACTAAGAAATATAATATGGGATTTAACACCAGTGAAAAATGATTATTACCCAAATATAACATATTCTTAATCATGGTCATTAATTTATGAAACAAACTTATCACAGCTGACCTCCAGCTTGTTATTTCTTGTTACATATGTGAATTTACTGTTCCATTAAAATACTTAATGGCAAAGAGTTGACTATTTCTTTCAGTCAAATACTTAATGAGTAGTAATATCATGGTTCCCTTATATCACCTAGTGATGCTAGCTATTGAAAAAAAAAATTTAAAATTATAATTTATTTTTAGCTGATAATGAAGAGTCCAAAAGCCCCATAGCAATTAGCACATTAATTCAAAATACTGAACTTTATTGCAAATTAATATCATGCACTGAAACAAAAGGATTTTATTTTGTGCTTTGGCTACCCCTTATGTTCTAATGAGCAGAACCCTGTTCTAGGCACAGACAGCTCTGACTTCAGTCAAATCCAGGACAATTTGAGAACTGTAGGGTCACAGTCATCTTCTGTTCTTTTCTCCTCTACTGAGTCATAGATGACTCTAATAATTTGAACCCTGATGCATTGTATTCAGTGGGAATTATCCAAATAACTTCAGTGGGATCACATTACCACTCTGAAGTTAAAAAAAAAGTTCCATGTCTTCTTTGACAGATCACCATGTAATTAAAAAATATATATTCAAATTCTAGTTGTATATGAAATGTGGAAATACAGGAAATTGACCACAATTTGATTTGTTTCCTGATTTTTTAACAACATTTCTGTCTCAGGAAATATACCATCAACATAACAAGCTACTCCTGCTCTTTTCTCATTGAAAAGCAATATTTTTGATTTTAAGTGTTTCAGGAGTAAAAGTATCAGGAGAAGTTTAATAGGTATTGCAATTCTGTGCAAAAACTTTTTAGTACTTCATGGATTTGATGTAGTAAAAAAAAAATTATAATCCTGCACTTATATGATCAGTGTTAAGGGGAAAAAAAAGCAAATATTAACATTTCAGTATCAGATATCTTTAACACAGTATTTTAAATATAAATATGCAACTAATTAGTAATGAAATAAAATGACTTCAAAGTAGGTTAGACTTTCAGGTAGTTACAACTGTTGCAGGAAGCATTTTTTCAAGATAGTCTAAAATGTTTTCTAGAGTCTTTTTAATGTCTATCATGAAGAGAAACATTCAATTCATATTTTAATTACCTTGTCTTTACCAGTAATTCTTTAAATTTTATTCTCTCTTTCTCTCTCTCTCTTTTACAATTCCCCTCTTCCCCACCTCTTCCCTTCCCCTCTCAGAAGGCTGAATCGTGTATCTTTTCAAATTCTGTCAGTTTATATTCTTGACTTCCTGGAAAAGACAATGCCTTGAAAAGTTTATATAAGTTTAATT